>NC_137829.1:21301658-21461658 GCF_963921795.1 Nannobrachium achirus
TGTGTGTGTGTGTGTGTGTGTGTGTGTGTGTGTGTGTGTGTGTGTGTGTGTGTGTTTGTTTGTGTGGTGTGGTGCTGCGTCTGTCTTTCAAACCATTTGTCCCCCGAGTGACGTTGTGTCGTCCGAGTCTCGACAGATAACTTCCCATGGAGCCTTGCAATGTATTGTTTAGACGTACAGCTTAATCCTGGTCTGTGTCACTGTGTGTGAACCCATGCATCCCAGAGAGAGAATGCAATGACAACTCCCCAACCGCAGCCGTCGGTCTACTGCGCTGGGACTCCCAAGTCTCCGCTCTCTCTCTTTGCCATCCATCTTTCTTTGGTACCCATGCCCTCCCATGCTTTCTCTCTCCGTCTCGTACTGTTTACCTCCGAAATCTGGATTAGTGCAGTGTCTGGACGTCCCATAGCTTTCCCTTCCCCTATATCCCTCCCTGTGTGTGCATGCGTGTGTGTGTGCACTGTGCGTGTTCATTAATGAATTTATTTTATAAGTTATCTAGCAGAGCACAGCCATTAATCCTCTCATGACCTTCTCTCTCTCCACATGCTTGTATGAACTTTCTCTCTCTCTCTCTCTCTCTCTCTCTCTCTCTCTCTCTGGGTGTGCGTCTCTCTCTCTCTGGGTGTAAGTGCTGAAACAAGCATTCGTCTGTCAGTAAAACCCCACAAACTGATAACACTGCAGACACAGACAGAGAGAGAGAGAGAGAAAGAGAGAGAGAGTCGGTCAATACAGAGTGAAAGAAGGACGTCGAGATGAAAACACGTGAGCACACGCATGTACGTAAAGAAAGCTGATGTTTCATCACACTCTATACCAGCAAACATTAATCCAGATATTACCTTATACATTATATTATTTTAGAACGTTTAGTTAAATCATTTTAGCACGAAACAACATCATCGATTGGCTAGTTGATTAACTAAACATTAGAATTGACCAAGTCCATAGATCACAGGTGTGACAGATGGTTTCGCCATAAAACTCATGTATCCCTTGGCGTTGGTGTCAAATCTCATGGCTGTCAACAACTGCGGGCTGGCAGGAGGTCTTCCTCCAAACGCCCCTGTGTATCCTACCTGGGTGGACTGCTGGAGACATTTGAAAACCACAGCGGACTACAATATACTCAATATACTGACCTATCTAATGTTCAATTCATTGCAAACAGAAAAGCCCAACTTGTTTGCGATGGTTTTTGAAAACCGTATAGTATACTAATAGAACCGATCCTATTTGTACAACATGCGTATCCGGGGCTCGCGCTATCCGTGTGCCCGGTGTAGCCGATATCATTGATATATAATGGATCTTTCCAAAACACGCATACGCACGCACGCACGCGTACACACTGACGCGCGTGAAAAGGCTTGGTGTAGCCCGGCGGTTTCAACCATATACTGACCAATATACTATTGAATTCATTGCAAACCGACCACTAGGGGGCGAGCCCAACTTGTTTGCGCCCATACCCATACACAACACCATGCCAACATTCAAAAACTACTTCTTAACACATTAAACGCCCACGTGGTGCCCACGCACCAACTTTGATGTTTACGTGTGCCCACGACGCGTTCGACGCGTTGTACAGTAAACTATACTGTACTGTAGCTACTGCACTTGGCTACCGCGGTGATGAAACCAACTCCATTTCCCAACATGCAGCGCGAAATTACGTCATCCGGACGTGCTGTCTGTCTCGTTGACTTCCTGTTTAGCGGCTGCACAAAAATGTTGTTTTCTCCGGATTCTCTTCCCTTTTTCTTTTTTTTCTCAAAACGGCAGCCTCTTCTACCGGCCGTAACAAAAACACTGTGGCTTAGAATTGATAAAAAACGGTCCTGACTGAAAGAAAAGATTTTCGCGAAATAAACAGGACATACTTGGATTACATTTACTCGGATTACTTTTCTCGCCAGTACTTCGAAGGTAGGTAAAATGGCGGGTTGCGATAGGCACCAGCAAATTAAACGTCGAATAATTCTGTGTTAACTACTTTTTTAACTAATTTTTACACACTAGAAACTCGGGTGGCCGACCGTCTAGTCGGGGACCGGCCTACTCTGGAACAATAGGGAACGAATGCCCCGCCCTTTAATGCAAACCCCATTATACCTGTTGTCATACGACCCGTTTTGACCATCTGTTTGCCTGTGTCCATTTATGCCCATAAATGCCCATATATGGAGATATAGGTTTGTCTGCGTCCATTTTATGCCCATTTATGGAGATCTCTGTATCTGTCTGTCTGTGTCCCTTTTATGCCCGTATATGGAGATCTCTGTATCTGTCTGTCTGTGTCCCTGTATGCCCACTGTGGAGGTATCTGTATCTGTCTGTGTCTCTGACTTGTCCCTTTTGTGCCCATGAGTCAGCTGACTCCCGGTCCCGGTGGGACGAACGGTTCTCGAGATACGCGGGGCACATACGTAACACATTTATAGCCATTATTTAGCTCCTGGCAGCCATCGTGGACACCATCTTGAAAACTATGCCTTTTCGGTGGTTCTTTTTTCCTGAATTATTAGTATGTTGTTTAGCATACCCAATAGTAACAGAATCCATAGATAAATATTTTATCAATTATTTGGAGTTTTAACCATAATACTGATGTATTTAATATTTGATTCATTGCAAACAGACCACTAGGGGGCAAGTCCAACTTGTTTTGCGATTGTTTTTGAAAACGAAATTGATTATTTTTGACCAGTTCAACCCCAGATATGAGGAATAGAGGGGAAATGAGGGAGGGAGGGAAAGATGTGAGGCAAGAAGAGGAGGGAGTAGAATTAATCAGGCAAAGGCTAATGAATAGCACACATTAATATAACACCAAGCCATCTCTGCAGCTCTCCCTCTGATCCCTCCACACACACACACACACACACACACACACACACACACACACACACACACACACACACACACACACACACACACACACACACACACACACACACACACACACACTTGGTGACGTTCAGTGAGGTGGTCGACAGGCCACTTCAGTGTGTGAGAGCAGGCACGTGCACACAGACATCAAAGGGGGCTTGAGCCCCTGCCCTTTTAGCCGTCTGTAAAAAGTGCCCTCTCCAGACCATGAATGCAGTATTTAATATGGTGAAAGACATGCAAATGCCCTTTCCATGCCATAACCTGAAGGCAGCATCTTATGTTAAAAGAATTTCCCGCTCTGTGTAGAATTCCATGCCGCGTGTCACATCTCCACTATTCACTTGATTATGCTTAGTTTAGTGTGGTATCAAGCACTGAAAATAGCCGACCTCCAAGCTTGGATGTCTGCTATTCTCACCAAAAGGCCGTTTTAGATATTACAGCCCCTGCCTCTATAACATTCTCTGCATATCCCTGAGAGAGAGAGAGAGAGAGAGAGAGAGAGAGAGAGAGAGAGAGAGAGAGAGAGAGAGAGAGATGAAGGGAGCAGGTGTCCCCTTTATCCACCTGCCACTTCACTGAACCTCACCGTGAAAGACGAGAGAGAGACAGAGAGACAGAGACAGAGAGACAGAGGGAGAGAGAGACGGTATAAAAAAATCACACCCGTGTGAACTGAGCGGTGGTCGTGGGGAGGGGGGGGGGGGGGGGGGGTGCCTGTGTGTGTGTGTGTGTGTGTGTGTGTGTGTGTGTGTATTGCAGTTGATGCTCAGGGCAGGCTAGACTCAACAGCACCTCTCTGGTCACCCAGGGTACTCAGGCTACACCAGAGGCTACATACAGACAGACCCACACACACCGCCACGTATAGGAGCGTTGTGACCACCGCTCAAAAACGAAAGAGAGACAGACTGAGGGTTGCGCTGCAAGAGCCCTCCCCCACTCTCACCCTGTTTCTCTACATCAGTGCTTCCCTAACTTTTTCATGTATTAAAGGACCCTCAAAATGATATGTATTAGGCTGCAGACCAGGGGGCGTTTTTGTGATGGTTCCATATCTGAAAATGTTCAGGGCCCCAAACTGTACAAGTGTACCAATTTTCACGCTTGTATGAAAAAGTGAACGATTCACCTAAAATCTGCTTATTATCCCCCGGACTAAATCTGACAGTTCATTCTTTGCGGAGGTGGTCAAAGTGCAGAGACACAGGGAGGGGAGGTCTGAACCTCAACACACTGCAACAGCAACAACTTGGATACAGAATAGTGTGTGTGCCGTGTATGTATGTGTGAGTGTGTGATGCAATAGGTAGGACCACTGCAGAGGATGCTCAGACTGTGTGTGAATGGCACAGTGGTGGGCCTATTGTAGTGGGATTACTGTCGTTGGAAGCAGAACGGTGTGACTGCTGCGCACCTGGTGTACGGTATTAACATCACAACTACAATGCTGGCACCACCAACCAACAGACATTTAAAATGCGAGAGAGAGAGAGAGAGAGAGAGAGAAACAGAGAGAGAGAGGTGGGGGGGGGGGGGGGGACCAGAGAGAAGATGAGAGACGGAGAGAGATTCTTTATTCTTGTAACCTCATACACACACGGAAAATACACACTCATCCAGAAAAAAACACACAAAAACACTCCTACAGCATCGACCAGAACCTCCAGTATTATGACAATAGAGAGCTTTCCACGCAGGGCACACAGTCAAAACCCTCAGTGCAGTCAAAACCCTCGGTGTTTGCATTTGTTTTACTCAAAAATAGCAGATCTTCTATTTTTGAATAGCCATAAGTATATGAAATACGTGGTTAAAATTATGGTGAAGCCATTATTAAAAGGATCCCTGACTAATAAGCCTTATATACCTATACCAAGTGGACCTGTGGGACCCGCTGGACACACACGCAACAATAAAACACGCTTTCACAAAAAGTGTGAACTGTGAACACTACTGTACACACACAAAAGCACAGAGTGCACATAAAAAAAACAACAACACAGGTCTCTCTCTCTCTCCAATGACCAAACCACATACATACCGAGCTTTGTGCCCTCCGGCAAAAAAAGAAAAAAATATATAAAAAAAAGAACAAAAGAAAAAAAAATCATCAAGTTGAACTGACGCGCCCAGACAAACCTATTTACCTTTTTTTCGCCTCTCAGTTTCTAAATAACCCTATCTGCTCTAATGCACCGCGTTGCTCCACAAAGTATAATGTGCTGGCCATGCTATTTCAATAAGCAATTTACAGTAAATCTGTTTCCACGTATAAAAAAGGACACTTTGATTCAGCGGTAATGACTTTGCCGGGGGAGAGAGAGAGAGAGAGAGTTAAGGGTCTAAATTACGACATTGCTTTTTACTGTGCTTGTAGGTGTATGTGCACAGGCAGGCGCGTGGGCGCACGCATGCACGCACGCACGCACGCACGCACGCACGCACGCACGCACACACATACAAATGAGTGAAGCCTAATCTATGCGCTGTGGCATGACAGTGTGGCATTGTCGAAATTCGCCGACGTACAAGCACACACCTTCGCGCGACGAGGTATGATTCGGGCATAACACACGCTCACGTGCACACCTGCAAACGAGAGTGCATGCATGGGCAAAAGAACAGAATCGCAAATTCTCCCACGCTACCTCACACACATGCACGCCCACTCGTGCACACACACACGCACACACACACACACACACACACACACACACACACACACACACACACACACACACACACACACACACACACACACACACACACACACACACACACACACACACACACACACACACACACACACACACACACACACACACACAAACTTATGACTTACTATTCCAATATTTATGGCTACTCCCACATACTCATTCTACACTTTTTTTTTGCAATTTCAAGGATCGTTTACCCACCAACCACAAAAAAAACCATTACATCACTTTTACATTACTCACAGCGAGGAATGTGTGTGTGTGTGTGTGTGTGTGTGTGTGTGTGTGTGTGTGTGTGTGTGTGTGTGCGTGCGTGCGTGCGTGCGTGCGTGCGTACGTGTGCGCGTGTGTGTGCGTCCGCCCATAACAGAATACAATATATAGAAAATGTGAGTGCAGGAAATCAGGAATGTGTTTGGGTAAATGAAAATGTGTGTTTGTGTAGGTGTGTATGTGTGTGTGTGTGTGTGTGTGTGTGTGTGTGTGTGTGTGTGTGTGTGTGTGTGTGTGTGTGTGTGTGTGTGTGTGTGTGTGTGTACGTACGTGTGTGCACGTGTGTTAGTATGTGCGTGCGTGCGTGCGCGTGTCCATGTGCACGTGTGAGATGTAATGCGGGTGCCAGGTGCTGCTTGGTTACGAGTGGGTTCTGGGTTGCTATGGAGGGAGGTGAAATGTGCCATGCAGAGGTCAGCCATACTCTCTCTCCCTCTCCCATTCTCTACTTTTTATTACATTTGTTATAAATAGCATTGTTGTCAGGCAGAAACCTTGTATCTCCATGTTTCAACGTGTTCATGTTTTGTTGTAAATTAATGCTCTGCTTCATAACGCAAGAGTGTCGTCTATTTTCACAATTTTAAATTGTTTTTAAATGTCTAAATCCTTCTAAGGTTATTGAAAAACGCATGTTTCTGCGTCAGTGGTTCTCAAACTTTTTTGTCAACCCCCATCTCAAAATATTATGTATCAGGGACCTCCCCAGAAGGAAATATGTACTTGCAAATGTTCGCTTCAAAAAAGATACATTCAAAGATTTGCATAATATGATGGGATAATTTATCCCATCATTCCATGAAGTGGAAAAAGACGGACTCTCTTTTTCCTTTGCACTCCTGCGCCGCGTCTACAGCGTTTCAACAGTGACCAGAGTTTAAACTCTCAGCCAGCGTGCCGGTTTGTGTGTGTGTGTGTGGGGTGTGTGTGTGTGTGTGTGTGTGTGTGTGTGTGTGTGTGTGTGTGTGTGTGTGTGTGTGTGTGTGTGTGTGTGTGTGTGTGTGTGTGTGTGTGCGCATGCGTGCGTGTGTGTGTTTGTCTGTATTATCTGAACCTCTGTGGTCGTCTTGTGTTGTTGATCTGTCCTTGTGCAAAAGCCGCAGTTCATGCGCATTGTGCTTACAAAGACAAACAGAAATCCCGATTGGAACAAACGTGTGTGTGTGTGTGTGTGTGTGTGTGTGTGTGTGTGTGTGTGTGTGTGTGTGTGTGTGTGTGGTCGCGAAAAAAGAAAAAGAGAAAAGAAAGGCAGGCTCTCATATGGCCAAAGAGACACTGGGCATGTGTTTTCCCAAACCAACTCATTAAGCAGCACTCATTAGCGTTAGTGCATACTGTATGTGTGTGTGTGTGTGTGTGTGTTTGTAAGTTGTGTGTGTGTGTGTGTGTGTGTGTGTGTGTGTGTGCGTGCGTGCGTGCGTGCATTGAGACCCTGACCCCGTTTGGAAGTGTTTTGGTAGCTGGCTAATGATTCAGTGTCAGTATGCTAACTTCATCTGCAAGGCCCTTGATCTGGATGTGAATACTGCTTTAATGAAAAGAAAGTAGGACACACACACACACACACACACAACTTACAAACAACACACAACAGGCATAAGATCTCTCTCACGCACGCGCGCGCACACACACACACACACACACACACACACACACACACACACACACACACACACACACACACACACACACACACACACACACACACACACACACACACACACACACACACACACACACACACACACACACACACACACACACACACACACACACACACACAAGCCAACAAGTAACAAGTAGTCGTGTGCATAATAGTCAGACTGGATGGACAGACAGACAGACAGAGTGAGGAGACGTCCAGGGGAATGGGAAAACAGTTGGTGACCCATAGGCTAGCGAACATCGCCATCTAGCGCCCACAAACTAAATGACTTGTATACATCCATGGCAGTGAATGTGTTAAAATGTGCACGCACACAGACACATGCACGCTCACACACACACACACACACACACACACACACACACACACACACACACACACACACACACACACACACACACACACACACACACACACACACACACACACACACACACAGGGATGTAGGGATGTGAGGATAAGCGATATTATTGTTTATCGTGATAAAAAACACTCACGATAATCGCATCGTGGAGAATTAATTTATCGTGAAATCGTCCTCCGTTATGCACTGGGATCAATTTACCTTTTATTTGCCGAGCTGCATATCCGGTACCACTTAAACCCATATTTTAAAAGTACTTCGAATATTCATACTTGATACAGTCTTTTTTTCACTCTATATTAAATGTCTTACTTACTACAAGCTCACAATGCGTTGCAGCGCGTTGTGAGCTTGTAGATCGGCAATTTTTGGCAAATGAGGATATTTTTTGGGTAAATGTTCCGGCCCAGGATAATGGATTTTTATTATCACGATAATATCGTAAATCACAATTTCTTTTGTCACAATAATCGTGATATGAAATCCGTCCCATCCCTAACACACACACACAGAGGGAGTGTGTTTCTAGGGCTGTCACGATTATGACATTTTACATGACGATTAATTTTCTCTCAAATAACTGCGATTAACGATTTAATTGTGTTTTTGTCGTTGATAATTACATTTCTGTTTGGCTTTTAGGCTTTGAAGTTACACATGGTAGATATGACACATAAGCTAAATATACAAAGAAATTACTGACATATTTGACAACTTTATACTTAAAAAAGAACGTCGATGCGACGCTTTGTGAGCTTGTAGATCGGCTATTTCCACTATTTTTGACATGGAAACGATTATGACGATTATGAAAAATAATCACGATTATGTAAAATAATCACGATTAGACGATTATGTAATAATTGTGACAGCCCTATGTGTTTCTAACCTGGCATTGAAGGTGTGTTGTCCGGTCGGTGGCTCCGTCCCTCCAGTCTTCTCGGCGGCGGGACTGGCGGCCTGCAGAGAACACACAACAACACAACATCCCTTAAAACTAGACAGGTGCAATTCTGGGAAATAGAGGGTATGTGCGTGACATCATCATCATATTATTATATTACGGAAGTTAGGCAGGAATGCCTACTGTGTGGCAAAAAAAGAGCTTTGGTGTAGAGTGGAAAAAGAGCAGAACAAGTACAGAGTGAAAGGTAAAGTTTATTAAGTATTGACGGTTCAAGTGGTTACATATCTGAAAACACAAATTGACATGAATTCAAAATACACTGATGATCGTGCTGTGAAACGATGAAACTATATGGAATCTATGAACAGGTTGTGGGGGTCCCTGCTTCATCTCTCTCTCAACTAAGGGGTCCTTGGCCTGAATACGTTGAAGACCCCTGGTCTAGTTACCTATAGCTACCACACTAACTAGTAGAACAATAGTCTGGTTGCCTATATAGCAACAACACTAATTAACACGTTGCAAGCCGCGGCAGAACCCTCTGAACAGAGGTAGCGCCGAAGAAATAAGCCATTTATTTACAAACATGTTTTAAAAAAACAAAGCCCACATGATAACAACACGTACTGGAGTGCTCGACACAGCGTACATATTCATCCTGCAGAGGTCGGCGATCTTACTTTGGCGAGGCGGAGGGGAGATCAATTCCATTCGTTTACGTGCGGCGAAGCAGGGAAAGGAGCGATAGAGAAGCGGCGCCCGAACGTGATTGAAACCGCGATCCACGAACAGAGACAAAGACCAGCCATCTTGTTTGAGCTTCTTGCTGAGTTTCAACACTGGGGAGAGGATGAGGCTCCTCCTGGCCAGCCATCCATCCAGAATGTGAGTCAACGGCGTGGCCTGCTGGATATTAGGAGTATCACACCCAGCACCAGAAAATGACTGTCAGAGCATATTAACCCTTTCAGATCGCTCCAAAAAGACACAGAGAAGAATTTCCGATGTTTTTTTTTTTTTTATTATAATTTATATCAAAAGTCCGGGAATAGACGGCGTGGCTGATGGGACCCAGTAGGAAGTCCGAGGGAGTACGGCCAGGCTTAGAAGGTGTTAAGACCTGAGGCAGAGTCTACAAAATGGCTTCTAAATAAGTAGTTCTCACACTTTTTGGGGGCCAAGGACCCCCAAATTGATATCAAATTGGCCGCGGAGAAAAGTGGGATTTTTTCCCCCACTTTTTCCTTCCTTTAGTTTGGACCTGTGTTTAATTGACAAATAGAAGATTCTGGCACATCCAATCGTACTGGAACATTTTACTGTACAATCGCAACATACTAATACTCAACATGTGACACGGCGTGTGCGTGCGTGCGTGCATGTATTTGTGTGTGTGTGTGTGTGTGTGTGTGTGTGTGTGTGTGTGTGTGTGTGTGCGTGTGTGTGTGTAACTAAACTTGAGGTCCATGGGGAGTAACTGCAGTGCAACCACACAAGGCTCTAATGGACTTACACTCACACACACACACAGAGAGAGAGAGAGGTCAACAGAGATCAATGGTAGCAGTAGGCACTAATGGACTGCTACCATGACCCTTCACCTCTGACCTCTCACCCTTCTGACACATGACCCACACCACCTGTCAGCTAGAGACAGGGAGCGACGGAGAGACAAGAGAAGAGAAAGACAAAGACTAGACGGGAAAAAAATGGACATGCCTGGTATATGAAGAGAAGTAGGGAAGAATGGAGATGATAATAGAATGAGAGGAGAGGATAACACCCTGGTTCTCCGTCCACAGGTTGAGAACCAGTAAAGTTACAAGACCTTTTACCTAAAGATAAAATAAAAAAATCCTAGTGTGTGTGAAGTGAGCTGTGCTATTTATGAGTTAATTTCATTAAGCGTGTGACTCTGGGCGTAGTGAGCTTGTAAGTCGGCTATTTTCACTATATCTGTGGGTCAAACTAAAGGTAATGCCTCAACTCCTACAATTCCAAGTGCTTGTCAGGGTGGCGGGTCCCCAGTTCAAACATGATTATTATGGGGCGTCACCAGTTCAAACATGATTTTTTGGGGGGTCGCCAGTTCAAACATAATTATTTTGGGGGGGTCACCGGTTCAAATATGATTATTTTGGCGGGTCAGAAAAGATTGAGAACCACTGGTTTACCGGGTGGCGTGAGGTGTGCCTGACAGGTCCACAGATGGACACACAGATTAGGACACAACAGCTAGGAAATCAATTAGCCGTCCAGCCACAGATCCCACCCTGTGTGAGCTTAATTACTGAAGGGTTGACAGGCCGCATTAATGGGCCAAACCACTTTGTCATAAACAACAGACAACAGTGCACTAATTAATTGGAAGTCATATGTTACTTAACTGTATGTCTGCTTTAATAGCTGTATTAATGTTCCTTAGAAGCCGCCATGCCAAGACCATTAAAGCCAACACGGTCCAGTGTGTACATATTATCCACAAGTAATATGTGTACATATTACTTACAGCCGTTATTGGGCCACTCAAACCAAACACGAGATCAATATGTTATTTGTTAATACAAGCTTTAATTAACAGTAGATCTTACTCCCAAGCAGGCCTGTAATGTCATCATTTTAGGGTCACTTTGTCTTTGGTTTTGTCCATTTTCTGCTGGCACAAAAGCCAAATGCCAGAGGAGAAAGTGGTACAGTCATTAAGTCAGGCATTAAGTCCACTGTGGCCTCAGGGCATGCCATTTTTTGAGGGGCACAAGGCCAAACTGAGGAGCAACGATGGCCATGGCCTTCGTGGCCTCCCTGAAATTCCTGCTCTGCTGCCAAATGTCAAAACCTCAAGTTAAAAGCACTGTTATGCATTGCATTTACTTATATCAAGCACAGCACAGAGATGTGAGAATATTTGTGTTTGTTACTCCCTTGTTATTATTGATGATGATGAAATATGAAGAACACTGATTTACTCAGCATCACATAACTAAAACAGCTCTGACACAGTGGTAGTGGTTGATCAAACTGTGAGAGACATCATCATGATCAATATCTGTCAGAACAGTTAATATAATATCTTTGCCTCGTGAAACCTCATATAGTATGTTCAAAACAGTCACTTTTCAGGATTCCATTAAAAATGTATCATTTTTGCAACTTTTTGGGACACTATAATTTGACGAAGCATGGCATTAATTTACGTAGATAAGCAAAACTATGGATATAAGAGTCCCCCCCCCCCCCTTCCCTTTGTTGTACTATTGATAGATATCAGTAGGACAGTGGAGGTTAAAGAGGAAACCGGGGAAAGAGTCGGGTGGTGACACGTACTGTAGCAAAGATCCATCGCGATCGGCAATCAAACCCGGGACTTTGCATAAGCCTGTATGGTCATCGAGGGTAGGCAAGTGCTACGGTAAGTGATATGGGCTAAGGCGGAGTCTGAAGAGGTGAGTCTTCAGGCCACGGCAGAAGCTATAGGGAGTGAGTCAGCAGTTCTAATTGCAACGGGGAGTTTATTCCACAGTTTGGGGGCCAGGAGGGAGAATAGTCTGACTACTAGGCCACCACTAGGCCACCACCACCCCAAGATAAGAGTTTCCTGACCGACACAGCAACCACATAAACTGCATAAACTACTTGGACAAACTTGGCTTGGAGAGCAACGCCATGGGTCTTAACTCTTTGAGCGCCAGCGCCCTCTAGGGGCCAAAGAATGCCAGCGCATCTCTCATAGGCGAGCGCTTTAGCTTCCAGGACTTCAGCTTCCAGGACCTGACGTTCTCACGTTCATGCACGGCATGGAAATGTCCCGGATGAAGATGCTAACAGAATGGCTATTCCCATTTTGTCATCTAAAAGATCATTTTTGGGCGATTTCGCCGTAAATAAACCTCGCGCCGCTTTCCTAAAACACAAAAAAGAGATATAAGCCTTTAAAGATGCGGTCTTTCATTGGATTAGGCCGAGATTGGCGATTGCGTTCGCAAATTACGGCCGGCCGGGACGTTGTTAGCTTTCGGCTAGTAGCTACAAAAATCAAGCCAGGCTTCAGAAGGCCTCTTATCATTTTATTCATTTAATTAAATAAAGCCGAACTACTTCGGGATCGGCACACTCGTGTACTCATCGGAAGCGGCGCCGAACATCGGGTGAACATTGGGGAGCTCAAAAATGTATTTTAAACCATTTTTAATGGAATATATCGTCGGACAGAGTAGAATGGCTAGCTGGCTAGCGGCTAGCGAGCCAGGACCACCCACGACTCTACAAGCAGCTCGGGGTAAGTGAATTAATAAAAAAAAGATTGTATTGGATTGAAATAAAGCCGAACTAGTTCGGGATCGGCACCAGATGAGTTAATGGGTAATGCAATTAGCTGAAGCTTCCTATTATCTGAAATCATAAGAGCTCATCAGTCTAATGAACATGTGCAGCATGGTGCAGACCCTTCACACTGCATGCTGTGCCTCAGGACGACCGTTCCATCTACATTGAAGAGCATGAAAGACCCTCTCCAAAAGCTAACACGGTGGGCATATCCCCACTTAAACCCACTGATGGATGGCCCTACCTTTGAATAATGATGCTTGTAATAAATGGGCCTCACTAGCATCTATTCATTTCAGTCCAATCTAATTATTGCCCAAAGCGAATAAAAAGACCAAACTATTAGCGATATTACTAATTACTGAATAACCAATCAAGCTAAGTGTTCCCTGAAAAATGCTGCCGAAGCGCGCATGATGAATCGAAGAGAATGCATGTTGGAATATGCGTGTTCGTGTGTGTCTGTGTGCGTGTGTGTGCCTGTGTGCGTGTGTGTGTGCACTGTAGGGTGTTTATGTATGCAATGAATCCAAAGGAATGCATATTGCAGTGTGTGTGTGTGTGTGTGTGTGTGTGTGTGTGTGTGTGTGTGTGTGTGTGTGTGTGTGTGTGTGTGTGTGTGTATGTGTGTGTGTGTGTGTGTGTGTGTGTGTGTGTGCTATTATTCCTGGGGTCCACACAGCACAACAAACATACAAAAATTAAAACAAGTTTACAGAGAGCATAACAATTAAATGGTAAATGGTGCATTTATATAGCGCCTTTCTCCAAGGCGCATTACAGAGATTGTGCATTACATTCCCCCATTCACACACACATTCATACACCGATGGCGGATGAAACCATGCAAGGCCAACCTGCTCACCGGGATCAACTAGGTGTTCAGAGTCTTGCTCAAGGACTCTTCCTCTTCGACACCAACTCTGTCCGGGGGAGCCTGGGAACGAACTGGGAAACTTTCGGGAACCCTCCGAGTTCTAATGACGGTTTCTCTACCCCTGAGCCACTGCCGATACAAATACAACTCTGTCTCTGACTGCCCTACCCTTCTGCCAGTCGGAGGATCATCAGTGTAAGATAGTGAATGAGCAAGTACTTCCTGACAATGATGAGATTAAAGGATATTATTTAATTGCATTGCTGGGCGCGTTGGTTAATTTTACAACATTGTCGGATACTCCTGGAGAACAACAATGGGTCAGATCTTATCGGAAAGATTGTCAGTAAAGCTATAAAACACTCTACTTTGATTCATACAGTTTACTTTAGGACGCCAAGGACATGCTGCAGCACATTTCTGACAGCAACGACATCTTAGGAGCTCACTTCAGCCTTGTCCTTAAACTGCACTTGCATTTGAAGCCAACCTCAAAGTCAGAAGCGTTTCACTTTTGTTCCTGAAAGCACAACATGTGCTCATCTCCGGTATTAACAGAGGAGAACAGTGGAGAAAGACAGAGAGAGGGGGGAGAGAGAGAGAGAGAACCTGGTTTGATTTGTCATTTGTCATATAGTTTAGTACCCGTCGTGTTCTTTTTATGGGCTAATGAATAGGTGTTCAGCTCTTTACAGGGTGATCGGCTCACATATTACTCAGCCGAGAATTCAAGTAGGCATGGGCGAACTTGCACACACACACACATCCATACACACACACACACGCAAGCACGCACTCGCAAGCACACACACCTTCGTGAACAAATGCAGGGGCCCAATGGGACACAAAAATACATACATGAAACACACACACACACACACACACACACACACACACACACACACACACACACACACACACACACACACACACACACACACACACACACACACACACACACACACACACACACACACACACACACACACACACACAAGCGCACACACAAACAGGGGAAAAAACACCTCAGGTGTACAATGATAAATAGGTGCTGTGTTGCCTTATTAGCCCCAGTTGGATTCCTGGCAGGAGAAAATACTCCCAGCCTAATTAACACATTGTAACTAACCTGTCTGTGTGTGTGTGTGTGTGTGTGTGTGTGTGTGTGTGTGTATGTGTGTGTGTGTGTGTGTGTGTGTGTGTGTGTGTGTGTGTGTGTGTGTGTGTGTGTGTGTGTGTGTGTGTGTGTGTGTGTGTGTGTGTGTGTGTGTGTGTGTGCGCGCGATGATGAAGATGCGTGTTCTTATTCCTATGGTCATGGCAAGATGGGGGGAGGAGAAAAAAGAGGACAAGAGATCCATCTAGGGATGGGACGATGTGAACATTTTATGTCATGATTATTGTGACCAAAGAAATCACGATTTACGATATTATTGCGATAATCAAAATCCATTATCCTGTGGCAGAACATTTGCCAAAAATAAAATAGCAGATCTACAAGCTCAAGTGTTGTGATCTGTGGCATTCATAATAATAATAATAAACCTTATTTGTATAGCACTTTTTAAGAACAGAGTCACTAAGTGCTTGACAGAAGAATCAATCAGAATCAATCAGTTTTGAATAGAAACTGTGGAAAACTGTGCGATCGAATGGACCAAAAGACCAAGTAAGAACAAGTAAGTATGGGAGGAGGAGGAGGGGAGAGAATGACTACCAGGGAAGTACTCTCTCACTCTCTGTTCCCTTCATCGCTCTCTTCAAAAGGGCAAGTGACAATTTGAACAATTACCCAGCGCCATTACCTCCCTCTGAACCTAGCTAGCATGGAAGAGACTGCTCTGTGTGCGCGTGCACGTTAGAGAGAGATAGCAAGAGAGAGAGAGAGAGAGAGAGAGAGACACCAACAGAGGAAATGGTGTACATGGAGTTATTTTATTTTTTTGTGTCACACAGAGTAATTTACCACTATGACTCTCTGGCAGAGACTAGAGGAGCCGGTTGGAGAGAGAGAGAGAGAGAGACAGAGAGACAGACAGACAGACAGACAGACAGACAGACAAACGAAGAAAGAAACCCAGAATGACAGTGAGTTGTTTTCTTTTTTTTTTTTTCATTTGACACAGTAATGACTCCTTTGAACCATGTCATTTTCGACATCTCCATTTAAACAGCGTCTCCTTGATCTCGCCCCTCCACTTCTCCATTAAAGAATCATCAGTGTTAGTCAGATAACTGCCCCGACTTTCAAGTCAAGTTCTATGGTCTACGTCCAACTATTGATTTTGTTTTCATTGAATACAGATGTGCCATTTCAAAACTTTACACATCCTTCCATTGGCAGGACAGTATGTTTTCAGAGGATTTGCAGAACATTGATTGAGCTTGTAGATCAGATATTTTTGCTATTTATATGACCTTCTCTAACTTTCAAAGTTTAAATTTAAATATGAAGATGGATTCTGCTTTTCAATGGTAATGGAGTGGTGTCTTGACATCTTCGAGTATCTACCTAAAGTGAGAAAACAAGTGGAGGCCATCATAGTCAGTCACGGTGAAGTCCTATCACTGTGACTGACTGGTCTAGATCGACCAATCAGTGAACGGGGTGATGGGCCGATCTGTCTGAAAGTAAAAACAGAGAGATGTGTCGGGGTTCGCGGTGGATAGCTCTTCACCGAGAGTAATGACGTAATGTTGTAGTTTTATGACTTAAAAAGACAACACCGCAGTGGATAGCTTATCACCACGGTGCCTACTATGATAGGGGCTTTATGGCCTCCTCCATGCCCAGCTTCCCTTCCCCGAACACAGGCCCATAGGCTCTATGCACAGCAGCTGTATGGGTTTTACCCAATGACACTAATGAAGGCTCTGTTCCATGATGGTCAAACAGAGTCAGGGTGCTGCTGATATTGAGCATGTTGGCTCACTGGAAACATTCTCAGGGTTCCTTGAGGGGGTTCCAAATGGACCCTTACGGGTGTGTAACTCTGAGCGTTACGGAGGTCCTTGAATTAAAGTTTTGAGAACCACTGTGCTACACTAAATGTATAGCCTTCAATAGTACCATTGGTAAGACCTGTGAGGGAAGTAAGGAAGAGGCCCAATGTCTTTCCAATGCGGCTGCTGTGTATGGATGGAGCCTATTTTTGTTCAAGCATAGACGCTCGACAAAGCCGGATGCAGCACGGTGTGTTCGAACCCACGAAGAGCCCACAAAGAGCCCAAGCTATTGATCGAATGCTTTTGTTAGCAGTTTGAAATGGTACAGCAGTACAGTAAAGCCCGGCCTACAAGGACCACTGGGGTCTCCCCGATTTGTTCAGTTTGAAAACCAGTAGCTAAGGTAATACCATCAAGAAACGTGCCCTACGCATGCATACCTACACATAATGTTAGTAACATGCACTACAGGTTTTTTTTTTGTGTTGAGTGGAGAGCATTTAAAGATGTATTGCAGGGTTTCCTGGAGGAGAAGCTTCAAGTTGAATGCAATCCATCTTGGTAAGGTTTTTTTAACCCCGGCGCGTAAAGGAACCCAAGGAGCGTGCACCTATGCAGACCGTGGCGCGACAAAAGAGATCGACTCCCCAGCTGGTGTTATTGTGATGTGATCACGTGTGCACCCAGGCATGCAGGTTCACACACACACACACACACACACACACACACACACACACACACACACACACACACACACACACACACACACACACACACACACACACACACAGTCTGGACAGGCCTTAACGTGTAAATGACACCAGGTGATATTTCACATTGGCAGCCGTAAGGATTGATAGCGTGGTGAAAACAGAGCTGGGATGTTAAGGACGGCGAGCGCGGCGCTCAGAACTCCAAACCAGACCACATTCCAGAGCTTTGTCTTACAACAGGGCCCAGAGAGGAGATCACATGGCAGCGACAGGCGCCCGGCCGATAAGCGTATCAATTCTCCTCAAGAAGGAAGTTTCATATGTGTTGAACACTTGTTTCCTAAACCAACCCGGACCCCCATGGGGGGCGGGGGAGTAAAAAAAAAAAAATCATTTTGAGTGTCCCTCAAAATGATTTTGAGGGAGTCCCCCAGATGTTTAGCTTTAATGTGCGACATTGTTTTCTCACTTGGCAGTACAAAACCAAGCCAACATATAAGTGTGTACAGGTGTCTCCGCACATTTCTAAAGTGACATTTTAAGGAATTGTAAGACTGTTTTAATAACTCTAAAATAAAATACATAAACTAATAATAAGACCATTACTACGTCAAAAGTAACCAACAAACTATACTATATAAAATTGACTAACACTGGCCATATTGTCAAATATTACCTGCTTTAACTGTTCTGCTGCTGTTGACGGCGCTCACCGTCATTGAAAGGGTTAATACCATGGCGCCGTTGACGGTGAGGACTGTGAATCTTACTGTATATACAGTAAAGATATTATTACTTACTGTACGTCGCTCCGGTCCCGCCCGCATCGGTAATGTCGGCGATTTGTTTACAACGCACGTTGGGCGTGCACGCGAAGTGAAGCTCCTCAATGTTAAGTCAATGGAGAGGCCCATAAAGAAACTTCATTTAAACAAAATAGCCATTTTGAGACATTTTGCAGCAGATCTAAATGTAAACAAGGCACAAGGCAGGGCGCAGCCATCTTCCTCTTCTTGTCCCACACTAGTGGCGTTTCCATAAACTTAATCGAATTAGGGAAGCGTATTATCAGAAATACGCATTAAGACAAAGCGAATTTAGCATGTTTCCATTTGCGGGTGTCATTCGAATTAGCGACGTCGCAAGAGTTGATCGGGCTGATTTTTATCAGACCGAACCTGAGCACTGCACCGTCTGCACGTCTGACTGCTGTGCCTCGGTCGCTGTCTAGTAGTGGGAAGAAGGTGTTATCATCATCATGGCCCCAAATAACTTTTAAATACAATTGGCGACGAGTCTCTTACGAAATTGGCAAGAGTTCCTCTCAATACATAAAGCTACCGGTTCACCGGGAAAACCGCGGTCGCGTCGCTGCAGTTGCACAGTGCAAGTTTTAGCGTCCTCTGGAAGGTCAGGTGGCCGATCTGCAAGCTCTCAACGCGGCGCGGAGACGTGGATGTGAGCTGCAGCAGCTGCTGTGCCTGTGAGCTTGTAGATTGGGCACGTCAGGCACGCAACACCGTGGGATGAGGAAGGGTTTGCTCGCCACCGATGGCTTGAGGTGAAAACGGGAGGAATTTACACACGAACAAACAAACAACAGGTTTGTTTTGTGGGCTAACGCTATACCATGGACAAAGCGGCAGGGGATGAGGAAATGGACCTAGAACGTCATAATCTATTCGCATGTATTGTCTGACCCGTTTCCATTCACTTAAGCGCATTTAGTTTATTCGATAAAGGCTCAAAATCCTCCTCCTCCAAGCGGATAACTTTTTTTGCGGATAATGAAAGTTTATTCGCATTTTGAAGTGTTTCCATAAAAACATTTTGCGATTAAGCCGTTAATGCGCAAAAAGTGGCTTTATGGAAACGCCACTAATGTCATGTGACTAGATGACGTAATCATTGCCGTCAAGTGATAATCCAAAAAAACAAAAACAACCCCCTTCCAGCCCTTCAAAATAATAGCGGCGGCCTATGGAGGAAACGGCGTGGCACCGAGGCACCAAGCAACCTTCAGATTAAGAGGCACTAATTGTGTTAAATAACATATCTCGCAATGCGAGGCCTTGTAGTTCGGCTGTTTTCAAAATGTATCTGTGGAACAGAGTCAAGCTAAATTGAATGCCGCAACTCCTACCATTCCATTAAGTGCTTGTCAGGGTGGGGGCTGGTCCCCAGTTTATTATTCCCCCTGATTATTTTGGGGTCCCCAGGTTCAAATAGGATATTTTGGGGAGTCACGGACTGAAAAGGTTGAGAACCCTTGTCCTGAATTAGGTTTAGCAGGCCATGAGTTGTCCTAAACTAGGTTCAGCAGGCCATGAGTTGTCCTAAACTAGGTTCAGCAGGCCATGAGTTGTCCTAAACTAGGTTTAGCAGGCCATGAGTTGTCCTAAACTAGGTTCAGCAGGCCATGAGTTGTCCTAAACTAGGTTTAGCAGGCCATGAGTTGTCCTAAACTAGGTTCAGCAGGCCATGAGTTGTCCTAAACTAGGTTTAGCAGGCCATGAGTTGTCCTAAACTAGGTTCAGCAGGCCATGAGTTGTCCTAAACTAGGTTCAGCAGGCCATGAGTTGTCCTAAACTAGGTTTAGCAGGCCATGAGTTGTCCTAAACTAGGTTCAGCAGGCCATGAGTTGTCCTAAACTAGGTTTAGCAGGCCATGAGTTGTCCTAAACTAGGTTCAGCAGGCCATGAGTTGTCCTAAACTAGGTTCAGCAGGCCATGAGTTGTCCTAAACTAGGTTTAGCAGGCCATGAGTTGTCCTAAACTAGGTTCAGCAGGCCATGAGTTGTCCTAAACTAGGTTCAGCAGGCCATGAGTTGTCCTAAACTAGGTTTAGCAGGCCACACGTTGCAGAGAAGAACCTCTGCTCTGTGGTGCAGTGGAAAGCAGGACCAAAGAGGAGACGAGGAATCACGTGGTTGACCTTTAAAAGTCCTGTACGGTGCAAGACAATGACACAAAACAAACAAGTCTCGTTCCTCAATATGAATCATGTATTGCATGTTTAATCTCTTAAGCCCCAGCATATTTCTTTTAATGTCTTTTGTTGTATTCAATTATTTGTTTATGTTAATTTATTTTATATACTGTATATATGTTTTGACTATAATAAAATTGGGAAGTTTGTTTGAAAGTGGTTTGATGAGTATGTATGGAGCATATATAGCCTATAAGCTATATGAAACAGCGATATAGTTTGTTCTCATTCTCCCCATAGCCTTAACTGTGTGACACACATAAATATTGATTAATGATTTATCTTGTATGATTATTTGATTATTGTGTCTACTCTATATTGTCTCCATTGTGTCTATGTAGAGTATGCCTTTATTTTGTTCTAAGCTGTCATTGTCCCCTAAGTATATGAGAGAGATGAGCAGACTGTGTTATCTACTAAGCACACTGTCCTCTGTGTATTTACACTCCAAGATAACACTGAGCTAATGTGCTCAGTGTTATCTTGGAGTGTAAATACACAGAGGACAGTGTGCTTAGTAGATAACACAGTCCTGCTCTCTCTCTCTATATAGGGGACAATGACAGTGACCAAAATAACTGTAAAGACACACATGTGAATGCACACACACACACACACACACACACACACACACACACACACACACACACACACACACACACACACACACACACACACACACACACACACACACACACACACACACACACACACACACACACACACACACACACACACACACACACACACACACACACACACACGCGAATGCGAGCAGGCAAACATAAAACAGGGTGGGTCAAGGTGTTTGGTCAAAGTGAAATCCCGGCGCCTGACTTAACAAATCAGTAAGGGATTCAAACTGCCCAATCGGGAAGGAGCTATTTGATGACCTCAAGGGATTGGCCATCATGGTTCTATCCGTACGCTCTCAGAGTTAAATGAACACTGAGGACTGCAGTGATGTCATTACGTGCGCATCCCGCATCAAAAACTCATTCAAGTCGCCCAGGGACTCATTCATGTCATGGTCCTGGGGTCCCGGGGATGCGCCTCCATTGGAGTCCATGTTAAAATAATTTACCGGGTCACGGTAAAAGAAAAACATTTTAAAATTCCACAGACACCACCATTGTTCATGGGTGAAAGCATCCTACTTTACCCTACGTTAACACAAATAGAATCCATGTAGAAAGTCTTAAACAGGCGATAGAAACGTCAATGTTTTGATTCCACCGACGTCCGATGCCATTTTGCGCGCCCGAATTCATTAGCACATGTTTTAGTAGTTTTAGTAGTTCTAAGTTCAAACATTAGCCAAATTGTAAAATAAATATAAGAAATAGGCAAACATTTTGAAAATAGCCGATCTACAAGCTCACAGCGCTCGAAAACATTGTATTGAGGACTCATAAAACTTTTCTGGGACCCATTTGAATGGCCACCTGTGGGTCCCGGGACCCATTACATTGAAAACCTAGTAACATCACTGGGACTGTACAGTGTCTAACAGCTAGTTAAATGAACACTGAGGACTGTACAGTGTCTAACAGCTAGTTAAATGAACACTGAGGACTGTACAGTGTCTAACAGCTAGTTAAATGAACACTGAGGACTGTACAGTGTCTAACAGCTAGTTGGATCAGGAGGTAAAAGGGTGTTCAAGGTAAGAACAGTCTAACGGTACATACAGTACCGTACAAGCACATGATGGACATAACATCAGAAAACGGAAAACAACAGAAAGAGCGCAACGGGGAGAAGGAGAAGAGGACCCCCCAAGGGGTCCTTGGGGGGGTATACTTTGCGTATACTTTTTTTATACTTTGGCTATTCAAAAATAGCAGATCTAAAAGCTATGAGCTTATAGATCTGCTATTTTAGAAATAGAGATGCTCCGATTGAACGGTGAGTGATCGCGATCGGCCGATAATGCCTCTATCGGCTTAGATCGGTATCGGCTTTGCCGATCTACAAGCTAGATCAGCTATTTTCACAATATTTATCAGTGGGACTGAATGTAACCTCAGCTTCAACTCCTACAATTTGAATTGGATACTAAAGGACCTCAGCCTGCAATCTCCTAATGCAGGGGTCTTCAACAGGGGGTCCGCGACCCCTAGGGGGTCCGCGGAGGTACTGCAGGGGGTCCGCGAAATTATTGGTAAAAAAAAAAAAAAAAAAAAAAAAGATTTCAAAAACATTTTTTTTTCTTTTTTTCTTTTTTTTTACATTTATGTTAAAAAAAATCATGATTTTATCCATTTTGAATAGCTTGAATACATGATTACTATGCAATTGACAGATTGTTGATATTATTGACATTGGTTCTCAGTTAATAAGTAGTATGTTTAGAAATGGTAGTGGTACGGCCCACCCTGCTCGCTGTAACTTGTACATGTTTAAAATAAAAAAGATATGTCGTAGCCCCGATGATGCATATGACGTAATTTTGCCGGGAAAAACAGCCCCGGTCACGGCCACCAGGGCTCAGTAGAACACATATAAAGAAAAGGCTTTGGGAGCTGAAATGAACAGAGTGGGTGTTCTAAAACTTTAGCGATTTAATAATTAGGACAATTTTAAGATTTGTTTTATTAAAAAAGTTACATAGTATAGCTTTAAGCAAGCAAAGTTGAAAGGCATAAAAGATTGTGTCCATGGTGGCTGCAATGGTAATGCAAGCTCGTCTCTTATCAGATGTGAGGGCTCCGTATGAGAAAAAAAAAGAAAGAAAAGAAAAAGAAGCAGAGAAAAGACAGATTATGGAGTGAGGTCGGCAGAGACGGGAGGGGCCGGGGGTTCATTCCCAGTTCAAGTTTCAGTTCAATTCATGCTCAACAGAAACACAATCCATGAAATTCGGCGTGATCAGTCTGTCTGCTTTAGATTGTCCTCTGAAGGCTCACTTATTCTCCCACTTGCACTTCTCATTGTAAAGCGCTCTGCAGAGCTGCATCTGCCAAGTGCCCGCAAAGTGAAGGTATAATGGAAAACTTAAATTTACATTTTTTTCTCTCTCTCTCCGGATTCAAAGGACGGCAGATGTCGCAGACAAAAAAAATGTGAGACTGTGTTCAAGGAGAGCAGAGCGGAGAGGAGCTCCAACTCACATCGTGTTCTTGCATATTCATTTTTTTTCCCCGAGCACTCCTCTCTTCACAAAAGTTATTGCCTGGCTGTGACTGTTTTCCAAGTGAGTCTGAACTGACAATGAACAAACGGTGTTCTGTGTGTTTAGACCACAAAGTAAAAAATCGGGGACTGTGAAGTATATGCATGGATTGAAGAAATATAAAATCTCACAGCTGAAAATGGTATGACCAAGTCCTAATGTGTGATTTTGTGAAAGAGTGTTGAAAGGAGCCCCCACCCACACTAGCGCCTATTCCTAAACAATTAAAATTATGATGTTTTAGTAATAAAGGGTATGCGTGTGACATCATCATCATATCCAGAAGTTATTTGAGAACGCCTACTGAGTGGGTAAAAACTACTTTCTGGCCTTGACACTGACAGCCCATACATCCAAACACAAAAGTCCTAATTGATTGCATTAAACAACATTAAACGACGTCACTTTGCCACTCGATTTGCTATTCACTTGCATGTGCATACCCTCTATATTGTTCCTGCAGTTCTACATACAGCCAACCAGGTGAAGAAATAACAGACTGAGGCTTTAAACTTAGCTTTTAGGAACTATCCAAGACTATTAACATTTCATCAATATGTTTCGGGAACATATAGCTTTATAATTACAACCTTATACTTATAACCGAAAATAGTTGACAGCTTGTAGATCGTCTATTTCCGCTGTGCAACATGCTTCCGCACGCATGTGTGTGTGTGTGTGTGTGTGTGTGTGTGTGTGTGTGTGTGTGTGTGTGTGCACATTCATGTGGCCTAGTCGCTTCTTTTGGACTTGTTTTCATAAACCTGGTTGCTCGTTCAAACCCCTAGTCGCCATGGTGGTGGTGGTGGTGGTCGGGACCTTTCCCCTGAGAAAACCGTGACGGCCAGACTACACCAAGGCTTTTCACGCGTGTCTGTGCGTAGAATTTATTGCGTGCGCAAATCGCGTTTGGAAAGATCCAATTATATACAGTATCAATGATTACGGCTACACCAGGCTCACGGATAGCGCCATCCCCGGATACGCATGCTGTACAAATAGGATTGGTTCTATTTTGTACACGCGCGTACAGTATGCATTTTGTACACAGAATCCTCAGGTCTCCTGCACAAATACTCCCTCCTTGGTGTAGCCAGGGCACGAACAGTGCACGCGAGCGCGCACATTTTCTGGTGTAGTCCGGCCGTCAAATGGCAAAAGAGAGAGAGGGGCATGTTACTGTACTTCCCAAGAACAACAACCAATTATATGTCTCTGTTGTTTCCATTTTTATTTTCAATACCGATATTGATTTTGTCCTCATGCCGTCAATCTCCCCTCTCTGGTGAAAGCGACACTACCTCAGAAAGTGCCTAGCATGTAGCCTTGAAGAAACGGAAACTTTCCATCATTTTTCGAAGACGGGAGGATTATGGGGAGCGAGAGAGGACAAAATACCTCAGGCTTTCAAGATATAACACTATTTGATCCAGGCGATGTGCCTCTCGCAGAGGGGAACATTAAAACAGACCCGCAGAGGGGAGAGGAGAGAGAGGTGTGTGAGGATTTGAGGAAGGAACAGGGGAGGGGGGGAGGGGGTAAAGAAAAAGCGGGCAGATGTTTGCCCTCTGCCTTGTGGTAAAAGAAAAGAGACAGAGATAAAGACAGAGAGAAAGGGAAGAGAGTCATCCGTCTTCGTTAGTGGAATTTGATGTGACAAAGTGTGTCCGGATAAGAGAGGGAGCGTGACGCTACCGTGAAACCCAGAGTCACACACACACACACACACACACACACACACACACACACACACACACACACACACACACACACACACACACACACACACACACACACACACACACACACACACACACACACACACACACACACACACACACACACACACACAAGGTGTTCAGTTAACAAAACGGCAGTGGCTGCAATTTGATGCCTAAGGAATGTTTCCGCCTGCTTGTCTCAATAAAACAACTCCACACAATGCTGTGTGTGTGCGTGCGTGCATGTGTGTGTGTGTGTGTGTGCGCGCGTGTCACACATGTTGACCATTGGAGAATGTTTCATCCTCCACTGCACATGCCATCTACTGTATGATTCATATGTGTTGAAGATTCCTATATTTACAGTACAAGAGGCCAATGCTAAAACACTGTAAAGTGAACCAGCATATTTTTGTGTGTGCGTGTGTTTGCGTGTGTGGGTGCGTTTCTCTCTATTGACCACACCATTAAATAAAATGACATTATATTTGAATGCTAGACTAGTCAGACACCTCTGTCCCAAGAGGAAGTCACACCAGCTGGCACTACTTGCTACTTCAGAAGTAGAGAAATCAGACAAATTGGATGAATTCTAACGGAGGGCTCCTCCAATCTTCTACAGCCTATACTTTTGAAGAGGGCACTGAACACAAATTAAAAAGGAGGGAGAAAAAAGAATAAACTGCTAAAACTTGTGGGGCCGGTGCCACCACGTTTTCAAAGTAGATTACCGTCTCTGTCGGGTGGCAACCTCGTATGTCCAAAAAGTACTTTTCCAGGATTCAAAAAACAAACAGGCAAAGAAGCAGATCTACAATCTCGAAAACAAGCTTGCAGTACTGCTACTTTTGATGCTTCTGTGTGACGCCATAATACGATCAAGTAAGGCGTTAATTTATGAACAAACACAAATTAGCATAATTTATGGAGATATAGGACAGTGGTTCTCAACCAGTGGTCCGGGGACCACCAGTGGTCCCTGAGGGGGTTCCAGGTGGTCCCCAGCTAAATGATGGAGAGTTTGTAACCAAATGGATCTTATAAATCTTTAACTCTTGAGAGTGTAAAATGAAACCAACTAGGGATGGAAATCAGAATCGGCCAATATAAAAAATCGGCAGGTATGATATCAAACCGGCCGAATCGGTGACCGGCAGGTCACTGACATAAATACCGGTTTTATGCCATTTGTGTCTATGGCACTGCACAGCATGATGCTCTGGTCCTGTGACTAAAGTAAACATTAGCAAGTAGCAGCCAGTCTACTTAGTGGCAGCCTACAGAATACAGATGGTGCTGATTACCTTTGCAATGTAAGGATATATTCCATAATCCTGTGTCAATGTCGTATCCAAATAGAAGGGGGAAAAAAAGCATGCGTCACCTGCTTTCCTCCTGCCTAGTCCAGACGGTCAAATTAGACTGGATATTGTCTGTGATTTTAGATATTGAATTATTGTGATTGATTTGGCATTAGGTGTTCTTCTAGCTTATTGGTACTCAAATTGAAGTGTCTTGTAGGCCTACTTGGCCTGAAAAAAAGGGTATTGGAGCAACCCTACTTTCTAGTTCTTAGATAAAGAAATCGGTATCGGAAAAATCGGTTTTGGCAGGTCAGACCTTCATAAAACCGGTGGATCGGTATCGGCCAAGAATTTTGCAATCGATCCATCTCTAAAACCAACTGGATCCTTACGGGTCATGGCATGGAATAGTGTCCAAAATCTTATCCAACGATGATAACGATAATATTCTACATTTTGGGTCTGAGAGGCTAAATCTCATCAAATGATGGTCCACGGGCTCAATATAAGATAATGGACCTTGATGTGAAAAAAGTTGAGATAGGAGGTTTCCCCCCCGACAGCGATGTTATGGTGGTCTCCATAGAAACCAAACAGTGGGGACACCCGCCTGGTGACTCAGACAGTTAGTGCACTGACCATATGCTCCTCGTTGAGGTGCCACAAGCCCAGTTTGAATCTAAAACGTCTCTCTACGCCAGCGCTGTTCAACCTGCGGCTGCTGCAGTATGTCTATGCGGCCCGTCATGGTCGTACCAATAAAAATAGATATATCGTCATTGTGGGGCAGAAACCTTGTATCTCCAAGTTTCAAATTTGTAATTTATTTGGTAAAGTAAAGCCTGCATGCTTCATCATAGAAGACTGTCGCACAAAACTAGTAAAAATAGCAGATCTACAAGCACACAACGCCTCGCATATGGACACTATGGATTCATAGTGTGTGTGCGCGTGTGTGTATGTGTTCCTTACAATTTTCAATTTAGGCATTTAGCAGACGCTCTTAATCCAGAACGATTTACAATAGGCAAGGTAATAAATACATGAAATGCATGGAAATAGTAATCTAAAAAAATACGTAAGTATGGTTCCTTAATCTCACCATAGCAGTGTTGTCATCAGTGAGGGGTGGTTCTGTCTCCATGGGGGGGCTGAGGGCTGAATCACTGCTACTCCTCACCAACAGGGGGGTGTCTGTAACACACACACACACACAGGTTTGCAATTGCTACTTTGTGGGGACATTACACATAGTCTACTATCTTTTTGGGGACATTCCATTCATTCTTAACCCTAACCCTAACCCTAACCCTTAACCTAACCCCTAAACACCTTGTGGGGACATATTAATTTGTCCCCACAAGGTTTTTTCCTCCGATTGTACTATCTTTGTGGGGACATGAGGTCCCCACAAAGATAGTATTGCAAGCCCACACACACACACACACACACACACACACACACACACACACACACACACACACACACACACACACACACACACACACAAACGATCAATGGGGTAGTTCTTAAATCTGCCGCAAATCATCCCGTCATATATACTTCCCCAAAGAGCTGCTGTACTGAAATGTCAATGATTCCCAAAAGGAGCTGTGCTACTGTGATATACTGTATTATATGCAGTCGTGTCTGCAGCAGCAGTGCAGCTACGCCATTTATGAGCTCTGCAGAGGAAACATCCACAGAGCTCAGATGTACAGTGTCACATACAGCAGTGGTTCTCAACCTGTGGGTCAGGACCCCCAGGGGGGTCCCCAGATGATTAGCTTAAAGGAGTAGTTCACCCCCAAAATGAGAGACTTGAGTTCAATAATATCTTTTAGTTTTCTATTGCATTCCCAAGACAATAATTTGATTACAATAAATGTACCCCCATTGATTCCGGATGGGGACCCGAATGCAGTTTTAAGAATGTGAAAAATACAAAAAAGATATTATTGAACTCAAGTCTCCATGGCGTGAGTAATCAATAAAAAAAAGTCATTTAGAGGATGAACTAAAATGTGCAACATTGTTTTCTCAGTCAACAGTAAACAAACTAACATAAAGTTTAATTGTATAAAGGGTATCTGCACATTTCCAGACTTTTTAACTCATACAGTGCCGCCGGCCACAAGGGGCGCTAGAGTGCCAGAAATTTCTCTATAGACCTTCGCTCTAGCTTCCGTCGACACTGTCCCAAGTGCCTTGGGATTTCACTCCAGCCAATGCTATGGGTGACTAGAGGAGGAAGCTAGCTGACACGTAGCCAAAATGCTAACACATTTAGAAGCCCGATCTAAAGCTATTTCAGTCGCAAAAAACTTTCTCTTTGGGTCTGGGAACACAATCCGGAGAAAATCCTGTCTGCGCTGGTACAGGGGCTGCACCGCGACTCAGCGTGTCACGTATGCCTTGATGTGTTACAAATGTTTGTATATATGTTTTGAATACATGACTGCTGTGTCGTAAGACAAATTTCAGTGTGAACTGACAATAAAGTACTATATCATATCATATCATATCAAAGATGTGATTTATTATTGGAGTGGGAGGCGCGATGCGGCCGTTAGCGCGACTACGGCCCGTGTATGGCCGAGTGTTGGCCTGGACCATGGATGGACGTTTAGACCGGGGCTTAGTTGAGGCCTCTGATAAAATAATTCATTTTATTAAATATTCCGGACTAGTTCGGGATAGGCACCCTGGAATACGTCGCGCCGCCGACAGTATAGATTGAGGTTTTTTTGGGGGGCTCTAAACTTTATTTTAAACCATTTTCAATGGAATAAATCGTCGGACCATCTAGCGTCTCTCGTTGGCTAGCGCTGGACGAGCAAGGACCACCCACGTTGCTCCAAGCAGCTCGGGGTAAGTAAAATAGCAAATAAAATATTGTATTGGATTGAAATAAAGCCGAACTTGTTCGGGATAGGCACTAATAGGGTTAATACCTCTAAAATGACAAATTAAACATTGGCCAAATTGTCAAATATTAGAGGAAGACATTTTGAAAATAGCCGATCTACCTGCTCGTTGTGAGCATGTAGATCTGCTATTTTCACAATAGAACTGTGTTATACAAAATGTAATGCCTCAACTTTTAGTGCTCTTCGAGGCAGGGGGGTCCCCAGTTAAAATATTATTTTGGGGGACGCGGCCTAAAAAGGTTGAGAACCACTGAAATACAGTAGTAACACCAGAAATGAAGAAACCCCACACACTGCTCTTGCCCAGCAGCATCACGTTTATTCACACACTGAACGTTTCAAGAATGACTTACAGCACTGATAAAAAAGGTTCTTCTGTAGGAGTGTCTCTCAATGATTGTCTGTGACCTGTGTGTGACTAATCACCACCAGTGCCATGTCTGCTTATTATAAGCGACTTGTTGGGCTTGTTTTTCTGTAAAATGAGTCGCTTGTAAATATTGGTAGCTTCATTTTTTGGGACATCATGACCTATAGACGCACCACAACATCACTTACATTGACATTATTTACAGATAATCTATAACATCTATGAGCTCAAAACATGCACAACCTCCCACCAAAGCCCATTTAATATAGCTTAACAACTATTTTATAACTTAAATGTATCCTGCCGTGGCTGGAGCTTCACAGCTAGATCTGTGTTCATTTAACTCTGAATGTGTCAAAATGGGCCATTAAAAGAGATCTCTCTTATTTCTGGACTTTCTTTTTTCCAGAGTTCAGTTATAATACTCTCAGAATTCATCCGTACTCCGTCTGGAATCCGTGTAACACATGGAGGCATCACAAATCAAAAGCAACACAGCAGGAGCCCCGTTCACAGCTGCAGCGGCCATAAGACGTCCACCCACACAAGGTCTCAGGGAGACAGTGGAGTTGCTTTGAAATTGTTTCGGAGAAGCGCACATAAAGTTGTGAACAGCAGACCCCGTGGCTGCAGACCTCCCTCAACTACAATTAATTTTGTTTAGCTCATGTACGTGTCAAGAGCTATAGCCCTGTACGGACAGACCGAGAATATGTGCTGGATGCATGCGTGCGTGCGTGCGTGTCTCTCTGTCTGTGTGTACACAGTAAAAATCCTCTGTGTTTAGACTTAGAAAATAGAAATCTTTAATGACCTCTGAGCAGCAATTTTGGGTACAGCGCAGTACACGATAATGGTGTCCGTAGGAGAGTGGTTTGCCACGGCTTGTGATTGGCTAAACCGGAGGTAGGGAACTCTCCGCTGTGTTCACTTGGACCATACGGAGGTGCTGAAAGTCGTGGGACGAAGATTTACTATTCTGGCCCCCTGGTTTACAACGTCTAACGGCACTGAGTCGGCTCATGCGACCTTCGCACCGCTCGACACGGCGACTCGCTCGCTACCGCTCGCTCGGCAGTGTCTCACGTGGCTCAAGGTTCCCTGGGACGGCGCGCCTCCGTCGTCATCACCGAAAACAAGCGCTGCTTTCCCTTGCAACTCCTACGGATGCAATAATGGCACACAGTACTTAACAATAAAATTACCTAAAAAAACATGTCATAAAAACAAGAATCCAAATAATCTTTAGCAGCAACCATACTATCATCACGGCAACATTTTAATCAGCCGACCAAACTGAAAATAATAGACGTGTAACTTATCCAATTATAACAGGTGTAACAAAACGGGTCCATTTGGTTACATTTCTTGAGTTAACACTGGGGATTGTGTACTGCGTATATGTGTGCATAACATCTTGTCTGCCACCGTGTCTGGTGTGCCCTCCCCTAGCCTATATGAAACAACAGCTGTTAGAATGTCATCTATATTGACAGAGACAGAATGTGTAAATTCCATGCGGCTCTGCAGGGAAATGTCTGAAACACTGCCATAATGAACAGACAAGATAAACTTGCCACAGGAAAAAAAAAGAAGAAAATACAACCCTGCGATCATTCTCACTCTCAGTCAATGTGTGCTCCAGAACAAGAACACCAGGCCATTACACAAAAAGAAGGTTCCAGGTGTGCTTTCTTTCACCAAACAAGCAGGCTGTTTTTATCATTACATTTGTGAAGCGGGAGGAAATTGGAGATGTACGTGTAAGCACGCATACCGTATGCCTGTCTGTGTATTCTCCAAAATGCAGAAATGAAAGTTTTCGGAGTTTACAAAGTTACAGCTGTGTGCCAATAGAAGGCATCTGTTTGGTTGCCTAAAAGAGAGACAAGTCAGTCAGTGCGAGCTTTCCAGGAGGAGGGAACAGATGTGCTAATGTGGACACTGACAACTCTGTGGAAACTCACTCTGTTACACTTAACGCGGAGAGATTTTTCTTGGCTAATTTCACAGCAGATCAATCTGCAGTTACATAACTTGACAGAGAGAGATGCTAAAAACAGACGTTGACTGTCAAATTCTGCCGCCTACACTGAACACTACAGAGCTCGTAAATTACGATTATAAAGGCAGAGCAACGGACATGTACATACTATACTAGTTTTTTTCAATAGCGCAGTCCTCCCACTCAGGACAAGGTGGTACTGCAGCTGAAAATGCTCTGAAAGCCAGGCAGAAATGACAGGGGCTCTGTATTCAGGAGTGGTAATTTAGCCTCAAAGTAACTTTTTGAAAAACCTTTTTGGGACATAAACAATATGATGTTAATTATAATTTACTAGAAGCTGGGCCGCCCTTCGGGCGGCCCAGCGTCTAGTCGGCGACCTGGCCAACTCGGGAACGATGTAAATAGAGAATGAATGCCCCGCCCTTTAATGCAAACCCCATTATACCTGTTGTCATAGGACCCGTTTTGACCATCTGTTTGCCTGTGTCCATTTATGCCCATATATGGAGATATCTGTATCTGTCTGTCTGTCGGCGTCCATTTTATGTCCATATATGGAGATCACTGCAGATATAGTTCTGGGTCCATTTTATGCCCATATGCCCATATATGGAGATATCTGTCTATTTGCGTCCATTTTATGCCTGCCCCACCCTTTAATGCAAACCCCAATATACCTGTTGTCATAGGACCCGTTTTGACCATCTGTTAGCCTTTGTCCCCACCCTTTAATGCAAACCCCAATATACCTGTTGTCATAGGACACGTTTTGACCATCTGTTTGCCATTGTCCCCTTATGCCCATATATGGAGATCTCTGCACACACAGTACCGGTTGCGGAAAACTCTGATGTCAGACATCAGTTCCGCATACGGGCATTCATTTTATGCCCATATATGGAGAACGTGGGAAGAATGGTTTAGAGATACTCGGATTACATACATACATACACATTCACAGAGATTTTTTGTTGACTCATGTGGCGTACGTGATGTCAGAGCCTTTTATGAAGTGATGTCACAATGAGTCAGCGCTTCCTCCGGAACAGCCTGATGTCAACAATCAGCTCCGCATAAGGAGATTCCGAACGTTTCGCGCCGCTTCGGGAAAGCCGCGAGTCGGGTCGGGTCGAGGCCCGGCACTGCACTCCGCGCGGCGGCGGGGAACGCGCGTGCCGAATCTGAAGCCGGTGGGATGAACGGTTCTCGAGATACGCGGATTACAAACAAACAAACAGACAGAGATTTGTCGCATTTATAGATAGATAAATGTATGGTGTAGAACCTTTAACTTATTCCTTTTATTAACTACTGTAGGCTGGCGACCTCTGGGAATGAAGCCCTTTCCCATTGTACCCGTTGTATCTGTTGTCAGAGTACATAATGCAGTACTCATTTTAATTTCCAGCATTCAAGTCATCTGTTGCTAAATACCTTTTAGGGCGTCTTGGGTGAAAAATTAGGTTTAGTCAGTAGAATGTTATATTTCTTTTGCCACTGATGAAGCTGTGTGTAATTCAATTGCGTTTAGCTCGTTCATATTTTAGTGTCAGACAAAACGCTTACTAGACCTTATATATTTGCCATTCTTTAGTCATAAAAATATATCGTCTACAGATTCTGTAGAATTAAGAGTGTTACATAGAAAACGGAGTCATACAGACCCAAGCAGAAGAGAGATTAAGAGACAGCTGTATGATATGATAAAAGGGGAAGGCTGTAATGTATGGACAGTCTAGAAACTAGACTGACCATTTAAATATTCATCACATGAATCAAACCACTAACTGCCCCTTTTAATAACCCATACTCATTAGATGTTAGAAGCTTGAGATGTCTGTGCGTGTGCGTGTGTGTGTGTGCGTGCGTGCGTGCGCACGTGCGTGTGTATGTGTGTGTGTGTGTGTGTGTGTGTGTGTGTGTGTGTGTGCGTACAATCATTTCTGTCATGGATCTGTAGGTGATTTGATGTATGTTTGTGCACATACTGTACATGCAATGCATGCAAGTTCGCCACGGTGTGCAAGTGATGTTGATAGTGTGTGTGCATACATACATGCATACACACTTTCTGTTCAAAGTGACTGCAGTGTGTATCATTTGGTGTGTGGGAAGGTAATGTATTACCATAAGTCTCTCTTCACATTACATCAGTGTGTGTGCGGTGCTGAACATGCACATTATTGTATCCAATTGGCCATAGTGAGCGCGCGCGTGTGTGTGTCTGTGTGTGTGTGTGTGTGTGTGTGTGTGTGTGTGTGTTTGCGTGTGAGGTAGAGAGAGACGGTAACATATGATCATGTCTCTCTCTTCACATCTCATCAGCCCACTGCATAAAATCATCATTTAACTGAAGCCTGATGGATGAGGCATGGCACACTACTGCCTGTGCTGTTAGCATAGCTGTTTGCAAGTCTGTGCGTGTGCGTGTTCATATGCGTGCGTGCGCGCGCGCGTGCGTGCGTGTTCTGTGTGCTAGAGAAGTGGGATGCGGTTCTGAAATTGCAAAAATTATCATTGAAGTAAATAAATGAAATGTTACATTTTCAAAGCTGCTGCAATTTTTTGCAGGTTCTGCAGTTTATTTTTTATAGGTTAAAGCGCTAATTGTCAGATGTTTCCTCCTGGCCCCCGCCATATTGACAGAGAGCCATAAGTCTACATAAACAGCAAGAACATGCTCAAATTTACAGCTCATTTGGGTATAGAAAGGCACAGACAGCGACAGGGAGGGGTGGGGAGAGAGAGAAAGCCAGAGAGAGAGTGAGAGTGAGAGAGAGAGAGAGAGAGAGAGAGAGAGAGAGAAGGGGAGAAAAAACAGAATTATAGCCACTGCACAGCAGTGGGTTGATGAAGAAAATACAAAATACAGTAGATATGTCAGTAGTTAATGCTTTACGGAGCTTGATATGATACATGATTGATTATAAGTGAAAAACTGATGTTCAAAGACTATTTCCATTGACAGCCAATAGTTTACCAAATTCTAAATACTGCACCATGTACACCATGTACTGCTGTGTACAATAAAATAATTGCTGATGCACTGTGGGCTACATTTTTATCATTCAGAAATTCTGGCAGGAGCGAGGACAGAAAATGCATGTTAGCAAGTTTAGCAAATAAATTGTGGGAGAATTAATTTGCAGGGATTGAGAAAAACGCAGTGATTGGCTTCAAAGAGCCTGAACAGATCTGCCCACAAGTGCCTACATGCTGGTGCAAGTTGCAAAGAGTTGGCATGTACGACAGATTTGTTATGAATTGTCAAATGTTTAAAACTTTAGACGGTTGCTGTAGCGCCACCATCAGTACAGTTGAGGAAGGCCTTATAGCATTGGGATCCGGGGACTCCCAGGGGTCCTTGAGGGGGTTCCAGGGGGTTCCAGGGGATCCCATGCAAATTGTGTTAATATACTGTACTGTTGCAGCATTTTAAGCACTTTAACCATATTTTATACTTTGGCTATAAAAAAACGTGAGCATTTGTGCAAAAACTGCAAGTCTTTGAGCACAGATGGATGGATTGATTTTGGGGTTTGTATTGCAAAATACACCGTGATGACATCATCACGTTGTACTTTGCTATACAACCCCCAAAATCAATCCTCCAGTTCTAGGCAACACAGAAGTAGGGGGACCTTTTTCCACATACCAACTCAAAGGTATATGAATGACATAGTTCAATATTGAAAATGGGTGGTTCTCCCCTTTAACTTCTGGAGGTCCCTTGCACAAAATACATTTGAGATGGAGGTCTGCAGCCAAACCATTTTGGCGGTCCATGTTGACATGAAAAGGTTTGAGAAACACTGGATATGCATGGGAGGGAAGATCCCTTAGTCAAATCCAAGAGCAGCAGAGCTGAGACATATTGATAGTGGTGGTGGGGGATGGGGTCACGTAGGCCTAACCATATTTGCAGGTTTGTGTATTGATCATGTCAGAATGCACCCTTGTTGCTCTTAAGTCCGTGCCGTGGTGGAAGGGATGGATTATTAGATCAAACGGTTAATCAATTCCTCCCTATATGCTGAGAGAATTAAGAAAGAGAGGGGGGGGGGGGGAGAGAGGGAGAGAGAGAGAGAGAGAATAGAGAAATAATGGAAGAAAGAAAGAATGAAAGAAAGGAGAAAATTGACAACAATTGTGTAATCAGATGTGGAGATGAGACAGGGGGAGGGAGAGAGAGGTGTGTGTGTGTGTGTGTGTGTGTGTGTGTGTGTGTGTGTGTGTGTGTGTGTGTGTGTGTGTGTGTGTGTGAGAAAGAGAGAGAGAACCAGTAAGACTGCCTAATCGGGAGATAAGCGACTGTCAGGTCGCATACACACATTTTGGAAGGCAATGGTAGCCAATCATGAGGGAATATGGGAAATGGGACAGATCCATGTTGATGACATGACTGTAGAGATACTGTGTACCGCTTTGCGTGATTTTAGGGCAAAATCTGTAGGAGCAGTGTCCAAATATGTGTTTTTCAAAAATCGGCCAGATGGTGGCGCTAGATGAGACTGATGCATTTTGATGACATGACTGTAGAGATACTGTGTACCGGTTTGCGTGATTTTAGGGCAAAATCTGGAGGAGCAGTGTCCAAAAATGTGTCTTGCAAGAATCGGGCCTCATGGTGGCGCTAGAAGAGGGCCATGTGAGAAATGAAGGGTGCAAAGTTTGGCATGGATCGGGGCAACGGTGGCGGAGATATGAGTAGGAGAAAGTGTGACGTGACGGACAGACTGACTGTCTGACTGACAGAATAATAGGACATGAAAAAAAGGACGACAAAGACCATGGTGATGAGGAGAAGAGGAGAAAGAGTGAGTGAGTGCGAGAGACTAAAGAGAGGAACATGTCATGTTTCATCCTCCAGTCTGTACAGTAGATGAACCAGCCTTTGACTGGAACATAGGAAGACATTTGTCAGGAGCACAACAGCAGTATCCTTCACGTTGTAATGGAAATAACACATGGAATGGTATTTTAAGCCTGGAATTATTTTAAACTTTAGCTATTGAAAAATAGCAGATCTACAAGCTCACAGCGTGGCATCGAATGCCGCACTGCAACATTTGTAACTCAAATATTTGCTTCTGGGGGGGGTCCCTGGAACAACAATATTTTGAGATGAGAGTCCACGGCCAAAAACATGTCCTTTTAGGGGTCCTTGACATGAAAAAGTTTGAGAACCACTGAATTAGAAGAAGGATTTAGAAGACATTTATAGAATCGGGTAAAAAAATATTCAAAGACTTTCACAAATGTGCACAAACTTTAAACAAAATAGCAGATCTACAAGCTCGCAGCACGGCAATCGGTGCTCCTATTTTTCAATAGCTAAAGCATAAAATAATAGTTAAAGTGGTTCAAAGCTAACGTGACACAGATTTGTGTTCCCGGTCTAAATGGTATTACTATGAATAATTTCCTTAGTGATTACTGGTATTCAATTGATTACTTTTTTTAGTTGAATAATCGAGAAGCACAATATAGCTCACAACTGCATTGTGACATGTATCTGCTATTTCTAAAAATAATTGAACTTTTGTCTATAAAAAATGTACATTTCCGTCTATAATGACATGCCCACTACTACAGTAGGTCCTAAAATGATACATTTCTAAAATACTCTGCCATGGGGTGTCTGGCAGCTCAGCCAGTTAGTGCACTACACACTGACTTTATAATAATGTTCCTGGTGAACACAAAGACCCAGGTTTGAATCCAACCATCATCTCGTCTTCCATGTGTCCCATTTCTACCCTGGATCTGTTTCTTGTCACTCTTAAACACTGTCATTACCGGAAATAAAGCATGAAACAATTTACATACTCCTACTCCTAAACTTGAATCCCAGCTCCCAGCTACCAACCTCAGCGTGAGAGAAAAACAACTCTCTTTTAAGTCTAATGAAGAAGGTCTAAAGCAGGGGCAGAGACAACCTTAGGCACATGTTGGCACAGGGGAGGGTGTTCACTGGCACACTGCCAGAAGTTTGAGAGAGAGGATTTTTATTTTAAAATCAAATAAAATCAAATTGTTTTTAAAGTAACTCACCTAAATTGCAGCAAATTACATCCTGCACGTTATTCTACATTCATTAAAAGTCTGAACTTTGACTGGGGAGGGAGTCAGAGAGATAGGTGGGTTATTGTATCATACTGTACACGTCCATGGATGACAAACAACTGATGATTCATGGACAAGCTGAAATGTCACTTCTATTATCACTATTAATGGCAGACAGTAGGGGTACTTTTCCTCGCAAAGATGTGTACAATAATAACAGATGAAAGTGGAATTACGTCCATCAACTTGAAAAACAAAGGACAAATACCGGTAAGTTGTGTGTCAATAGATGCCTTTTGTCTATTCACAACTTTTTTAGTTATTTTATTAAAACATTGTATTACTTTCATGAATAGACAATGGGCTTAGCCCAATGCCCAATTAATCATATTTTAGAGGTACTGTATAAAAAAAGTCCTTAAATTGTCACTTTAGAAATGTGCAGATACACTTAAACTTTATGTTGGTTTGTTTACTGTTAATGTTGCACACAAAATTATTCATCTGGGGACAGCCCAAAATAATTTGGGGACCCCCCTGGGGGTCCCGACCCACAGGTTGAGAACCACTGCTTTAATGCAACTCAATCATGATAGAACTACCTTTATGGATTATGCTCAGGGCCTTAGTCAGGATTTTAGAAATACATGAGTCGCAGGACCCCAACGCTGAGAACATTTAGCAGATTACAATATAAATCTATGCATTTTAAGATGAACAATAATCACTTAGGACAGTTGGTCCCAACTCCAATTGTGCGTGTGCGTGTGTGTGTGTGTGTGTGTGTGTGTGTGTGTGTGTGTGTGTGTGTGTGTGTGTGTGTGTGTGTGTGTGTGTGCGCGCGCGCGCGCGCGCGTGCGTTTTAGTAATCACTAATAGACTAATGAACCACTTGGCTTATGCCCTCATATATATGCCCAAAGCAATATAGCCTAAAGCCTAATATAGACATGACTGTTGCATTAATCAAGGAAATGAAAAAATCCATTCTTTCATTTAATAGATTTTGGTATTTATCCTTGAAGCTTAAAGGGGCACACCACCACTTTTCAACCTATGTTCATATAATTGGTCCTCACTCAAAAATAGCTAAAATAGTTTTTCTTTTTTTTGGGGGGCTTTTTGAGGGCTGTGGGCAGGTCAAACCCATAGTCTTGTGACATCATCGATTGCCAATCCAGCTTATAGAAACTGCAGGCTTTCTATTCCTGAAAAGTTGCAATTTTAAAGTGGAAGCCATTGTTCTCGCGATAATAAAAATCTAAATATATATTTTTTAAATATTGATTAATTTTTTTTTTGGAAAATGATGATGTCACAAGACGATGGATTCTGAACTTCCCACAGCTCTCCTAGGAGACTTGGACCGAGTAGAAAAAAATTGTGATATTTTATCATGAACATTAGTGAGGACCTATTATATGAAGACAGGTTGAAAAGTGGTGAACTACTCCTTTAATAACAAAAGTCACACAATATATTGGTATTTAGCATTTAGACCAGTTAGTGTGGTGACATACCGCACAGGTTAGCAACAACCTCATCACTTGGCTGCAAAAGTTAACTAAAAAAGGGAAGCGATCTGATTATTAAATCAGGCATTCCTACAATCTGCTATTTACTGTTGTAGACCGCTGTTGTCAACAACAGAGCAGGGATTTGTGCTCAGTCAGGGTTAATAGACAGAGAGGAGAGACATGCGAGACAAACGGGGATCGGATTCGAACCCGGGCCCTCGTACATTATAGGAGCATAAGTCTGTTTGTGAACTGACTGAGCCAACAGGAACCCCAATAAAAATCACTTCTGAATCAATATTAAACTGTTTTTAGTTAATATTCAGGGCGATGCTTTGCCCTTGTCTTCCTTTAACGGATGCCTCAACGTATACATATGCCTTGCATGCCAAGTGCTCCGGTCGGATGGACAGTGGAGCAGCCTGTTTATGATCCCAGATATCCCAGAGCCAACCGGGCATTACTTAAAAAAGACACAGGGAAACAGACATAACTCCAATCTCCCATGCAGGGAGAAACAGGGGGAACAGGACATTGTAATGATGTATAGATGTTTGATATGCAGGCTGTTGGGCTACAGTATGGGTGTATGCACGTACTGTAATTCATCATCTGTGCGGTTTGTTATGTTTAAGGTGAAGTGAAGTTGGGACCGAGTTACCATGAGGACTGTACTGTCCTCTCACACGCACATCCAGTATGTGTACAGAACAGGCACTTGACCTGACATAAGGCAGAGAGAGAGAGAGAGAGATGATCTATCTAGTCCAGGTAACAGGAACCAGACAGAGACATCAGAGTTCATTCCACAGCCTGACAAAACACATACACTTCCTCTCTCCCTGCTTCTCTTTCCTTTCTTCTGTCCGTTCTCATTTCATTGCCTTTTCTCCTCTTCATTTCCAGACCAGAGTAAATCATGTTTAGACGGGCGGGAGCCGATGGCCTAGTTAGTGGTTAAGGCGCATACCTCATGTACAGTAGGCTCTAATGCATCCTGGCGGCGAGTTGTAGGTTCGATTCCCGTGCCCGACGACATTTGCTGTATGTCACTACCCTGTCTCTCTGTCCCCGTTTCATGTATGTCTCTAATGTACTATCTAGACCCTCCAGAAAAAAAATCATTGATTATCCAGGCAAAAATTCATCATTTTGTGATGAAATATGCTGGGTTTTATGTGATTTTATGCGGTGGAATTGCGGAAAGTTGCAGAATATGCGAGAAGTTGTGATATATGTGACATGCAAGTTATGCAGAAAGTTGCGGAATATGCGAAAAGTTGTGAATTACATGAAATATTATGCGGTGAAATATGGTTTATGTATGTTATTTTTATATCTGCAAAGTAACTAGTAACTAAAGTTTTCAAATAATTATAGTGGAGTAAAAGTACAATATCTGGATCCGAGATGTAGTGGAGTAGAAGTAAAAGTATTGGAAAATGGAAATACTCAAGTAAAGTACGAATAACTCAAAATTGTACTTAAGTACAGTACTACTTAAGTAAATGTACTTAGTTACTTTACACCACTGCTGGTATGAATCAATGCTTGTTTGGTCCCTGAAGGCCAACAAGGTCATAAATGGAGGAGGTTGAAGTTGTCAAAGTTAATCTGTTGTGATCTGGCCCGTCCTCACAGATGCAATACTCCCAAGGTTGACACAATGACGAGGTGGCCATTGGGGATGCAAGAAATCAACATGTTTTCTCTAATTGAACACACATTCCAATTCCTCAGCGAGCACTGGCGTACTTGTTTTATAGCACCCCCTCCCCTTTCCCAGGATGAAGCACTGCACAGCACCACACTTGACAGTGACTCTACTTGGCCAGGTTCAGGGTCCCGAATAGCTCATCGTGAATATTTTCACCCCTACATACAAATAATACCCGCCAAAATAATTTGATTCAGATTCTATTATGTCGGGTCAACATTGTGGCAGTTTATATTCTATGACTAAAGGTGGCTTCACACCAAAGATACTAGTACAAGGAGACTCCTTCTGATGCTATGATAACCTACCACTTCAAGAATATAAAATCACAAATAAGAAATGGAGTGAAAGTTTCAAATGGTGGCTCCTTTATAACATTTCAGTCCAGTTTTCATGTCAATAACTTCAATACATTGCATTCAAACAACTTTCACATCCCAGTTGCCCGGTACCATGTAATTTGGGTTAGCTACTATCAAGCTCACACCAGGTTTCTCCATGTGTCATCATTAAACAAAATGTTTTTTTCCCCCGCCTAATTCAATCATAGTTAATTTTGTATTCATTTATACTTATATTCTTCTTTTTTGGTGGCATTTGCTCACGTACCCCCTACAGAACCTTCGTACCCCCATTTGAGAAACACTGATCTATACAACCCAAGGTTATACCAGAGTTCAACACCACCGTAATAAAATTATGGAGCACCAGCAACGTATCATGATAAATTCCAGAGCCTAACTGGGGTCAAGGGTCAGAGTTGGTCCTCTAGAGAGCACTGAGTCACAGCTCACGTCATGACTTTGATCAAAGTGTTACATCTGGAACCAATAGATACTTTTACATCACATTTATCTGAAGCAGATTTCTTTTTTTTTTTATTCAGACAAGGTCAGGCAATTCCTGATAATTATTGTTCATTATTTAAAAAAATAAAAAATAAATATATATATATATATAAATATATATATATATACATATACGTATGTATATACATCCTCAATGTCAGAAAGAAAATGGGAATGAGATGCAAGACAATTATCACACTCGGTGCCAGCTATTTTGAAATAATCTTAGCTGTTTAATGCCACCGTTTTCTGTGATTTTACCATGTTTTCCAATGGTGATCACGCGCGTGCATGTGAGTGCGTGTGCAGTCTGTGCACCCTCCTGTGTTATGATGCAAACTGTGGGTGTAATGTCTCAGAGCGAGTCGAACAATTTAGCTCCCTGCCGATGTAGCTCCTCCCAGGCACCACTATACACTGTGTGGAATGGGGCGCATGGCGCTGTGGAGAGCTAGAACAGGAGTTATGCTCGTTTTTCGGTAGAAGAAGAATCGAACCGGATGGAGGAGTCTTGTTTTGTTTCTGGGCTATTTCTGTATGCTAGGTCTCATAGCAGCGGTGGAATGCTCGAATTGTGCGTTACAGCGATATTAATCCGATTAATTAATAACCATAGACGGAGATCTCCGACTATGGCACACAATAGCCTACATTTCGGACGGATACTCACTGGATTTGAGGGCGGAGGAGTTGACCTCAATCTCCCCTCCTCTGATTGGCTGGAAGACGGAGAGCTCCGATTGGTAGAGTTCTGGGCTGGGGGCTGGGCTTGTGCTTGCCCCGCCCCTCTGCTGGGCTTCCTGTTCCTCATACACCGCCATCAGCTGGAGAGAGAGAGGGAATTACACAATGGGTTTTTGTCTTTACTTTTCCAATGTGAGGTGATGGTGACTATTAGGGCCTAGAATTATTTAATGTTGTGACTATTAAAAAATAGCAGATATACAAGTCATAGCGCAGCACCGAGTGCTGCACTGCAAGCTTGTACGTGTAGATCTGCTATTTCTGAAAAGCCACAGAGAGAGAGAGAGAGAAAGAGAGAGAGAGAGAGAGAGCGGGTTTGGAAAATACAAACTTCAGCGTTCAAGCTAGCATAACCTCACCTTTTCATTGTGACACATGTAAAGCCTCAATTCGAGGCAAGCACAGTGGCAGTATAAAAGAGAAAGAAATCATAATACAGTCGCTCAACACACAATGGAACCTGGTGGCTTGCGAAGGGCACAAGTAAATGGCTCTGCAGAAGATATTCTGCAGATATATTAAAGCAATTATGACATGCTGTTTTACCAATCATAACAGTCTTTAAAACGTGTATTAAAATGTTAAAAGTGAAAACTCCACTCCAGTGAGCCACGGCACGATTTTTTTCTCAATATACCTAGTTTCCTGTAGGTGTGGTGGTTCATGAACTTTCCTGTTAATCGTCGCCTCTTTTGGAACGCAACAACCAAAGTGGTAAATGGTAAATGGGAAAAACTGTGAATTGGAACGATACAAACACAGTGGAAAGTAACAGCAAAGCTGATACAAACTCTCCCCTGGACGATCACGCGTACGTCCAGAGGGCAATGAACTCACCTTTCTTAGCCTAATTATTCAAAAGAATACAGATTACAGAAAAAAAATGAATGTTGAAAGTTCTGGGGGTTTTTTTGTAATTGAGGTCAGGAAAAAAAGAATGAAAATTTGATGTTATAAGGATCTTTAATTTACACTTGGCAGCGCCGCACGACGGAAATAGACAGTCTACGAGCTTTTTGGATCAGCTGTTTTCGGCGAGTGATATAAACTGTGCGATGGAAGCACGTGTCAGACTTTAGTCGTTGCGTTACCTTGTGGATGAGAACGCTATAGAGGACGTCCAAGGAGCCCAGCATTGCTGCAACGGCGATGTGTGTGCCTGCCTATCGTCTGACTTCTGCCTCCATTCGTGTCTGCCCTGGCTGTGTGTGTGTCTGTCTGTGTGTGTGGGTGGGTGGGTGTGTGTGTATGTGTGACAACGCGCTAGCTTTAGCTGTGTTATATAGTGGAATCCCCCGTCTATTGAGCATTGCACTGAGTCTGCGTTTAGCGGCACACAGCACACAGCTTGTCAACATACTGTTCTAGGGGCCTCCACGCTGAAGCTGAATAGACTGGCGTATGGGTGGGTGCGTGTGTGTGTGTGTGTGTGTGTGTGTGTGTGTGTGTGTGTGTGTGTGTGTGTGTGTGTGTGTGTGTGTGTGTGTGTGTGTGTGTCTCTATAAAGGCCAGGGGTAAAGAAAGGGGACTTTGCCAGTAAAGCCAGAGGATTCCTGATAAACAGAAATACACCCCACAAACACACACACACACGCACACGCACACGCACGCACACACGCACACGCACACACACACACACACACACTCTTAAGGCACACACATGGATGAACACATGGTACACATGACAACACACACAGAATTATTGATTGAACTCTGATACGCAGGCACTGATTCCTGCACGTGAAGGCAAAAAATAGGACAGAAATAGGAATTAAAAACCGTGTACACAGGTATTCCAGGCCCAGAACTCATTAATATCACCAACATTCAATAAATAGCACTTGTTGCACAGAGGCTAACAGTCAGGCGGATGCATGCTACAGTGCATATTGTACAGTATATTGTATATGTATATTGAATCATCACCGATTCATCCTGGATCTCGGTGTCCACTGTGCAGTGTTCTCGTATCCTCTTACTTCAAAGTAGTTGAGAGTTGACAACGTCATGTGAGCCAATTATGTTTAGTACACAACCACTTAAACGTATTAGTTAGGGAAAGTTAGCAGAATCTTTGACCAATCTAGGAACTAAATGCTTACCAATAGCTTTCTTCACATAAAGGTGTCTACTATGACCTCTGAATTTGTTCCAACCAAACTCCCTTGGGAAACCTTGTGGGAGCCAATCAAAGTTGGGGTCCCATTGACTTTACTATACCGGAGAAAAATGGAAAAAACAAATCTGCTTTAAGTAGCATGTGAGGGGTCAAACTAGGGTTTTTTCATGATTCTGAATCCAATGCAAGGATTTTCTTTTGCACGAAAAATATTCTTTCTAAAAACAGACGCCACAAAACTATGGTTTAGTGATGAGGGGGCTAAAATCTACAAAGTAACAACTAGTAACTAAGATAATTGTAGTGGAGTAAAAGTAGAATATTTGCCTCGGATGTCGTGGAATCTGGAAATACTCAATACAAACAGCTCATAGTTGTACTCAAGTACAGTACTTGAGTAAACTTTACACCGTGACTGAGCCGAGCACAGAGAGCGTTCCAGAGGATCACACCTTCTCTGGCCCCTCCCACCCCCTTCTGTCTCACCAACTGTTCCGTCCGTCCGCTGCCAGTCGCCACTAAAGATGGGACGATATGAAAATGTCATATCACGATTATTGTGACAAAAGAAATCGCGATTTACGATATTATCGCGATAATCAAAATCCATTATCCTGGGTTGGAACATTTGCCAAAAAATTGCAGATCTACAAGCTCATAACGCGCCGCAACGCGTTGTGAGCTTGTAGATCGGCTATCTTTTGGCAAAGACATTTGATACAGAGTGAAAGAAAGACTATATCAAGTATGTATATTATAAGTACCTTTTACCAATTATAGAGGGTTTAAGTGGTACCAGATATGAAGCTCAGCAAATAAAAGGTGAATTGATCCCAGTGCATGATGGAGGAAAATATCACGATAAATTAAATCTCCACGATACGATTATCGTGTGTTTTTTATCACGATAAACGATAATATCACGTATTGTCCCATCCCTAGTCGCCCCCTCCTCTCTCCCTCCGCCATCTCACCCTCTCCTGTTCTGTCACACTCTCTTGATCCATCTGCCCGTTTCATCTCTCACATTTGGTCTCTGACGACATGACTTTTCCTCCATTCTCTCTCTCACTCAACAAGATCCTCTCGCCATCTAAGATGACTTTTCTGTCCCCCGTGGCTTTTCCTCCTCTTTTCCACCTTCCCCTGTTGGCTTGTCCGGCTGCTCTCTCCATCTTCTGCCTATCCCTCTCTTCTCTCTTCTACCAGCCTGCTTAGTAGACCTTCCAGAAAACATGTATTGGACTAAAATCATTGATTATGAGGTCAAAAATCCTTGATTTTGAGATGAAATATGCTGGGTTTTATGTGATTTTATGCAGTGAAATTGCGGAAAGTTGTGGAATATGTGAAAAGTTGTGAATGTGAATGAGTTCCGAAATATGCAGGCGGAAATATGCGATTATGCTTTTTGAAAACATGTGACACCCGCATAATCTGCGGCATTTGACTGATTATTATGCGGGAAATTCTGCGATCGCATAATCACATTTCTCTGGAGGGTCTAGCTTAGGGTTAAAAACTGTGGCAAGCAATACAAAAAGGATAAATGACTGGTTGCATGGAGCAATGTGACAATGTGAGAGTGTGTGTGTGTGTGTGTGTGTGTGTGTGTGTGTGTGTGTGTGTGTGTGTGTGTGTGTGTGTGTGCGCACGCGCAAAATAGAGGGATAAATAGAGAAGAGATGGGACGAGAGGAGAGGGAGTGATACGGACCGAAAGAAGTGAAAAACGGGTAGACAAACTCAAAAGAGCCTTTAAGACGTTGTTAGAAAGTTAAGTACAGGTGAAAAGCAACCCGAGACAGATGAGAAAGAAGACACTTTTATCTCTACTCTATCTGACAGGAAACACAAAGGGCTGTCACAGCCAATAACACCAGAGAGACGGAGATAGAGAGACAGACAGACAGAGAGAGACAGAGAAAGGTAGGCAATGAATGGTGTAGGGAGAAAAAGAATAGGTTGTAATTGAGTGCATAAAAGAGAAGGATTAGAGAAAAGAAAAGATACTGACAGAAGGAAAGATGCTGTAGAGTAAAACAAAAAGCCTTCCGCTTTTTTCATGAAAGGAAAATCCAGAGAAGTCAGAGATAAGTGTAGTAAATTGCAATTAATTGTGAAATAAGTTGCTGGGCTGTCTCTCCACCGCTGTGATGAAATGTTACCTTTCTCTGAATATCTCTCACATCCTTTCATTAGCCATCCTGAGAAAATACCCTAAAAAACTTCAAGAAGGTTTTGGCTTTGAGTTAGTTGCATCCATGTGTATGTTATGGGTCTACGCGTCTGAAAACAACACATCCGAGACATGAATCAAAGAAACATTGCTACCTTTCAAGTAGATTGGGCGGCTGGGCCTACTTTATTAAACTCGGATTTATCTTTTATTTAAGTTTATTTTTATCTTGGTTTTGTTTTGTTTCTTTTCTGTGTACCTGACCATAATGTCTGGTACGGTAAATCAGCACAACTTTCAGTCAGAGAGCATGTCAAATTGCTGTCTAAATTGGCAAATATTAATAATCTCTAGACAACTGTGAACAAGGAATCCGACCTTGTTCCTACACTTATGTACGTTTTCTTTTATTTATTTTTTTCTTTTCATCCCATGATTTTGTAACCCATTTTTCACCCAGTGCCAATTGCCTAAACTGTAATCCTGGGCACTGCTCTCCCTCTGCCAACCTGGGGAGGGTCCCGAACTCAGCTCATGCTTCCTAAAGTGCATGAGGAGTGAGCAGGCTGCTTCTTATCACCTGACAGGGGGGAAGCTTCCCCGGTTGGACGTAGCGTATGGAAGGAACACGTTATTCCAACCAGTTCCTTTCCCCTCCATCAGGCGCCCCGGCTGGCCAGGGGGAGGCATTATAGAGACCCGGATTACTGCATGTTTTTGTGAGGGTATCTAACCTAGGAGATACGGGGAGAACATGCAAACTCCACACAGAAAGGCCCTTGCGCCAACCCCACCTAGGTTATGGGCACTGATGACGTGGAGGAGAGAACACGCCCCAAGCGTCCCCCGGCGGGAACCTATGTACGTTTTAATTCACACAGCACCTCTCTCTTCTCAGTCGGTTTGAGCAGGAAGCTTGTAGATCGGCTATTTTCACTCCTTCCTAATTTTATTACATTTGTTCATGGAATTCCTTGGATTTCATGTTTTTATGTTTTATGTTATGTCTTCCTGAAAAGTATTTTTCCCCCTTTTAAAACGTAAAAAGTAAAACCCACACAAATGTGTCCACGGCCCACAAATGGGTTTGGGAAACAAAAAAAAAATAAGAAAAGAAAAGAAAAACTGGAGCAAAGCAGGGAGGTCTCTTCTAATGTGTTGCAAGCATGACGGCCACGCAGTCCATCATAAAATGTACACACAATATGTACATACATACCAGGCCTGGAATTTCGTCATTTTAGGGGCAAGGCCACTTGGCCTTTGGTGTCGTCCATTGTTTGAGGTCACAAAGGCCAAATGTCAGGGCAGGAAGGCCATCAAATAAGACAAGATGTTGGTCTATTGAAAGAATTAATTTAATTTCGGGTTAAGGATGATTTTAAATGTGATGTGTAGTAATATGCTGTGAAATAAATAAATTGGTATTTACAATCTGATCCATGCTCAGCCCTGCACCAATCAAAGATACTGGATTGGTTTAAAAATGTTGACTCAACAAAAGACACTGGTGTCTACATGACAAGAAAGAGAAACTGGTGTCTACATGACAAGAAAGAGACACTGGTGTCTACATGTTGGCAAGACAGAGACAGAGCAGAAAGTGGTACAATCAGCAGGGGCATTAAGGCCACTGTGGCCTCAGGGCATGCCATTTCTTTGAGGGGCACACAAGGCCAAACTGAGGGGCAACGACGGCCATGGCTTTCATGGCCTCCCTGAAATTCCTGCCCCGATACATACAGTATGTACGCCAACATATATACAATTGTATATGTTGCAATAATAACAGTGTCATAGAATGCCAAGGCACAGCTGGACATGGTACACCAGTGTGCCATGAGACAAGTCCAAGTGCAAACCGTCTGAGAACCACAGGCCTACAGTACATAGCATGTGAAGTAGCCTAGTGTTCATTTAAGCCATTTAGGCCTGGATTTATTTTATACATTAGCTATTGAAACATAGCAGTTATACAAGCTCACAGTGCGGCACCGAGTGCTGCGCTGCGAGCTTGTAGATCTGCTATTTTTGAAAATGTGTGCAAATCTTTGAATACATTTTTAAGAGAACATTTCTAACTCAAATGTTGCTTCAGGGGGGTCCCTGGAACTAAATATTTTGAGATGGGGGTCCGTGGCCAAATACATATCATTTTGGGGGTCCTTCTCATGAAAAAGTTTGAGCACCACTTACATAGAAACATAGGTTTTTCAAAAAAGGATTTAGAAGACCCTTTTAGAATCAGGTCAAAATATTCAAAAACTTGCACAATTTTTTAAAGATTTTTCAAAACCAGCAGATCTACAAGCTCACAGCGCAGCACTCGGTGCCGCGCTGTTAGCTTGTATATCTGCGATTTTTCAATCGTTAAAGCATCAAATAATGCGTAATAATCTAAATGGGTTAAATGAACATTCTCAGCTATTTATGAATGAAGCTCACCGTATTGACTCACCTCGAGGCTAAACGCTTAAAACACTTCTCAAACATCTCGTCTCTCATGTTTTCCTCTCACCTCACCTCTTCTCATCTCCCTCTCTCTCTTTCATTGACGCAGCCTGATCAATCCAAGGTTTATAGAGGTTAGCAGGGGATAAGTGGAGGTTGGAAGAGAACAGGTGGTTGTGTGTGGGTAAGTGTGCGTCTGTCTGTTTGTGCGTGTGTGTGTGTGTGTGTGTGTGTGTGTGTGTGTGTGTGTGTGTGTGTGTGTGTGTGTGTGTGTGTGTGTGTGTGTGTGTGTGTCCATGTGCGTGCATCTGTGTGCAGATGCACACGTATTCTTCCATAGAAGCAATGTGTTTTATGAAAAGCTTGTGATGGACTAAGCTAGGGAAAATCAATTTCAGGCATGATGCATATATGCACATCCTGCATACGCAGCCACACACACACACACTCCTGTGCGTGACAACCAAATAGTCTCCATTTATACTCATATGATCCTCTTCCTAATCAGATCGATTAGAGCCTGATTGATTAGTCTAGAGCAGATCAATGAAAAAGGTTCCAATCAGCCAAATGCACGACTATCCAGGTAGCTCACACACACACACACACACGAATACATGGAGAACTCTCTTTAAATATGCTTAAGGTATCCATGCACTGCTACACTTCGATTTCCACTCACTGCCACTTACCATAAAAGATCTATGAAGTGTGTGTGTGTGTGTGTGTGTGTGTGTGTGTGTGTGTGTGTGTGTGTGTGTGTGTGTCTTGACATCTCTCACAGTCAGCAAAAGCCGGAGCAGTGACCACTCTATCACTTGAGCCTTACCAGCATACTAAAACCAAAAGGTCATCACACACACACACACACACACACACACACACACACACACACACACACACACACACACACACACACACACACACACACACACACACACACACACACACACACACACACACACACACACACACACACACACACACACACACACAGGACAGCCTCCTGATGAGGACTTGTCTGTGCATGAGAAATCGGGGACCAATACCCAATAGCTTCTTTTTTGTATTAGCTCCAGAAGAAGCATTTTGCGAACAGCCTGAGACAAGTGGAAGCACCCTAACTTCCGTTATTTGGTCAAATTGTTTGTGTTTTGGCATTTCGTTTGAGATGGTAATGTTTATGTATCCACAAGTCTCCAGCATCCCAGCGTGCATTGCACAGAAGGTGGGAGGCAGTTCTGTGTAACGTTTGGTTTGACACTCTGACATCTCACTCTGACATCACTGTGATGTCAGGGGAACCACACTGACAGAATCCCTTTTATGCCCATATTTGGAGATCCCTGTAGTCATCAATATTAAGCCCATATCTGTGAATGCCAATATATAATGTATATACACGTCAGTCTAACCTATAGCATATACATGTCAGTCTAAGCAGTGTGGTGGCTGGTTCTACAGACAGGGATCTCCATATATGGAGATAAAAGGGATTGTATGTATGATGTCAGACGTCATAGGACTTTCACATAACGAGAAGCTGAGTAAGCATGTCTGTCGTTACTGTACTTGCACAATGTATAGTTGTATGAAACAAACGTACAAATAATAATCAAATGAGTTAAACAACTTTGCTCCCACTAATATATAGATGTAATACCTTTGCTTACTGTAAGTCGCTATGGATGGAGATGTCTGACAAATGCCTAAATTGTAAATGTATATATTAGGGCTGTAATCTAATCCCGTTTTAAGGATTCGAACTTCAGGGGTGTTTTTCCGAACGGACCACCGAACTATCGAATTTTAATTAATTTTATAAAAACCGAACAATCGGACCATCGGACGTACCGTACCTTTAACCAGCTACAACAGTTTAGGAAATGTGTTAAAAACAGCCATTAAAAACGCGTTGATGCGTGAAGTTGTGTTTAAGCTCAATTCGACGGGTGATGTGATCTGTTTTGGAAAATCCAATCTGAGAAATTGTTGCGCTGTTTGTTTGTTTGTTTCGAACAGGCTCATCTCTGTCAATGTATGGCAGAGTTGCATGGATAATGTAATGGTGACCACGTCGGAACGCGTCGCAGACGGGCTGAACTGGTCTCGATGTAACAAAACCCAGCAATTTCATTATGGATCCTTTGGGGGGTTTCTTCATGCTTAGGAGAAAGGCTATTTCTTCTTTGAGTGGGTGGATGGGTGTTCGCTGTTCGGAGCACAAACAAAGTCTGCCCTGCTCTCACTCTGTCAGCCAGCGTGTGTCATGCGAGGCGCTGAACATGCATGCATGTGGTTAACGGCCCCGCCCCCAACAGGAGCAGAATTGGAGCGGGGGACGGTCCTTGATCGCTCCAAGCTGTTCTGGCACATTTTAAAACTACTTATTAACGGTCACCATTAACCGTTAGTGTTTACTGGTAACCTATTTGACTATCCCTACTACTGTGATATTCTGAATAGGCCTATCACATTCTGATAATATATTTTTTGTGTAAAAAAAATAAACCATTCATTTAGAACTTCAATTGCCAACATAACAAACGGAGGTTCGAATCTCCGATTGTTCGCTTACAACCCTAGTATATATTCTACCAGCAGCAGCCCTTAACCTTTTAGATTCCCTATTTAGGGCTGTCACAATTATTACATAATCGTCTAATCGTGATTATTTGACATTATCGCAATTATTTTGTCATAATCGTCATAATCGTGAATGTTGAAAAATGACAGAAATAGTGGAAATAGCAGATCTACAAGCTCACAACGCGTCGCATCGCGATGCGTTGTGAGCTTGTAGATCAGCTATTTCCACTATCAATGTTATTTTTTAAGTAGTAAGTTGTCGAATATGTCAGTAATTTCTTCGTGTATTTAGGTTTTGTGTCATATCTGCCATGTGCAACTTCAAAGCCTAAAAGCCAAACAGAAATGTAATTGTCAATGACAAAAACACAATTAAATCGTTAATCGCCAATTATTTGAGTGACAATTAATCGTCATGTAAAATGTCATATCGTGACAGCCCTATCCCTATTGCATTTGTATTTGCCCTAAAATCAAGGCTCTACTCAGATTGTAATTGGTCTGAGCTAAATGTGTTCTCCAACTAGCCTGCACTCAGGGTGGAAAACACCTCGCTCCTTCAGTGAGCTATTATGCCTCCAATACACGTCCCCCATCTCCTTTCTAAGATATCATCAAGTATTGTTTTAACTGCATGTTTTGTATATACAGTATTTATTTGTTGTATCGTTGCTTGCCTAGATGATCTTGAGTGTTTACATGGACCACAAGCCTTTGGCTTTTTTTGTGATTAATCCATTTTTTTGCTGTACTGTTAAACTGTCAATAACATATTCAATCAATCAGTCAATCAAACATCAAATGAATAAATCAACACTGAGGATTGTGCCGTGTCTAAATATCTACCACATCTCTCTCCCTCTCTCTCTCCCTCTCAAACACACACACACACAGTGGTATACTATAAGTGTCCTTCCTTTTATATGTTACCACTCTTTCCTTCACCCTCCATTCATGTGTCTAGAGAGCACAGAGAGTCTCATAACAGGAAAACCCCTGAAGAAAGAATGAAAGAATCAAGAGCAGTCTGGTAATAAAAGACAGACACAAGACATATCTCTAGCTTAGCACAAAAGGGGGTGTGTGTGTGTGTGTGTGTGTGTGTGTGTGTGTGTGTGTGTGTGTGTGTGTGTGTGTGTGTGTGTGTGTGTGTGTGTGTGTGTGTGTGTGCGCTCGCGCTTGTGCATGTGCATGTGTGTCACTCTCTCTCTCTCACACACACACACACACACACACACACACACACACACAAGACATAGGCTCCCACAAGTGGATAGAATGACAGCACCACCTAGCTCTACACTATGGGTACTGCAGCTCAGTGAAAACAAATCTATCAGGTTCCATACAGCCCTGTTGTCTTCTACAGTGGAAAATGTATTTTGGGGTAATAATTGTCTCTGCTACCCCACCGCAAGACGTGGCACTCAGACTCTGTGTACAGTACACACTTACATTCAAAGGACCACCACGATAGAAATAAGCTCTCGAGCTTCATTGTGTCATCCTTTTGATATAGATTTATTATGCATATCATCTCTGCTGGGTGGAAACCTCAAATGTCCAAAGCATTCACATTCAAAAGCGGCAGATCTATAAACGTGTCGCTTCGAGCAGCGTTTCGAGCTCGTAGATTTGCTACTTTTGATGCTTTTGTGTGATCAAGTAGGGCACAAAAGAATATGTATCAATTAGTCAATCAATCAATCCTTCCATCTCTGTCTCTCTCTCCCTCCATCTCCGTCTGTCTGTCTGGTCAAACTAAAAGTAAGATATTCTAGCCAGGCTCAGTGCACAAAATACAGACGTGGGGTTACCATGGTGTGCGTATGGACAATAACCGATGAGAATTGATGCGAGTCTCTCTCATCCTTCCAAATGTTGCCTTTGTCTCCTCCGCTCCCCTCTTCATTAAACCTCACGGCCACACACAGTCACGCACAGCCATGGCTTGACCTTCCCCCGTCAGTCAAGGAGTGTGAACACACAGGCACGCGCACCCATGCACATATGTATGCAACTTCACAAGGATGTGCACACATAAGCATGTGAGTTCACATAGTGCGCACGCACGCACGCACGCACGCACGCACGCACGCACGCACGCACGCACGCACGCACGCACGCACGCACGCACGCACGCACGCACACACACACACACACACACACACACACACACACACACACACACACACACACACACACACACACACACACACACACACACACACACACACACACACACACACACACACACACACACACACACACACACACACACACACACACAAAGAGGAATAGTAATTGTCCTTGTTTGTCTCCTTGCATAAATTACTATTCTCCATAGTCAACAGTATGTGGGACATCAAGACAGAGAGCAGAATATAACGTTTTTGGCTTCAGAAATGCACAGTATAAACGACATATCAGCAAATCTCCATTTGGGGACAGAATCTGGGGCCAAGTCCACTATCCAACAGTGCTAGGAAGAAACCTGTCGCACATTGGAGCGAGACTCTCAAACTGCAATCCATTAAGGTAATGTGTGTTGGATTTTCGTTAACTATATCTCTGTTAAATTACTTGTAATATTGACTATACCGTACGTATGGCCACTGTGGCTGCTTTGAGCTACTTTCTATCAGCTGGACGTCATCGATTGCCCCTCCCCTGCTGACTGAGCTATAAAGTACAGTTTTTTTGCGCTGTCCTTCTCAGATCCTCTTTGTGGGTTGGAATTAAAACTGTATAGGTTCGTGCACATGTGCGTGCGTGTGTGTGTGTACTGTATGTGAGCAGTGTGCGTGTAGAGCAGGGGTATGCAACCTTAGGCACGGGCGCCAACATTGGCACAAGGGAGGGTAATCACTGACACACTGGCAGTAATGTAAGAGAGGGGATTTTCATTTTAAAATCAAATATTTTGGTCCATTAAATGAAGTCACCAAATTCACAGCATATTACATCCTGCACTACATTCATTAAAACTCTTAACAATGACGGGGGGGGGGGCATCTTGGAGGTGGGTGGATCTCTGTTGGGTGACCTGCGATAGTGGCTTATGTTGTACCCTTTGATTCATCTCTTTACCGTGAACAACTAAAATGAACCAATGCGTGGGTTCAACGTGCAATATATTAGCCCCTTCATTCCCCCCTGATTTGGCACAAACATGGGGATGAATTCCTTACTATTCTGTCAGCAAAAATCTGGAAAGCCCTACCAAAAGCCAGCAAAAAGTAAATAATATGCTTCTACAGCTCCTACTTTTAGCATTATTGTATAACTGTACATCTGTACTTTTCTGCAAACTGTTAATAAAGAATTCAATCAATCAATGATACCTTCAGATCACCAGGCAGCCTCCCTTTCACTCAGTCAGCTGTCCACACTACTAGCAATCTGAGAACTAGACATGTGTGCTCAGTCGAGAGCCCATCTCCGCCAGGCCGAGTGGAACTCCATAATTGAACAAGACTGATGACATCAACATGACAACATGTACTTGGAGGCCAATGTGTATTAATTAAGTGGCAGAACACACAATATAGCTGTATTCAACAACAAGTAGGCCGTAGGCTGTGTTCATTCATCGTTGTCTGTTTTTTGAAATGTTGAGGTGGACTGTATGTCTGAAAGAAACACCATCAACATGGGGTAATGCTGCTGCTGTTCCTGTGGGACTCAAGATCTACGTCTTTGGAAGGAACAATAGTGATCAGATTCATGTCGACATCTTCAACACAGTGTCCTTATGCTGCAGGAAGTTGTCCCCAGTAACGACTGGAAGAGGAGAAAGTCCAATCGAGGTTCCATTCAACCGCTACAGCCACACAGCTGTACTGATACAAGATATCATTTACTTCTCGGGGGGCTACCCACACTGTGTTTATGCATTTGATGTTGACACCCACAGGTGGTCGAAGCCCAAGGTGTCAGGGACTGTTCCAGATTGTAGGGAGCGTCACTCAGCCTGTGTCTTTGAGAAGCTCATGTATATCTATGGAGGATTCAACACCAAGATGTTGGTATACACTAATGGCATCTACAAGTTGGACACCACAATAATGGTCTGGACTTTAATTAATACCAGAGGCACACCACCACCCTATTCATCATGGCACTCTGCCACCATCTTTGGGACAAAGATGTTTGTATTCGGGCACTGCAACAGCATCAGAGTGTTTGACACGGAGACCAACTGCTGGCTGATCACACCTTCTCCAGAGATTATTCCAGACAGACGTCGTTGTCATTCAACCTTTGCCTACAATGGAGAGCTGTACATATTTGGTGGCTGCAACGATTACCAGTTCTTCAATGATCTGTGGAAATTAAATCCAGAGACCTTCTCCTGGAAAAAGGTTGAGCCCAAGGGAAAAGGCCCGGATAGGACGACAGGGATGTGCTGTTAGATGGTGGGGGATCGTATAATCCTCCTTGGAGGATACTGCACACCCAATGACCTGCACATCTTGGACTTGAGTCCTAGTCTGAAGTCGTTATGTAAGCTAGCAGTTATTCAGTACGGTGTGAAGCAGTCTGAACTCACACACAACATCAGGTGGGAACTGGCAGCCATGACTAAGAAGAACAACAGTAGTGGATAAACTAACTAGCGTCTGTAGGTGTGAGCGAGCTGGTGACTAAATAACTACACTGGATCCTTTAGAACACAGGCATTTTTTTCCCATTTCCTGAAAAGTAACTTTTTAATTTTGGACAAAAAAGGTTTCCACGAGCGGCCGCTCTACATCCTCCTGAGCCACTGTGGTGTGTGGCACAAAATGTTGTGTATACATATTCAAAGGATTACAATCATCACAAGAATGCACCAAGGTTCTCTCACACTCACACACACACACAGAGTGGGATAAGTACCCACACAGATTAAGACACACACACAGACAGATGGACAGGTAGATATGCAGAGATACATCCAGACACACACACACACACACACACACACACACACACACACACACACACACACACACACACACACACACACACACACACACACACACACACACACACACACACACACACACACACACACACACACACACACACACACACACACACACACACACACAGATGGACAGGTAGATATGCAGAGATACATCCACAGACACACACATACACACACACAGAGCTCTGACCATGACCTCTCTGCTAGATGTCATTGATCCGTCACCACGGTAATCGATACCTGGAATGGCATCGTCTCCGGGCGGAGAATACGGATGAACACAAATTACCTGCTCAGCACTTTGTGCATGTGTGTGAGTGCGTGTGCGTGCGAGCGTGTTTTGACCCTCTATTGATCTCTGGTCAACTCACCTCTGCAGTACGCCATCACCAGACACTGTGACAGACAGATGGGAAGGGAGGGAGACAAAGCAAAGAGAGCAGACAGAGAGAGGCTGAGGCATGTCTCTCTCTCTCTCACACACACACACACACACACACACACACACGCGCACAAGGGATGGGACGATATTATCGTTTATCGTGATAAAAAACACTCACGATAATCGTGTATTTACCGAGCAGCATATCCGTAAACATTTAAACCCTCTATTGGTAAAACATATTTATAATATACGTACTTACTTGATACAGTCTTTTTTTACTCTCTACCAGATCTCTTTGCCAAAAAATAGACGATCTACAAGCTCACAACGCGTCGTGTTGCCACACGTTGTGAGCTTGGTACTTGCAGTGTACCAACGTCGCGTTGCCACACATTGTGAGCTTGGTACTTGCAGTGGCAAATGCCCCCCCCCCCCCCCCCCCCCCCCCTCCAAGTATAATTGATGTTGGGTATATTTTAATTATCGTTGTATATCTTAAATCGCAATTTCTTTGGTCACAATAATCGTGATATGACATTCTCATATCGTCCCATCCCTCATACGCACACAGAGAGGGGGAGACCAGCAGACAGACACAAGGACAGTCAGTGGGAGGCAAAAACTAAAACTAAAAACCAAGAGAAAGCGACAGACAGACGGGTAAAGAGCAGAGACAGATCCCAGACCAGCTGTAGCAGCATCCAACTGCCTCAGCATCTTCATGAACTTAAGTCAAACTACAAGCCTCTGTCACCAAGCCAGAACATAATGACAACTTCTGCTACCTCGCAGTCCAGCAGATGGCATGTGATGACGTGTGTGTGTGTGTGTGTGTGTGTGTGTGTGTGTGTGTGTGTGTGTGTGTGTGTGTGTGTGTGGGGTTGGATAACTTGGGAGTTTTGCCAGTGATTCATTCTTAGTTGTGTGCCGGTGTCGCATATGCCATAGAATGCCAATCTGCAAGATCACAAGCTTGCATATTTGTGTCTTCATGGTTAGCGTTAAACATCTTGTAAAAATGACATTCATAAAAAAAAGGTAGTCCTACTTTACTGCTACAATGTGTCCTCACAAGTATAGTAATACCAACATACTGTACACCTACCAGTGTTGCGTTGTGTTTGCATGTGCACGGGTTTATGTGTTGTTAACCAGTTACAATCCACCATTGGTTCCCTGAGGCTGTGAGTGTGTGTTGACCATATTGGACCATGTGGAGACGCCACACAGCGCTACAGATGGACCCTTTCTTTACCGGCCATGTTTTCTCAATGATCCTCCAAACACTGGCTCTCACATTCTAGACCGCTGGTTCCCAAACTTTTTAGCACAAGACCCGAAAAGAGACATTTTAGGTTCCCCCCGAGACCCAAACAAAGTGAAAATAGCCGATCTACAATTCATCGCTGAACTGATTGTTTGGCAACATTATATTATATTTGATAAATTTTTGGTCGATTGGTTATTTGATTTGGCTTTGCAGACAGAAGCGTTTTTTTTTTTTTTTAAAGAAACCAATAATTCTCTATGAATTCATGCACACCTGCTCCGAATTTGACGTGCGGCAAGTGGCTGCAGCAGCGGGTTTGTTTTCCCGATCGAACCCAGTTCCCAACAAAATTAACATATCATTTTGGTGGAAACTTGACACGAAAAAACATTTGAGAACCACTAACCTATTGGACACAGAGATGTCCTTGCAAGCCTGTTAAGAGTCCACCCTGATCATGAAGACTTCCTCCAGTGATTCCCCTACACATAATATCACCATGATATACTGACTGAGACTGTGTGACTCAATATAAGGAGGAAAATACTGCAGGTAGTGGATTGCTACACTCTTCTTTTAATACAAAAGAAAAGTAACATCATCATCATTATCAACATCATCAACCTTAAAGCCGATAGATGAATTGATAACATCATCACAGACCTGGCATTAAGACGAAAACTAGCTAAAGATGTAAGGGGAGAGAGCGAGCGCGCGCGAGAGAGACCCCATCTGGAGAGCTGTGGGCGATAGCTCTAGTTGTCGTTGTGGTCAACATAATGGCTGCTGCTTTTATTTATGAACACTCATAAAGGAGGAGGGCAAACATCTCATTAATCACACCTGAATGCTCACACTAGTACACTATCACACACACAAGTGCACGCACGCACGCACACACGCGCACACACACACATACACACACACACACACACACACCAACGCAGACACACCCAGAGGGGGAGGCCAAGGTACGACATGTTGTATTACTTCTCTTCCCCCCTCCCAAGCGCATACACGCCCACACACATTCATCACCTCTACTAATATAACACCCAGGGAAATTGTTATTCCGGTTCTTCTGCTGTGCTTACAGGCAATGAGAGAGAGCGAGCGACAGAGACAGAGGAGGAGGCGTAAACACAGACAAATACAGACATAGAGTAACGGTGATACAGTACTACGGAGTCAGAGCATGTTCACGTCTCTCCAGTCTCCACCAGAAGTTTGTGAACAATAAAAGCAATAGTTCAGTACCAACAGGGGTCTCAGAGGTACTTGCCCGTCGGACAAGTACAGGTCATGTACTACTTGCCCAAAGGTCATGCTCACTTGCCTGGAAAGTAAATTGTCCATTATAAAATGCTAGGTAAATGTTTTATTTTAATCTAATTGCTCCCGAATGAGCAGGTTGGTGCCTTGCATGGTTTCCTCCGCCATCGGTGTATGAATGTGTGTGTTGAATAGGTGATTAAATCGAATGCACTGCACAATCATCGCAAAGCGGCTTGCGCAAAGGACCCTGCCTGTTCTACGTAAATGCACCATTTACCTTTTATATATAGCAAGATGTCAGAAAACCAAGGATTTAGAACATAGGTTTAGAACTCTGGTTCGCAAAAAAATAGCAGATATACAAGCTCACTTTGTGCCGCGCTGCTAGCTTACATCACTTTATGTATATATTCTTTTTTGTGCCTTGCTCTTTTTCGCTGTGCACTCCAGTACTTTTTTCTTTTTCTTACTTCTCTAACTTTGTAACCTTAAACTGATGTGCGGGCGACTGATTTTCCCCCTTGGGAAAATAAAGGTATCTGACTATCTATCTATCTAGCTATCTATCTACAGTATCTATCTATCTATCTATCTATCTATCTATCTATCTATCTATCTGTCTGCCATTTTCAATCATGTTTGAGGAATCTTGAAAGTGTTTGAAAAAGGTTTAGATTATTATCTAAACCTTTTTTAATAATAATGTCATTTTCAACACAAATCTTCTCTTCTGGGGGTCCCTGGCAACAAAACCTTTTCAGAAAGGGGTGGTCCGTGACCAAAAACATAACATTTTGGGGTCCTCCTTGGCACGAAACAGTTTGAGAACTCAGAATGCATTTGTAGAATCGCCCTCAGGTATAAATGGGTCATTTAATAAATCATAATGACTGTTGGATAATAAGCGTGTTCCTGGTGGTCTCTCAGGCTTACGCCGTTAGCGGCGCTCAAAGCTGGCAGGGCGAAGCGTAAGGCCTGCAGCTCAATGCAGCGCCGCATCCCCTGACGCCTCCTTCACTTTCATCCTTTCAGCCTGCCGTCTTAACCCAGGCAGCTGGCTTTATGCCCAACAATGAGACTCTGACAGGCTTTTGAACAAACGCAACCTGCCGTCTGTCCGATGTGAATGATTAGGCTGGACTCACACACACACACACACACACTGCTTTTTATGGATTACCATGTCAATAAGCTTAGCAGGCAGCCTGTCACCTGACTGTCCTAAACCAAGATCTATACCATAGGCCGCGCTCACACACACACACACACACACACACACACACACACACACACACACACACACACACACACACACACACACACACACACACACACACACACACACACACACACACACACACACACACACACACACACACACACACACACACACACACACACACAGTCCTAAGCCAAAACCTATACCAGGTCAAAATGTCAGACTTCCAATACAGAACATACCGGCAGCAACTGACCAAATGCGGACACAAGACGTGATAAAAGACGGGTACTTTTAAAGGTTCCAATGACTTTGAAATGAGTATGAGTGAATTGAAACGGTCAGTTTTCCTTGCTAGCAAAACCCACTCCTTGAATGCACCACAACAGAGGATTGCTGCTTAACCCATTCACGCAGTCCGTAATAGGAAGGCACTTTGGGGATTAAGGGGTTAATTGTTTAAAGGTTGTCTCCTGACCCTCGCAGACAGATTACGGGGGCTCAGGTCTGGCGGAGAGAACAATCACTTTCACCCTGTCAATCTGAACCGCTACAATCACTTTCCTACATGTGTAGCTTTAAACCGCTCCTCTGAGTGTGTGTGTGTGTGTGTGTGTGTGTGTGTGTGTGTGTGTGTGTGTGTGTGTGTGTGTGTGTGTGTGTGTGTGTGTGTGTGTGTGTGTGCGCGTGCACAGCTAGGTCAAAGTGTTTCTAGCCAAGGACAAACACTATATTTCAATCCAACTCTTTCCCAGGTGTTTCGCCCAGGCGGATGGAAGTAAGCTCATTGACTTTGCTGTTTATTTATTTGACAATGATTGTACAGAGATATGATGCATCCTGAGAATGTGAAACTTCAATGAACTGGTTCGCTCAACTCGTTGTAGAATTTGACGTATTTCTGGGTTTCTTGGGTGCGGAATTCGGGATAACAGTAGAAGAGAAGCAACCCGCACTCACGTTTTCAATCATAGGAGTCTTTTTTAACTCATTCCCCGCCTCCCCCGATAGTCCCGAGAAATTTTAAATGTCGTTCCCCGCCAGGCCCGATAGTCCCGAGAATTTGCTTTTATATAATGTAATGTTTAATTAGACTCTTAATTAGCCCGTGACAAAGTTTGGGGTTTCTCACTTAAAGGGAACCAAAGATATCACTCATCAAAGTAAGTGTGTTTGAAAACAAGAGTGTAATAATGTATAAATCTCAATAAAAATGAATAAAACTCTCAATAAACCACAGTGAATGCATTTAGAGTGGCAGCCTGCAGCCCGCAGAGTGAAATCAGCGACACACTGGGCACACGCATGTAGAGGGATGTGGGGCAGGGATGTGCAGAGAATATTTAGAGAGGCAGGGGCTGACATTTCTAAAGGGGCCTTTTGGTGGACAATTCTATTGAATGCAGCCCTCAGGGGCAGGGGCTCAAGCCCCTTTGATGTCTATGTGTGTACATGCCTGGTGCAAGGGCTCGCAGAAGCGAAACGGAGCAGCTGGATCTGAGACCATGCACAAATCAAACAAAATCCAGTAAAATGTTCACTTGGAAAGCCATAACCTGCCACATGGGCCAACAGAACACACACCTTCATAACCCCCAAAGTCTCCACGACAAAATATTATGTCCCAGGCCCAGTCAGACAACTAGATCAGAGCAGGAGCGTCACAACTCACAAGGGAAAAGTGGGACTGAGTCTGAGTTACTAGGGCCCAAGGTGGAAGGGGCTTCATTATTTTATACTTTTGCTATTGAAAAATAGCAGATCTACAAGCTTGTAGCGCGACACTCGGTGCCATGCTGTGAGCTTGTATATATCTATTTTTGAAATCACCCAAGAAAATTCATGGGGGGCCCGCAGTGAATCCTTGTACCCAGGGCCCATCATTTGGTCCGACACCCAGTTGGAACAGATCCTCAGCCCACTACAAACACACATATATAAAGCCTGGTGAGGCGAGGTTACAAACAACACAATCACCTACTGGACAAGATGCAGCGCCGTTGGCCGGTCCAGTCGAGCACCAACCGATCTTCAAGCCCTGCTACGGGAGTGGAGAGGAGAAAATATCCCCCCTCCCCCGGCGGACTCCTCAAGTCAGGCAACCATTGAAGAAAAGCAACGCGTCGCGTCCATATAACTTCCATCGGTATGTAACAAAACTGCTGAAAATAGCAGATATGCAAGCACACAACGCCTTGCATCCAAGCGTGACCATGGAGGCTGATGAGGAGTATTATATTCCAGTTCTCACAAGAAGGTTGCGTCCAAACTACCAGCGGTGTAACAAAAGAAAAGTAGTGAAAATAGCAGATCTACAACACGTCGCGACCGAGTGGAATCCAACAGGAAGAAACTCAAACACGGCGATCGTCATTGTCAGTAAGTTTACTGTTGTGGTTTACATCCTAACCTAAACTATACTGTTGTTGTTCTGCAGCAGCAGCGTGCGTCCTCCCTATGGCGTGCACGCGCAATCGCGCATGTGCTCGTGTTTGAGGCGCGCCGCGCAACAACTGCTTGGAGTGCTTGCAGCTTGAAGGAGGGCGTGGGTGTCTGTGTGATCGCTGCAGTCTGTTCCGTTCTAAAGCCCGCCTACTGTATCCGGTTATGTAACATTCACATGCACGCAAGAAACGTCTCCGCATCCGGTACAGACCCAGGCCGGATCACCAACAAGCAGAGTAACTTTATTGCTATCAGTTCTCTAGTTGTCGGGTGGAAACCTTGTATGTCCAAAACCGTTCGTTTTGTATTTATCATCTATAAAATGTACTAAACTAGTGAAAACAGCAGATCTACAAGCACACAACGCCGGCGTTGTGTGCTTGTAGATCGGCTGTTTTCACTAGTTTAGTACATTTTATAGATGATAAATACAAAACGAACGGTTTTGGACATACAAGGTTTCCACCCAACAACGACATATAGAGAACTGATAGCAATAAAGTTACTCTGCTATTTTGTGCGACAGTCTTGTATGATGAAGCAGGGCTTTGCTTTGGCATGAGAAAACATAGGCTACGTTTACATCGCCAAAGCAAGTGCCACAAATAAATAAAAAAGTTGTATATGGGGAACATATTTACAGTTATACACATAGGCCTTATATAAAGTTATGTGTGTGTGTGTGTGTGTGTGTGTGTGTGTGTGTGTGTGTGTGTGTGTGTGTGTGTGTGTGTGTGTGTGTGTGTGTGTGTGTGTGTGTGTGTGCGTGCGTGCGTGCGTGTGTGATCTGTGCAAAATAAAACACTTGAATGCTGAATAAAAGGTAAAAAGCTTATTTCTATTTGTGTGAAGTCAGTAAGACGCCCTAAGGGCAAGAGGTGACCTATTACAGCCCTATTACACTATTCCAGTTATTGCCCTATTACACAATTACACTTATTACACTAGTACACTTATCTGATAAGTGCCTGACGCCATAAATACAAATATCAACAGAGTTATTCGCTCGAAAAGCCATCAATCACAAAAAGGTGAATAACTCCTGTTATTTCAAATATAGCTGGATTTTGGTCAAAAATGGCTATTTTGAGATGGCTACAACTATAGAAAAAAAAGCTTTTTATTCAATTTCTTTATTTTTTGATGAGACTAGAGCTTGTCTTCTTTCATGTCAGGTACGGTATAACATTGTAGAAAAAACACAGAATTTAGGAAAAATGTCAATATAAAAAAAATATATCAATTTTTTCATTAAACAAAATGGCAGGGGAGCCATACAGTCAATGTTAAAATGGCGGCCAATGTGTTAATATAGAACAGCAGCAGCAGTAGTCAGGAGGAGGACAGACGCGTTTCGGCCCTCAGGCCATCATCAGTGTTACTCATTCCAACATTACTTGATGATTTTCATGATGAATTCATGATTAACTGATGTATTAGTTAATCAGGAATAAAGTGTTAGTTAAGCATTAACGAAGTGTATTACTTTGTACCTTATAGTAAAGTGTTACCAGGAAGGTTAATGATGTTAACACCCCGTGCCTACAGCATGCAACTTTTAGGCTTCAGGGTAGCCCATGTCTCTGAGTAACACTGATGATGGCCTGAGGGCCGAAACGCGTCTGTCCTCCTCCTGACTACTGCTGCTGCTGTTCTATATTAAAAAAGACTCCTATGATTGAAAACGTGAGTGCGGGTTGCATCCTGAGAATGTGCATAATCATTTGTCTCATATTTTGGTTTTGTCAATAAAGACTGTCAATCAATCAGACAGCTTAATCCTGTTGCGATGCAGGTGACACATCTTAGGAGACTTTGTACAGTTCAAAACAACAACTTGAATATTGTGCTCTCATATTGGCTTCCCGTCTCCAGGTGAAAATCACTGAATTGAAAAATAACTTGCTGAACAGTGAATAAACTATTCTTATAAACTGAGGCCTCGTGCGCACAGGATGACGCAGAAACATCTACCTTGTAATTTACAAGAATTACACCCTTTAACGCTGCATAATTTTTGCGTTCTGTGTGAATGTACTAATAACACAAGCTGAATTCATCTAAATGAAAAAGACAGTGTGTAACCTTTCGAGGAGTAGTTGTTCTCCTCGCCCTGACACCAACGAAGCCAGTAAAAGAGAGAGTAACAGTGAAACCAGGCTTACAGTAGTTTTGCTACAGGGTCCTGACTCCTGAGAGTGCGCCGATGGATGGAAAGAGAGGGGAAGACAGACTGACAGACACACTGGTATGAGCTTAGTTCCCAATACTCCACTGAAGAAAGCGAGGAATCTAGACTGTAAAATCCTGAGTGTTCATTTAACTCTGAGTCTGAGAGGAACCAAATGGACCCTTTTGCTTCCTCTCAGAGTTAAATTAGCACGGAGGGTTTTACTCTGTGGTTGACCCAGATACCCTTGTGATCAGGCTCCTTTTCTGTGTGCTTATGTGGAGCTGTGGCACTGCCTTTAATCTACTCATTAGTGTCTGCAGATGCTCTCGTTAACTGTTCGTTGTTGTTTGTGTGTGTGTGTGTCTGTGTGTATATGCAGGCACATGTACAGTATTTGTGTATGGGTACCTGAGCAGAGGGGGTTAGCGTTGGAAAGGTGCTCAGCAGTTAGCGCAACCACATGCATGCATGACGAACATGCAAGCACTAATGCATCGGCAACCGAATGAACGCATGCGCGCACACAAAGGGCCACCCGTAAATGGCGGTTGTACAGGACCTCCTGTACGCACCTGTGTGGGCCTACCTGTCAGCTTCAATTTATTTTTTATAATGTATGAATATTCACACGTTCTTTATTAGTCAATCACATAGGCTTAGAAGTTCTAGCCAATAATATTTTCCCATACGTGACATGCTAACAATCTTTTTGTGGTGGGCTCGTCAGACATGGGATTTCAAACGGTGCATGTGCGTGTGTACAGTATACCAAGATGTCCAGAGAAAGAGAAGGATGGAGGAGATTTGAATTGGGGCTGAAAATCTAAAGAAAAGCTAAAGGACATTGCAGCGACATTGGATTACAAACACATTGTTGCTGAGTTTGCAGGAAAGAAAGCCAGGAGGAACATGCTCACGAAATTGTGCTGATCGTATTTGGTGAGTAATAGACTTATAGACTGGTATTATGTTGGATTCTTGTCAATAATAGTGTGTGCATTTTTTTATTTATTTTTTTTGTTATGAGTTATGACCGCTTTAAAGCGAAATCGTGACTGTAAATACTAGTAATACATTATTCTTTTAATATCTTATTTTTCAGCATTGTAGCGTATAGCAGCAAATGGATGGCAGAGGGGCTACTAAAAAAGTTTAAAAAAAGAAGATAAAGCAGTGCAGCAAAGGTTTTCTACGCCACAACAGTGGATCGTGCATCGCACTGAGGGAGAAAATACATGCATGTCAAGCATGTGCAGTATGTACAATAGTTCATCATGATAAAGGCCTTGAGCTGCCAACTTCACACAAGGCCTAACCCGGCTCACACACTCTGGCAAACCCAACCAAACATCCTCATGATGTCCTCCATCATGCTACATTAGGTTGTAGAAAACAGCTATCCAAGAGTTTGGCAAGCCCAATAGGAAATAGGAAAATGGCAAATGCCAAACGGAAACAGAAACGAATATTTGAAACGATCCTGGCTGATGATCCCATCTTTGAGCTCAACTTTTCTTCCACCCAAGGCTTGAGATATACTTTGTTGCACAATGGTGACACCATGTGCTGTAAACAGCTCATCTACAAGGTTAGATCTAATAAGCCCTCGCTTGCTTACTTCAAAGTAAGTGTGTCTTTCTTGGCAATTGTGTTTTTCCTTTGATCTTAACCAAGTAAAAAATCTGTATAATAGTCCAAGAGGAAGGCCCAACTCCTAGGATATGTGTTTGCCACTACAAAGGTCTGTGTTGTGCATCAACCACAAGGAGCACAGCACACCATTTTTACGATTTACCTTTTTAAGGACTTCAGAATAAAAAAAAAGGAAAGAAACCTTTAACAAAAAGACCACAGTACTTGGAGCAGGCTTTGCAGTATTAGTCTCATACTGTACCAACAGCTCACAAGCATATCATCACTGTCGGGCAGAAACCTTGTATCTCCAAGTTTCAAATTTGTATGTTTTTTTTCATAAAGTAAAGCCCTGCTTAATCATTATAGACTGTTGCACAAAACTAGTGAAAATAACAGATCTACAAGCACACAACGCCTCGCATTGTAGATCAGCTATTTTCACTATTTTAAATCATTTTTAAAATGATAAATAAAAAAGGATCGGTTTTGGACATACAAGGTTTCCACCCGAAAATTACGATATGCAGAGCACCCTACTGTAGCTAAAAAGACACGTCTTCTCTTCAGTCCACGGAAGACATCTAACTGTTCCTGCCTTTTCGGGATACGTTTCTCTTCTCCTCAGAGCACACAGAGAGCTGTGAAGAAGTCTGCACACGGAGACATGTCTGACATCAGCCCCAGCTCCATTTCACTCTTACTGTACGCAGTGACTCTCTGGCTCTCTCTTTATCTCTTTCACTCCCTTCCGTCACTCTCGCTTACCTCCACTTCAAGGTGAGTGGCAGAAATGATGGGGTCGCCGCTCAGGGGACTGATGATGTCTGTGGGTGGGGGAGAGGGAGAGAGAACGAGAGAGGGAGATGGAGAGAGAGAGTGTGTGTGCATTTGTGTATTGTGTATTACGCGAGGTGTGTGTAGAGTTTTATGCGTGTTTGCCCTCTGTGCAGTTGCAGTAGGTGTGTATTATCATATATACAGTACATATACATGCATATTGTGCAGTGGTGGAAAAAGTACGCAATTTTTTTTACTTAAATAAAAGTATCAATACTGCATTATAGAAATACTCTTTTACAAGTAAAAGTCTGGAATTCAAAATGTACTTGAGTAAAAGTACAAAAGTATTGGCAACAAAATGTACTTGAAAATGAAATTGAAAATAGCAGATCTACAAGCTCACAACGTGACGCGATGCAACACATTGTGAGCTTGTAGATCGTCTATTTTCAAATAGCCAATGTTAAAGTGGTTAAAATATGTTTTATAATATTATAATGTATATCTGCAAATTAACTAGTAACTAAAGTTTTCCAATAAATGTAGTGGAGTAAAAGTACAATATTTGTATCTGAGATGTAGTGGAGTAGAAGTAAAAGTATAGGAAATACTCAAGTAAAGTACAATACCTAAAAATTGTACTTAAGTACAGTACTTAAGTAAATGTACTTAGTTACTTTACAACACTGATTGTGTGTGTGTGTGTGTGTGTGTGTGTGTGTGTGTGTGTGTGTGTGTGTGTGTGTGTGTGTGTGTGTGTGTGTGTGTGTGTGCGCGCTAGTGAGCAGGGGGTTAGGCAATTAGAGGGAGCACGTTATCATCACTCACACATTCAGGGACAGGTTCACTCTTTATAAAGCTCTCGCCGCCCGCCGCCTCACTCTGTCAATGTATGTAAATCTTCCTACCGACGGTGCCAGGGGGTGTGTGTGTGTGTGTGTGTGTGTGTGTGTGTGTGTGTGTGTGTGTGTGTTTCCTTTCTAAAAAGGTTGACATGAGAGATGGTCCTGCTAACATGCCTGTGATTGGGGTGAGGCATAAACCCGTACAGCAGCGTACACTCGGTGATTACATTAGTCATTCCCATAGATCATATCTTCACCAGACCGGGCTTCGCTCGAACCACGGGCTGCTTTGAGCACCTGCGCTATAACTATATCAAGAGTCTCCTGATGATAGCATCACGGCGAACTCTCTAGCCTCTCCACGTCTCCCGCAGTGGTGGCGAATTGTGGGACAGATCGTGAGTTAATTGACCGGGCTTGGCCCAGTGTGATCATTTCCCTTTGGAATCACTTTTCTTCCTGGTTCCCAAAGCAGATCTGGGCGTGGCTGATGGCGAAAGGCACAGTGCACCTCTATGCAAGACACTTGCTAGGATGGTCCACAAGCTGACTCTATCTTATCTTTTAAATCACTTCTAAAAACATACGTTGCGGAAAGCATTCATGTAATAAATGGTGGCTATTCAACTTTCAAATTTAGCATCCTCCTCCAATCATGGAGTTCTATTGCTATTCTAAAGTGCATTTTGTCCCATCTTTTGTGCTGTATAAATAAAGTTATTATTATTATTCATTGTGAAAGCTATTCATATACTGTCAGTTCAAAATAAAATAGTCCCACCACTGTTGAACACATTTTATCACTGAATGTTATTTTGGTAAGCCATGGTAAAAGCTGTTATTTAACCACCACAGTATAAAAGCTCACAATGCTTCATGTCAATATTTTCAGAAAATTGTTTTTGCATTTCTTCTCAAATAGGGACGCCAAGGTTAATGTGGTCAAACTGAGATGAGCAGGACTTTAGAGGATCTATGTACAGTAAGGAAAGGATTTCCACGCTAGCCTCACCCCAATCTTCAGCGTCCAAGGGAAATCTGCATACTTCAGGTACTGTACTTCTTACCCGCCTAATAAAGCCTTATTTTAAAAGATAAAATGCATTTTCGAAGATTATAAAACATAAGTGCTGTTAAATTCATAGGCTTCAGCTTAACCCTTTTAGTGCCTATCCCAAACTAGTTTGGGATATTCGGGATCAAAAACAATTTTTTATTTGCTATTTTACTTACCCCGAGCTGCTTGGAGCAACGTGGGTGGTCCCGGCTCGCCCAGCGCTCACCAACGAGAGACGCTAGATGCTCCGACGATTTATTCCATTGAAAATGGTTTAAAATAAAGTTTAGACCCCCCCCAATGTTCACCAAATGTTCATTGTAGGCGGCGCGACGTATTCCAGGGTGCCTATCCCGAACATGTCCGGGATATTTAATAAAATGAATTATTTTATCGGAGGCCTCAACGAAGCCCCGGTCTAGACGTCCATCCTTGGCCGGGACTTAGACTCGGCCATCCACGGGCCGTATTCGCGCTAACGGCCAAATCGCGCCGCCCACTCCAATAATAAATCACATCTTTAGACAGGATTTTCTCCGGATTGTGTCCCCAGACCCAATGAGAAAGTTTTTTGCGACTGAAATAGCTTTAGATCGGGCTTCTAAATGGGTTAGCATTTTGGCTACGTGTCAGCTAGCTTCCTCCTCTGGACACCCATAGGATTGACCGGAGTGAAAACACAGGCCAGTTGGGAGAGGGTCGACGAAAGCTATAAAGAAGGTCAATGGAGAAATTTCTGGCACTCTAGCACCCCTTGTGGCCGGATGGCACTGTATGAGTTAAAGGACGACTTCATTTTTCAAAATCTTCATAATGTCCTCACTAATGTTGACGATAAAATAGCACAATTATGTTCTACTCTGTGACTCTTAGGAAGGCTGTGGGCAGTTCAGAAACCCGTCTACCAGTGACATCATTGTTAGGTTAAAAGTTTGCACGCCCAGGGTCCCAATTGCCAAGCTTCGCTGGACGCGTTGTGATTGGCTAGCGGGACGCTTGATGAAATTAACTCATAAATAGCACCGCTCACTTCACACTAGGTGTGATTTTTTTTAGGGACACTCATGATAGGTGCGAGAGGTGATAAATATCATAAACTGGTGATCTACACTACAGTACATGGTTTACACTCTGCCATTGCGTTTCAGTGCCTTATCATAGATTAGATGTTATCGTGAACACATGAAATAGCTTTCCCCCCTGGCACATAGAGATGGGACGATTTGATAATGTCATAATATCACGATTAGTGTGACCAAAGAAATCGCAATTTACAATATTATCGTGATAATCAAAATATCCTCAACATCCATTATCCTAGAACATTTCCTGATCTATAAGCTAACATCGGCTTGTACAAGCTCTACAAGCCGATTTACAAGGTCACAAAGCGTTGCGTTATTTTTTAGTAAAGAGATTTGGCAGAGTGAAAAAAAAAGACTTTATCAAGTACATATGTTTTACCAATAGAGTATTAAGCAGCTTGAAAAAATACAAGGTGAATTGATCCCAGTGCATGACTGAGAACAATATCACGATGAATTAAATCTCTGTGATACGATTATTGTGTGTTATTTGTGTTATTTGTGTTATTTATCATGATAAACGATAATATCGCTTATCGTCCCATCCCTGCTGCAATGTTCTTTAGGCATAATAATAATGGACAGACAGCCTGACGGACAAAGCGGCCAGCGATAGACAGTCAGTCAACCAGTTATTTAGTTATTCTACCATCTCATCAAAACCATCCATTAAAGCCATTAATTAAAACAATTCATCATTGCAATGAACCCATGAAGAGGTGGACTTAATAGCAATCACAATTAGTCTCTCTCTCTCACACACACACACACACACACACACACACACACACACACACACACACACACACACACACACACAGTGTGTCCCGTGTGGTGTCCATGTATCTTCTTGACTAGGTTGGGCTCAGGTGCGTTTGTGATTGGTTAATTGAGAGCCAAATCTCATAAAGATGAAAGCGTTGATCGTTTATTACTCTGTGACAATTACCTCTCTTTCTCTCTCTCCCCTCCCTCGCTCTCACCTTATCTCCATCTACTGCATCTCTCTCTCTCTCTCTCTCTCGTTCGTCTGTCTTCACCCTTTCTCACCATTAACCCTTCATCTGTCTTTACTTAATCGTGTCTCTTCCCCAACACCTCTAATGTCCCTGTCTTTTATTTGATTCACTCAGCCAATTAACCCCTTTTTCCCCCACCCCGTAAGCTCTCTCTCTCCCTATCTCTATGTCTCTCTCTCTCTCCACACTACCCCCTTCTAATACACTCTGGCCAATTACCCTGCTCTCTCATTCTGTCTCCCTCTCTCTCTTCGTCCGACTGACCCTCACTGGTCTCCAGTTCCGAGGTAGGGGGTCAACATATGTATCAGCATGGATCATGGACTGCGCACGCGCGCGTGTGTGTGTGTGTGTGAGAGAGATGCATAGTGTCCACACGCGCGCTAGCTCTGGGGGATCACTTATAGTCTGGGATGTGACTCAAGGATGATTGGGATCATTAGAGAGGAGAGGAGGATGAGGAGGGAGGGAGGTAGGGAGGGGAGGGATGGAGCGAGGGAGTGGAAGGAGGAGAGAAGGCCCCTCAGGAGGAAGGAGGGACAAAGGATAAGTAGGACAGGGACAGAGGAACGGAGAGATGAAAAGAGAAATTAAAGTGTGACGGGTGAAACCATTCAGCTTTGAGGCCTGGAGAGGGACTGGGCTGGAGAAGAGGAGGAGAAGGAGCAAGAGAAGACGAGATGTTCGCAGGGTGCAGGAGAGGGGCGTCGGAGAGTTGTAGAGAGCAAAGAGAAGAGAAAAAAGGAATGAAAGGTGAGGGGGGAAAGCAGGGAGGCGTGAGGAAAAGGAGTGAAGAGGGTGGAGAAGAGGGGAGTGGGAGGTGAAAGACCAGAGTCACAGCAGAGGGGGAAAGGAGTCCTAAGTAGGGATGGGTATTGGCAAGAACCTCAGGGTGCGATACGTATCACGATTCTTGGGTCACGATTAGTGTTGTGACGGTTTCCAGTTTTACCGGTTTGATCCGGTTTACTTGATGATACCGGTTCAGTTTATGAATACCGACTAAACCTAGCCTCGTACCCGCCCCTCTTCCAGAAACCATTTCATTGAATCCTCCTGGAGAACGGAAGTTGGTCGTTTACTAGGCTAGACTAAACCGAGTTGGGGGAAAGAAATTTAAGTATCCAATTAAAATATATCTTACAAATGTAAAAGTATGCTGTCGGCATCACGTGTATTTTCCGACAGCATTAAATTCATTCTGTATTGTATTTATTATGTTTGTGAATATACTGAGTGAGTCTAGACGAGCGCATTCTGCTACTGTTGACACAGCTCACTGCTCGGAGTTTAGTGCTGCTGCAACAGCGACCCGCCTCCTCTCCCCCAGTCCTCTTCATTCAATCACAACTGGACACCAACGCTATTGTTTATAGATGTGGTGGATATTGGACAACGTTTTATCACACACCTCGTTTTGGGAAGAGAGTCTGGGATTTCAGGAAGAGCTTTCATTTCTACGTCATTGCCCCAAACCACGTGCCCCAAGCCTACAGAAACCACGTGCCCCAATCATACAACCCTGATTGGCCTACCCTTGAAGCTGGTTGAGGAAATAGAATCTCAATCAATCGGTGCCAGACCGTACTACAGAACCACTACCTCCAGGGGGTGGTGTTGTGATCGGTCTGGTTTATTAACCAGGCAAACACAGCACAAGTCTTCATTGTGTCTTTACAACAATAGCGACGATTAACGTTGTGGTGAACATGGTCAAATAACCTTTATTGGCTAAACACGGAGGAAGCAAGCTAGCCTTGCATGTATGCTATCTGGATACAGTATGTATGTTGCCAAGCTGTTTGATTATAGCGTTTTCGTGACGGCGCTGTCCCTTTGGTGGTCCGCCGGGGCCGCGGACCACCACGGCCACCTGCGCCTTGCCCTCCCGGATCCGTAGAGGGGCGGCACGTCCTCATAGGACCAACCGTTCTACAGTAGCCGATCTACAACAACAAGCACTCGTTTTGACCCAATCCACTGGTTCTCTGTACAGCAGAGCAAACACAAACGGCATAGAGCATTTCCCCCATTCCACAGAAGCAGTAACAGTACAAACAGGAGACACCTCTGAGAAGATCCATATAGATGTATATACTGTAAAATAACAGGTGGCTGTTAATTATGAAGACTCGGTAAAAGTTCTCCACAAGAGTTATAATTTATGGCTAACTCAGGACCATAAATCTGTCCGCCTCTTTATCTGCGCCCCCAAGTGGTCAACGGTATTACCGGTTCGGTCCTGTTTTTAATGAATTACCGAACCGGTGTAAAAAAAATCCAACCACCACATGACTAGTCACGATTGTATTGCAATGTATTGCGATATATTGCAATATTTAACAGAATTTACAGGGTTTTTTTTTTAATGTAGAGCTGAAAATACAACTTGCCATGTACCACCTGGGTAGTCTGATAATATGCATGTACATCACATTATATTGATAACTCAATGGACAAATTGAGTCATTTATTGAACCGTTTTCAATAAATAATTTTTCTCTCCAAAAATATCACGGTACTACAGCCTGAAGTAGAGATGCGGTATTGGGAAATAAAATATCGCAATATATTGCCATATCTATTATATTGCCCATCCCTAGTCGTGAGTGCAGTAGAGAGGAAAGAGAGAGTGTGTGGGACGACACATGAGGTTCATTATGGTTTCAGAGAGCTTCATGTTGCGTCCTAATGAACAGCCGACCACGATGACACACAGATAATGACACATAGGCCTGGCTCCCGTGACCTTTAAGAAAATCCTCCATTAAGCGGAGAAGAGGTCTGCTCTCCAGCATTCCATCCCGCAAACAGCTTCAATGATAACGACATCTTACGATGTCCCCAATGTCATCCCAATGACACCCCTACCGTTGTTTGTTACTCATTTTGTTTAATGGATGTGCACATTCACGGAAGATAACAAGAGTTTTTGTTGCTTTCTGCACGATAATTAGAAATGCCATCTGGTTCTTCAATGCCTATTGATGCCCACAAAAATCAACAAGAATAGTACCAAAACATCGGCAGAAGTTGCTGATGTATGAAGACAACCCCGCAATCTAAAAAATATCAACTAACCGCAGAATGAATGCACTGGAGATAAATGACCAGAAAGAGGGGATTCATCATATGACCCCCAAAACTTGAATACCGGTACATTTCATATGCACGGCAAAGATTAAAACAATGGAAGCAGGGACAATGACAGAAACACTAAACAATTAGCATTTAAAACAAAATGGCACAAATTATGAACTCATCAGTGTGGGCGAGCGGAAAACAAACAAAAGATATTGCCTTATCATTTAATTACTCGCATTTCTATGTAAAATACGGTTATTTATTCCAGTGGTTCTCAACCTGTGTGTCGGGAATAATTTTGGGGGGTCCCCAGACGATTAACTTTTTTCTCACTCAACAGTAAACAAACCAACATGCAGTTTAAGTGTAGAGGGTATTTGCACATTTCTAAAGTGACAATTTAAGGACTTTTTAATACCTCTAAAATGACAAATTAAACATTGGCCAAATTGTCAAATATTAGAGGCAGAAATTGTGAATATAGCCGATCTACATGCTCACAACGCCTCGCGTTGTGAGCATGTAGATCTGCTATTTTCACAATAGAACAGTGTTGAGAACCACTGATGTATTCAGTCTGCCATTCATGAGTGTATAATACGAATGCATCTCCAGGGCAGTGTTGACTTTGTCATATGACGAAAAATGTTCGTCGACTCGACTACCTTTTTTCACTGACCAAAAAAGAAAATGATGACGACTAAAAGTAATTCACAATTTTGTCAACAAATAAAAAATAGACTAAAATTAATAGGGAGGGACTAGTGGAGAAGAGATCCAGTAGAACTAGGACAAGTCATTTTATTGGTTGAGATCGGGTGTTGTGCGCTGAAAATAGCTCATTGTGAGCTTGTAGAGTGGCTATTTTCTGCATGCAACCAAGTCATCAGGTATAACAGCTCGCGATACAAGCGCAGCGACACAAATCACGAAATCTACTTAAAATAAAACATTTTCAATGAGACCGTCCTGACCTACCACGAGCGACAATGCACCATGCCGCGACGTCGTCCATCCCTCCTTTTTTCACTCGCAGAGTCTCTATTTGAGCGAGGTTTCGCAGCGATGTCCATAGAGGTAAATGGCCATGTCCCGCCCCCCAAACACTTTTTTATTATTATTCATTTATTTGATTGGTTCAGGCTACGTCGCAACACAATGGGCGGTGCTCCATATTACATTTTTTCATGCGACATAGCTGTCAGAACGCTCGCTCACGGGCAGTGCGGATGAGCTGTAAGACACCACAAGGCCAGCAAAAATATATACATACATACTAGACAAAATCAACTGTACATTTAGTCGACTAAAACTAGACTAAAACTTTTCAGATGACTAAAATATGACTGAAAATATTTATTTCAAACGACTACGATTAAAAACTAAATCTGAATTTGTTGTCAAAATCAACACTGCTCCAGTGGTGTGACGTTCTATTCCTCTCCGGGAAATAGACAACCCCCCTTCTATAGTCTGTAGCATTCATCAGTGTTAGTGCCTGGCCTCAGTCCAAGCCCTTCAGGATTTAGACTGATCCAATTACAAAGACACACACACAACAAATGCACACATAAAAATGCACACAGGCATCGGACGTACATGTGCACGTGCGTACACATAAATAGACACACACACACAGGAATGCCTGCATTAAGCAGATGGCCAGTGGTTAAAAGAGTGTGAATGATAAAAATCTGTTCACCATTATATTGCCTTGTCCATTATTCCACTCCGCTGCTTCGTCGTGCACGTGCGTGTCTGTGTCTGTGTGTTTGTGTGTGTGTGTGTGTGTGTGTGTGTGTGTGTGTGTGTGTGTGTGTGTGTGTGTGTGTGTGTGTGTGTGTGTGTGTGTGTGTGTGTGTGTCCTCGTCTTGTATGCATGTGTCTGAGCCATACAATCTTTCTCTCTTTTGTCACAAACATGGATGCAAAGTGAGTGATATTAAATTACACCATAAAATGAAAGCATAAAAAGCCATTTAATTCGGCTTCTTGCTTCTGATTTTATTTCTCTCCCCCTGTCATGCGTGACGGCTTGTAAGCAATCAAACTAATGGAACATCACCGAGCCATTTAGAATGTACCAGACCGATTACATTGTTACCCATCTGCGTGTGTGTGTGTGTGCTCGCACGTGTGTGTGTGTGTGTGTGTGTGTGTGTGTGTGTGTGTGTGTGTGTGTGTTTGCGCATGTGTGCATGCGTTATTAGTCGTGTGGAACGTAACTTATGAGGCATGAAACGCTATGAGTGAAGTCAGTTATGCAGTCAGAGTGTGTGTGTGTGTGTGTGTGTGTGTGTGTGTGTGTGTGTGTGTGTGTGTGTGTGTGTGTGTGTGTGTGAGAGAAGACGCAAGGTATTACCTAGTTGGATATTGTCAGCAGCAGAATGACAAATAATGTGGGATGCAATTGAAATCACACACACACACACACACACACACACACACACACACACACACACACACACACACACACACACACACACACACACACACACACACACACACACACACACACACAGTCAGTCACACACATTATACAAACCAAATCATTCACCAAGCACACACACACCTTTGACATTACGCTTCATGCTTCAAACAAGACACACTGACAGTTCACATGAGTGACACACACACACACACACAATATGGTTTCCATTAGCGTGTAATGGTCAATATGCTTTAAGCTATTAATCAAAGTACAACACCACATGCATAAACTCTCGCGCGCGCTAGGGCTGCAAGCGAACCTTCGGGGATTCGAACGTTCGTTCGTTACGTTGGCAATCGAAGTTCGAAATTAATGGGTTCAGGTTTTTTTTCTTTTTTTTTCTTTTTTCTTTTACACGAAAAATAATTATCAGAATGTGATAGGCCTATTCAGAATATCACAGTAGTAGAGATAGCCACATACGAAATAAGTTAGGCCTACCGGTAAACACTAACAGTTAATGGTGACCGTTATAGTAGTTATAAAATGCACCAGAACAGCTTGGAGCGATCAAGGACCGTCCTCCGCTCCAATTCCGCTCCAATTTGGGGCCGCGCACACACGCTTGATGACAGTAGAGTGAGAGCAGCTGAGCTGGGCAGAGACAGACAGACGTGTGTGTGCTGCTGTGCTCTGAACAGCGAACACCCATCCATGCACCCAAAGATTAAACAGTCTTTCTCCTAAGCATGAGCAAAGATGGATTTCATTGCAACCCCCTAAAGGATTATAATGCGATTTCTGGGGTTGTTACATCGAGACCAGTTCAGCCCGAACGCGACGCGCTCCGACGCAGTCACCAAGTCTAATCATCATCCGTGCAACTCCGCTATACATTGAGCCTGTTCGTCAACACTCTGCGCAACATTTTCTCCGATTGGGTTGGATTTTCCAAGTGTTAGCCTAGGTGTTAATGCAGCCACGCATCCACACGTTTTCAATGGATAAAACAGCGCATTTAAAACATTTCCTACACTTTTAGCTGGTTAAAGGTACAGTACGTTCGATGGTTCGGAGGTTCGAACGTTCGGTTTTTATTCAATTGAACGAACCATCTAAGGTTCGATGGTCCGTTCGGAAAATCCCCCCGAAGTTCGAATCCCTAAAACAGGGCTAGATTACAGCCCTAGCGCGCGCACACACACACACACACACACACACACACACACACACACACAGACACACACACACACAGACACAGACACAGACACAGACACAGACACACACACACACACACACACACACACACACACACACACACACACACACACAGTGCACAGTACAATTCCCATTTTCCTCTAAACACACCTTTACCCCAATATGCTCCCAGAGGTGAGATATTTATTTTGTAGACTGGGTACAGTACACTGTAAATCACTAGAGGAGCCATACCCCTGATAAGGCATAAGTCACTAATAACTCCTAAGTCACATTTCTCTCTCTCTCTCACTCACTCTCACACACACACACAACCATGGGCCTGTTTTCACACACGCACAGAGACGCACACACACACGCAAAGAATGAAAGGAAATCCATGTTGGCAGGATGATCTATGTGGAGTGTCTATGCAGACTGATATATGTGTCACTTTGCTGTAAATTACCAGAGAGGCCATGGCCTAATAACTTATGATTCATAATTCAGCTTATGGCTGATACCTCGCTCCCATATACGCGACAAAGGCAGGAGGCTTTTATGGGCCTTATACCCTTCTCAAGGACTATACCAGTCAAGCCAGAGTTACAAATAAAACACGCACGCACACACAGGCCATGAACACTGTCAGGCATCATATCGTTTTTGTCGGGCAGAAACCTCTTATCTCCCTTTCTGTGTGGAGTTTGCATGTTCTCCCCGTGTCTCCTAGGGTAGATACCCTCACAAAAACATACAGTAATCCTGGTCTCTATAATGCCTCCCCCTGGCCTGGCCTGATGGAGGGGAGAGGAACTGGTTTGAATAACATACGTGTTCCTTCCATAAGCTACGTCCAACCGGGGAAGCTAGGTGATAAGAAGCAGCCTGCTCAAGATCATGTACTGAATTGCCAGATTGGCAGAGGGAGAGCAAAGCCCAGGATTACAGCTTAGGCAATTGGCACCGGGTGAAAAGTGGGTTACAAAATCGGGGGATAAAAAAAGAAATCTCTATTTTAACGTTTTGTCTTTTTCTGTACATTACAATAACGCGTACTTGATCATACTGCCACGTCACACGAAAGCATCAAAAGTAGCAGATCTGCAAGCTCGAAGAACGCGGCGCGAACTCCGCCACGCGGCGCGAACTCCGCCACGCGGCGCATTTTGAGCTTGTCGATCTGCTGCATTTGCTACTTTCGAATTTGAATCCTGAGACGTAGCCATTTTGGACGTATGAGGTTTCCACCCGACAGAGACAGTATGGTAGATGTAAGAATAAGGGCTGCGACCTGATGAGTCACAACTCAAAACGAGGTGAAGAAATGATAATGGAGCAGCATGGTTGACAGCGAGACAAGAGATAGGGCTTTATTTTATGGCTCTGATGTCCTTCAGGTTCTGTCATACATATACTCACATATAGTACAGGCACGCACACACACACACACACACACACACACACACGCACGCACGCACGCAAGCAAGCACGCACGCACGCACGCACGCACGCACGCACGCATGCACACAGCCAACATGCATACAGCAAAAAAAGATCACAAAATAATGTTGCTTGCGCTCATATCAAATGCAAAGTACAGCGCTTGCCTGGATCTAGCTACGTTTCGATATCATGCTACACGCACACACGCTCAGCTGCTCACTCACACCAAAATATCCGGAAACGTCTCACAAGCGACAGAGAATACCCAGTTAACTCCAACACAAACAAAGGCAGAGAACACACACATCGATGTGAGCGCCCATAATATGTCGACATGCTCACACACGTGCACTTCCATCTCTCAGTGAGTCACACGCCTACTTGGATAGTAGGAATAGACCCACATGCATGTGTGTGTGACTGTTCACAGACACACGCAAGCACCCTGACAAGAATGATAATTCCTACAGTAAATGTCATCAATGCATTAGCCACTTTTAACCTGGCATCCTCCCTATGTTGGGCCATGCCATTGTATAGGCAACAACAATAACAACAAATGTTATTGCGACAGGTTGCATTTAGTATGAAAACCTGCAGATCATGTCCATCCGTCCGTGCGTCACGGCTCATGTCACGCTCCATATATGGCCAAGAAGACATCTCCATATATGGAGCTGGCCAATACCTCTACATCTGACCCAGTGGTGTGATATAGACCCTTTGAAGTAGTGGCCCTCTAAATTCATGACGTCACATGCATGTCACGTGCGCAGTGCGAACCTCTCCCTCCGCAGCTCTGACAAAATGAGCGATTTAAACTCATACATTAAGAGTGAGGAGATGCATAGCGGAGAGAGAGGTTCCGAAAGGAGCTAAAAGAATGCTAGGCGAACGTATATGCTGGCCGCATATAAGTGTAAATGAGCCTGCCTACCCGAGTATTGTTATGCAAAGCAGACAGGTAGGGGATTGAAGTGTTGACAGAGGCGTCACACAACTTCACGACGTGCGTGCACGTGCGTGTATGTGGGGTGCACGTGCGTATAGCTTGATAAGTGTGGGCTTGCCGAGCCCAACCGAGCCCACGGCATTTCACCCCTGATCTGACCTCACAGAGTCCAGATATATGGATATAGCTGACCTGTTCTGACATCACAATGGTGACTCGACCAGCCAGATTAATAGTTAAACTCCTGCTTCTTAACTGTGCTGAAGCTCTGGTGTCTCAGCAATTCTCACCCTTAGGGAGTCTTACTGGTTATTATTATTCGGAAAATAGTACATTGGCTATTTTGACCAGGCGACAGCAACATACCATGAGGTATAACAGGGCTTAAGTGTCTAGCGAAGAGAATAAGCAACCCTGTTTGTTTTAGTGCAAGGTCAATATTATGAGCCGTTAGCCACTTCACATGGATGACCTGAGGGGTTAGGGTCAGCAGGTTGCACACAGGGTGGATGTGTGTTATGTGTACAAGACAGGCAGACAGAGAGACGCACAGACTGGTTACTGTTGCTCTTTCCTGTCCACCCACTTGACCCCTGAAAGCTGAGGTCAAACTATGAAAAGAAAACCGTATTATTGACCTGGCTGGCAAGTCTGAATCCATCCACCCTGAAAGATGACATTTATACATACGTATAGACGTTATCAATAACGAGCAGAGGGAGATTTTTAAGGAATTAAACTAGCGGTAGACCGACTGACCCGTTACCAAAAAGCTACCTCACACCATCTTCTGGTGTGTCTTCTAAGCAGCATGTAACACAAAAACTGTGGCTTGTATACATATTGGTTTGTGTATGTATGTATATATATATATATATATATATATATATATATATATATATATATATATATATATATATATATATCCACGAGTTTCCAACGCCCCATAGTGCATTGCGCAGACGTCTGCACCGAGCTTCCGACGCCGATTTACAAGCTCACAACAGGTTGCATCTGCGACGCGACGTGAGCTTGTATATCTGCTGTTAAACCCGGAAGTTTGGTCCCGATAGTCTCCAGTAAACTCCCGCGGAAACTTGTGGATATATATATATATATATATATATATATATATATATATATATATATATATACACATATGTGTGTGTGTGTGTGTGTGAGTGTGTGAGTGTGTGAGTGTGTGAGTGTGTGTGTGTGTGTGTGTGTGTGTGTGTGTGTGTGTGTGTGTGTGTGTGTGTGTATCATATTGGATTCAGGATTTTAATATGAATATCTGACTATTTGTTTTACTATACACAGGTCTATAAGACTTTCAGGCAAAATATCACATTCACAAGCATTTCAGTGCTGAATTAGACCACGTTGACATGGTCAAGTTCAACAGAGTAATAAAATAGCAACATTTTTGAGCATGTGAAATCTATAAATCCATTAGACAACTGCATATGATTGCAGAGGGCTTATTTTAATTGTGAAAAATGCATTAGAGTCTATGCAGATTGTGCTTAGTAGAGTTCTGTATCACTACGTCAGCATGAGGTGGTAAGCACTTGAAAAGTAATGCCTCCTACATTTCGTTTTCCTCACCACTGTAATTATGGTGAAAATAGCAGATCGTCTATTTTCAAAAAATTTGCCTCTTTCTTATATTATTTGACAATTTGTCCAATGTTTTGACCAGTTTTTTAGTCAAATTTGTTGATTTTGACTTTTTTGAGGTGTTAAAAAGGTCTTAAAAGTCCATAAATTGTCACTTCACCGTCACCGGACACCTGCCTAATATCACCCCCTGGGTGTCCCGACCCACAGGCTGAGAGCCACAGTGAGCTGCAGTGAATGGCAACTCATAACCGTGTCTACTTGTGCTCATGGCTACAAAGGGATTTACTTTTGCCTCGTCAAAAGCAATGAATTTGTTATGATAAATTTAAGACCCAAAGTCAGTTAATTTAGTCACAAGGGGGGGTCCTCACTTGTGTGTCTCTTGTTTCAAATGTGTAAAGAGAAAAGCAGAAGGTGCTGGCCTAACCGGCTCCTCAGAATGAAACATCAATATTATCTGTATTAGAAACAACACTCAGCCCTTCAACATAAAACGCTTTTCATTAGAAGGGCTGACCCATCGGGTCAGACCTCGTCAATCCTGGGAGCTGGAGATAACAACACACGCGCACACGCGCGCGCGCGCACAGACACACACACACACACAGAGTGATGGAAAAAGTACTCACATATTTAACTTAAGTAAAAGTATGAATACTGCAAGTGAATGTCCGGAATTCAAAAGTTATTACTTGAGTAGAAGTACAAATGTACTTAAAGTACCAAGTAGAACGTACTCATTATGCAGAATGTCCCATTTCACACATTTTCTTTGGTAAAAAATGTATATTTCTTTTTATAAAACAAGCTGAAGTTGTAACGGTTTTGTGATAATAATCAAAAATTGTAATTAGTAGTAACTAAAGTTTTCATATAATTGTAGTGGAGTACAATATTTTCCTCTGACATGTAGTGAGGTACTGGCTCCACCAGTAAAGTAAAAATACCTCAACATTTTACTAAGTACATATACTGTACACAATACACATATATACTGTACATGCAAAGTAAATCATACATGGATCACACACAGCGCATGTACAAGGCTACAAAGACACAAAGAGGCCCAGACCCATATATTTGTCGTACAGAAATGAAAGGATGTAAAAACAGAAGAGCCCCCACGACTTCCACACACTAAGACAAGCAGAATACATGCACAGAGGAAGCTTCAGAGACAACAACATCATCAACAACAAGCAGCTCAGACTAATCCTCTGGTTGGTATTTCAAAAGATAACATTTATATTAGGCTAGTTTTTTGAGTGGTGCTAACCGCTCCTATATCTGGCTTTGTCTGTTTGTATGTACACTGTATGTACATAAATGGTAAATGGTAAATGGTGCATTTATATTGCGCCTTTATCCTAGGCGCTTTACAGAGATTGTGCATTAAATTCACCCATTCACACACACATTCATACACCGAAGGCGGAGGAAACCATGCAAGGCACCAACCAACCTGCTCATCAGGAGCAACTAGGGGTTCAGAGTCTTGCTCAGGGACTCTTCGACACTAACTCTGGGGGATCCCGGGATCGAACTGCGAACCCTCTGTGTTCTAATGACGGTTTCTCTACCCCTGAGCCACTGCCGCCACCGCCACATACATGTATGTCCCACACTTGGCTCATTGGCCAAGCTTTGCAGGACGCTTAATGAAATTAACTCATAAAAAGCACCGCTCAGGCGCTCACTTCACACTGGGTGTGATTTTTTTAATTTATATTATTATTAGCTATGCCAAAAGTGAATTCGTATTACTCCACCCTACCAGTATAGATACGGTACTGCTGGAGTCTGCTGATATTAGCAGTGCTGGATTTGAACAATGGGTTCCTAATTACAACCAAAGACAAAAATCCACCTTAAAACTAAATGACACAAAACCACAAATAAAGCACATATGACAACTGAACATAGGTGACATATTCTGAAGGTTGAAAAAAAACTGTATATAATCGGATTTATGATAAGACTTAGAGTAATATGATTATTACTGGGCTTAAAAACATAGGGTGACGTTAATCTGGGATATGCCGGGTGTTCGTTTATTTAAAGACTAAAGTTGTCTGGAGTGAAGAATGGCGCGAAGATGATTAAACGCAGACCATGACAAACCACAGACTCGTGTAAACAGGGCTGATATTGTTTCTGAGAGAGTGAACGTGTGTGTGTGTGTGTGTGCGCGCGTGTGCGTGCGTTGCTGCCTGCGTGCGTGTGTGTGTGTGAGAGAGAGAGATGGTCTAATCTATTCTAACTGACAGTGTTTTGATCTTTCGGTCATGGTTCAATTAATGTCTACACTAAGCCAGAAACACACTTTATGCCTTAATGCACAGCATGCATCTTATCTGCAAATACACAAACACACACACACAAACCTACAGCAAATTATTATGGACACAAACCAATAAAAATACACATGTGCATGTGCAAACAAGACTCTGAATCTGTCTGCTGTGTGTCTATTGTTTTGTTTTAATTATTATCTTGTCAAACCAGAACTACTGCTTCAATCATGTTCGGAGGAAAGCATCTTCATGAAGCCAGGCCCAAACATCTGCTTTGTGTCAGGATACAGATATTTATATTTGTGTGTGTGTGTGTGTGTGTGTGTGTGTGTGTGTGTGTGTGTGTGTGTGTGTGTGTGTGTGTGTGTGTGTGTGTGTGTGTGTGTGTGTGTGTGTGTGAGAGTGTGTGTGTGTGTGTGTGTGTGTGTGTGTGAGTGAGGGGAGGGGGGGGGGGATGCTTGCACATGCTCGATCTAGCTCGAGCTTTACTGGCATGTACTGGCATTTTCTGTACTGGTGATGGATAAGGATATGTAGAAATATTATGTTCAAGTTCAAGTATTACGCTTTTTTTTTGTCAATAAAAACATCACTGGGTGTGCGCGTGTGTGAGAGAGAAAGAGAGCGTGCGCATCTGAAAACATGTACATACCGGTATTCTTGTTTTGCGTGTGTATAAAAAATATATATAAACCAGGATTTGGGCCTGTTCAATTTACATCCATGTCACAAACATGGATGTAAAGTGAGTGATATTAAATGTCTGTTGCGTGCGTGCGTGCGTGCGTGTGTGCGTGCGCGCGTGTGTGTGTGTGTGTGTGTGTGTGTGGACAGGGAATTACTACTTTGTGGGGACCTCATGTCCCCACAAAGATAGTACAATCCTTGCACAATACCTTGTGGGTACTTATTAATAGGTCCCCACAAGGTGTTTAGGGGTTAGGTTAAGGGTTAGGGTTAGGGTTAGGGTTCAAAATGAATGGAATGTCCCCACAAAGATAGTAGACTATGTGTAATGTCCCCACAAAGTAGCAATTGCAAACCTGTGTGTGTGTGTGTGTGTGTGTGTGTGTGTGTGTGTGTGTGTGTGTGTGTGTGTGTGTGTGTGTGTGTGTGTGTGTGTGTGTGTGTGTGTGTGCGTGCAGCATTGTGGTAATGTACAGCATGTCATTTGGTGTGTGAAAGCTGCAGAGCAGGATTATGGGGCATACTGGGTAATTACCCTTCAGCCAGGGTCATTATAATTGCCTGATTGTGATTGGCTGGTCTTTTGTTCCTGAAGTGACAGCACCAAAATGAAGAGCGGAAAAAAGTGTGTGTGTGAGAGAGAGAGAGAGGCAGAGAGAGAGAGAGAGAGAGAGAGAAAAAGAGAGAGAGAGAGAGAGAGAGAGAGAGAGAGCGAGAGAGAGGGGCACACAGAGAGAGAGAGGCACAGAGAGAGAGCTAGCAATAGAGAAGAGTCAACACCACTATACTACGTATTTAAATACAACAGTGAAGTGATTTATAGTTATCGTTATAGATATGGTATGGCCGTTCCTCAGTGTGAACGGCCCTAAAGAGAAGGAGCATACCACAGTTGCCACACCAACATTTGGCTTCTTGTACCTGAATCAGTGAGCGACAAATAATGCCCTCCAAAAGTTCCTGATCGCCACAGAGGAGAATGATGTCCGATGTCAGTGACGTTGTTGCTAGGTTTTCAATGTGTAGTCAGTGTGTCCCGGGACCTACCGGGGTGGTCATTTGAATGGTTGGCTCAATCTCCAATACAATTAATGTTTGTTGACAAATTGCAGTGTTTAACTTGATGTTATACTGTACGGTTATAATTATGGTTATGTTATGTACATTATGCTGAAAATGCATCTGACATTCTTATAAACTCTTCACACATTGTGTGTCCCCTGGAAGCACTGATAGTTTAACTCTTTTACCGCTATGTACGTTAACGTTCGCCCCATTCTGGCGGGGTACTATTGCCAATACTAACGCTCGTTCTTTTACTTTGTTTGAGCACTGTAAACTGATGAGGGGTCGCGCAGGTGTGTACAGTAAAAACATATCCTGTTACGCTGCTCTCAAATCTCCACCACACAAAAACAATAATGGATTCCCAAATCACTTCCTGGCTGTATTCTGTGGACCTGATCTAGAAAATGCATTTCTACGCACATTCATTCATTGCATAAGGCTGCCCCCTGCAGTCAGTTTGGCTAGAGTACAGATATAAGTGTCAATTGAAAAAGATTTGGTTTGGAAATAATGCATAGATAATTTTCTATAACATCGCAAAGGTAAGCTACTTTTTGATGGCAGTAGCACAAATAAATAATAAATAAAGCAGTAAAAGAGTTAATAAATCGGCTAGAATTTTTATGCGTTGAGAGATGCAACACTATCACTGCGCGGTGCCTCTGGCTTCCAACGATCACAGTTGGCCAGGTTCGCCGGCAGGAAGCCGGCACTGCACTTGCGACACCTACAGGTTGATCGGAGCGCCGGTTCAGAACCGGGAGGAATGTCACGTTAGTTTACATGCATTGCGAGATGAAGCCGGTGACTTCATGCGTAATGGAGGGGACATGCGCTCGTCTCTACTCTCCCTGACGAATCAACCGGTTGGGGCCGTCAACGAACAAGGGACAAGGAGAATTGAAATTTGGCAGAATTATTAAATTGGGAGGGGAACAGAGAGGAAGATGAGAAGGAGCAAAACAGGGAGAGGGGAGCGATGAAAACAACAGTAACAGAAGGTTGAGTTTGTAAGTAACAGAAAGTGGAAACTAGGAGACGAAATAGAGAGAGAGAGAGGGAGACTATCTCCATAAACAGACAATGTCAGCTGTCAGTTATCATAATGACAATTTTTCAACATGGCAGAGACCAGTGTCGGCTGTCACTTCCACTTATACACCAACAGGAAGGGAACGCTGGATGGATATGCAGCTTTCTGCGGGGTGCAGATAATGTACTCTCTGCATTGAGGAGAGGAGAGGGTGGGCTTTCTAAAGCCCCGGCGCTGGTTTTGATGGGGGATTTAATGGATGATCGGGAGCGAAGTGAAGAGGGGCAATTAGGCTTAGCGCCCCCCCTACCCCATCTAATACACGCATATTAACAGTACACACACATTTTTCACTCGCACACCTACGATCCCTCCCATTACTTCATCTACAGTATGCCCCCCCCCTCCAGGCACGTGCACACGTAGACATCAAAGGGGGCTTGAGCCCATGCCCTTTTATCCGTCTGTAAAAAGTGCCCTCTCCAGACCATCAATGCAGTTTTCACCATGGTAAAAGAAATGCAAATGCCCCCTTTTCATGCCATATAACTGAAGGCAGCATTCAAGAGAATTGCCTTGTCCAAACTCTCATGAACTTGAGCACAGCATCTTATGTTGAAAGAATTGCCCTCTCTGTGTGGAAATCCATGCCGTTACGCCACAACTCCAGAATTGACTTGATCATGCTTTGTTCAGTGTGGTATCACACACCGAAAATGGCCGACCTCCAAGCTCACAACGCGCCTCAGCGCGACGCATTGTGAGCTTGGAGGTCTGCTATTTTCGATATTTCCACCAAAAGGCCCTTTTAGTAATGTCAACCCCCGCCTCTCTAACATTCTCTGCACGTCCCTGCCCCCCACTGGCTTCCATCCCTTCATCCATCCTAAAAGCACACCGTTCTCCCCTTCATTCACTCATACCACCCACACACCCAGTCCAGGCCAAAATCCTGGTTTATACCCTCCAAATATTTGAGGGTTTTTAAGACTTTTATCTCTGACCAGCTTTAGAAAAATGGTATATGGGTGGCCGTAGCTGAGTGGGTAGGGAGGCCATCTGGGAATAAAAAGATCACCAGTTTGACCATCAGCTCACTCAGTATACGATTCAAGTGTTCTTGATTAAGACACTTAACCCCTAACAACACCCCCCCCCACCCCACTACGTGCGCTCATCTGAGCCACCTGAGCAGCCATCTGCCGGTTGAAGCTGTGAAACCAAATTTTCCCTCAACCCAGGATCCAAAAATACTCCTTTCTACAAATGTTGTATCTTTTGCCTGTGCAACAGCATCCAATAATTATGTCCTCTCCATTTTTCTGTGAGCAGAAAAATGAAAGTAAAGGGCATTTTCCATCTTTCACATCTTTGCACAAAGAGAATACCTTTATTGACAGCCATATTGAATGCTGGTGATGTTCCTTTTCAATTATTAGCAGCAGCAGTACTGGCCTAAAATGACATGGTGTATGGCTCTGTCTCTCTCTCACCCATTCATCCACTCTTCCACTCTCTCCCTTTCATCACGGCTTCTCCCAGCAGGAGAGCCTTCTGTCTGAGTCACAATGGAAACGGATGGGAGAGAAGAATGAATGAATAGAAACCAAAGATGAGCAGCGGCCATGATCGACCGTTCCGGCCCCGCAAATAGCAGCTCCTCAAAAAGTCCCTTGGTTGGTAAATCAATGAAACATATAGACATATAGCATGCACGGAGAGACCACCATTTATGTTTTTTTATTTTTTTTATGCAGACACAATCACACCAAACAGCAAGAGCCGAGCTGGTGTGTGATTGATGGTACATTGTGAAAAGAGACTCACATACAGGGGCGTCGCACCAAATTCTGGGCCCTGGGTACAAGGATTCACTGCGGGCCCCCCATGAATGTTAACTATTGAAAAATAGCAGATATACAAGCTCACAGCGCGGCACCGAGTGCCGCGCTGCAAGCTTGTAGATCTGCTATTTTTGAAAAATTGTGAAAATGTGTGCAAGAAACCCATGTTTCCATATCAGTGATGCTCAAACCTTTTCATGTGAAGGACCCCCAAAATGATATGAATTTGGCCACGGACCCCCATCTCAAAATATTTAGTTCCAGGAACTTCCCCCCGGAAGCAAAATTTGAGTTACAAACGTTCGCTTAAAAAATACATACATCAAAGATTTGCGCACATTTTCACGACTTTTCAAAAATAGCAGATCTACAAGCTCGCAGCGCGGCACTCGGTGCCCGCTGTGAGCTTGTATATCTGCTATTTTTCAATAGCTAAAGTTACTAGGGCCCCTCCACCTTGGGCCCTGGTAACTCAGTCCCACTTTCCTACACCTTGTGACGCCCCTGCTCACATACTGTAGTCTAATCCTCAGTGTTAGTAACTAAATGGACTTGTAAGATTCCAAATAGAGCAGTGCCCTGGGGTACAGAAGTATTGGTTAATAGTGCAGGGGTTAACAAACTTTTTTGTCTCAGGGCACCCCATAAATATTTGCTTTAATCCGAGGCACCCCTACATTATAATTTTCAATCCCAGCACCTTATCGTTGTCGGGTGGAAACCTTGTATGTCCAAAACCGTTTGTTTTGTATTTTTCTATAAATAGTGAAAACAGCAGATTTACAAGCACAGTGCTTGCAGATCGGCTGTTTTCACTAGTTTTGTGCGACAGAGGTTTCTCCCTGACAGTAATGATATTTTAGTGATTATGTTGCGAGGAAAATGTTGAGATAATAGCCATTTTGGTTAGAACTGACTGAAAATAACTGTGTACTTCAAGTTTAAAATGATACTAAATATTTTTTCAAGTGTCCAAATAAATTCCAAATATTATCAAATGATCTTATGGCACCCCTGGACTGCCGTCGCGGCACCCCAGGGTGCCCCGTCACCCACTTTGAAAACCCCTGCCATAGGGTAACATAACATAGGGTAACATAACATAGGGCAAGGGTGGTTAACTTGATAATATTTACCTACTTGTATATATTTTTTGCACTGTTTATTTTATTTTTATTTACTTTTTTTTACTATATCTACTGCATAGTACTGTGTTCTATCCGTCTGTCATTCAATGTTATATGAGATACTTCAATGGTTTCCTATGGAAATAAGCTTAGTCTTTTCTAGGATCTCTTTTTAGTTGACCGTGTACCAGTGAACTGTACCGTCATGAAACTACCTTTTCCTATTCAAACTTATAATAAAGTCTTCAATCAATCAAAGATGGAGAGGGCCACTATATTTCCAAACGCACTCCAGAGGGACAAATTGCATATAATGTCGGGTAGAAACAACTCAGTATTTTAATGTTTTTTTTTTTTGTAAATGAATGCCCTACTCCGTCGTTCTATCTCACTGTCACAGTGACAAATACTGTCAAATAGCTCAAAACGCGTCGCAGTGCGATGCGCTTTAAATCTTTTGGATAAATTACGGTAGTACTTTTCACCTTCTGTTATGCCGGGCTCATTTGCTTATTTTCGGAACACAGTTCTTATACACCATGATGCTATCGAGAGTTTGAGACCATATGGTATTTTCAATGGACTCAATGATTCTGTAACCCAGGGGGACAGCGCCCTCTAGCAGCAGGGATGTCAGATTAGGGTTCTCATTTGTGGGTCTCCGGCACATTTTTATGGGTCCCTTTATTTTTGGTTTCCTATATTGTTTCTAATTATTATTATTTCAAAACATTATCAATAAACAATCCAAAAAGGAAAACATTTTAATGAATTAAAAACAGTGATTTCATCAAGAAATAAAATAAGAATCAAAATAATGCCATAAATTAGAAAACAAATGTTATAACGTATTGAAAATAGCCAATATACAAGCTCTCAACGCAGGGCGAAGCGACGTGCTGTGAGCTTGTAGATCTGCTATTTTCACTAGTTTGGGTCCCGGGCAAACCTCTAATCTCTCTTTTGGGTCTTGAGCTAAAAGGTTTGGGAACCACTGCTCTACTGTATATAGTCTGAGAGTTCACCCTGAGTGTGCCTCACTGTCCTAGCATTGATGCCAGATTGAACTTCATTGTGAAGTTGTGAAGTGTTTTCAAACTATCACTGAGTAACGACCCTCATCTCCAAGTCCCCTTGTGTTAAAACGGAATGTTCTGTTGGTGATGGATACATCACAGCCCTAGAGTAAATACTATTACCCCTTCACGCAATTAGTGGTGACAGCAATCAATCAGTAAATGATGCACAGCTCTTGCAAATTATGTTGTGTGTGTGTGTGTGTGGGCATGCGTGCATGCGTGCGTGCGTTTCTAAATGAATCTTGCAGCAGGCTGGCAGGATCGTTCCTCACACTGCTTGCTAAACGAACATTTTCATAAGCTCTTAATTGACTCATTTGTATGAACAACAATCAAGCTCCACCATATATATTATTAATATGTGAGGAGGATATAAGTTACACAGAACACTGTGACATGTTGTGCTGCTGAGAGCGAGAGGCGGAGAGAACAAATAAACAAACAAACAAACAAACAAACAGGAACAAAAAAAGACTCCCAACAAAATAATAAAGCGAATCAAGAGACGATGGGAAAGATACAGTAGATGGGTACACAAAATACAGAAAAATATAGGCTAGACAGAAGATACTGTAGATACATATAACATAGACGGATTAAGACCGAGATAGACAGACAGACACATACAGTATTAGACCAGTGGTTTTCAGGCCGCAGCCCCCAAAATAATCATATTTTAACTGGGGCACTAGCACTAAGAGTTGAGGCATTACATTTTGTATAACACAGTTCTATTGTGAGAATAACGTTCCACATTGTCATCTGGGGACCCCCCAAAATAATTTGGGGACCCCCCCACAGGTTGAGAACCACTGACAGCTAGACAGATACTGTAGCTACACGTGGTCTGTGATAGGGATGGGACGATACGCGATATTATCGTTTAGCGTGACGATAATCGTATCGTGGAGATTTAATATATCGTGATATCGTCCTCCGTCATGCACTGGGATCAATTCACCTTTATTTGCCGAGCTGCATATCATCCGGTACCACTTAAACCCTTTATAATTGGTAAAAGGTACTTATAATATACATTCTTTTTTTCACTCTATCAAATGCCTTTGCCAAAACATAGCCGATCTACAAGCTTGTAGATCTGCTATTTTTTGGCAAATGTTCCGCCCCAGAATAATGGATTTTGATTATCGCGATAATATCGCAAATCACGATTTCTTTTGTCACAATAATCGTGATATGACATTTTCATATCGTCCCACCCCTAGTCTGTGACCATTCATTTATCCAGAGGTATTCAACACACTCTGACCATTACAGGCTGGCTAACTGGAGGCCAAGGTCACATGGAACAATGGTCATTAGGAAAGTCTGAGAATCGACCAGACAGTTTTCCTGTTTCTTACCCGAGCAAATGTTTTTGACAGACCATATAACCACACACACACACACACACACACGCACACGCACACACACACACACACACACACACACACACACACACACACACACACACACACACGAAACACATAGAATCTTGAATAACTCAAATAACCCCTCGGAAATTGTGTCTCTACAGGCCCACGATGTGATCCCGGTGCACAACTAACGTATGAAACCGTCTAAAGCAGGGTTTCTCTCTGGGTTAAGTCCTGTCAGACTGTCAGTAACAGAAGTGTGTCTAGTTCTGACTTCAGAGAGCACACATTTAATCTTCAATCAAAAGTTGTTTGGTACTGGCAAAAAGCTGGAAAATCTCAAGACACAAAAACAAATATGCTGGCTGTCAGTCTGGGTTCATGCTGGAAAGAAATATAGCATGCATGTGATATTTGAGTAGAGAGACGAGACATATTGGACAATTCCCTCAGGAATGATTGGCGATGGTGATATGTATTCATTCATATTCACTAGTGTTGCCTCTTTTCTTTTTTTCTTTTCCATCAAACCCAAATTGATTCCTGTGTTTTTTTCCGGGTGCATTAAAAACAAATAGCTTATTGCGTTTCACACTTTCTAGTGTTGCTGCAATGAAACCTGAATTTCGCCCTCCGGAGATCAACAAAGGTTTATGTCTGGACTGAAATGGTTAACTCCAGACGAAGTGTGTCTGTGTGTCACAAGAGGTTGACCTGCTTCCAGAGCCCAGGTGCCTCAAAACAATTTACTCGAATTTCAGAAATGCTCATGTCAAACAATGCCAAAGATATTAAGTTACAAAGTAAGCTAATATATTATTAATACTAGTTGTAGAACTGTAGTAGCATTTGAAGTAAAACACATCTCAAACTGAACTGAAATGCTAGATAATCCAACTTTGTTGTCTGCTGGCCTGGAATTCCCTGCTGGCATCACCATGCAATCAATAAGTTGGCAATGTCCAACTCCAAACAGATCAATAATTCTGAAATGAAAGATGATTTTCTCAACTTTCTCAACTGCTGCGGTATCAAAACATCCATGAGCCCTCACAGTCAGAGGACTATATACTATGTATATTACAGTGTATAAAACTAACTCCAAAAGTAAAATGGAACAAAATGGACGGTTAAGGGTCCATTTGGTTCAATTCGTACACTCTGAAGGGTTTAAATGAGGATTTGACTATGGAGAATCATGTTCCACGTTGAACCGTCCAGGGAAATTAGGTTATACAATACTATGCGGGGAGTTAAACTGAGGCAAAGCCATGTTACTAATGTGTGCATGAGCTCAAGTCCCCGGGGCACTAAACTAAACTTCACCCTCTAGTGTTTGAAAAGCTTACTGAGCCCTTGATGCAGATGACAGAATATCCTCAGCCCAATGAGCACCAGAGTGAGCAATAGGCCTGTCACAATTATGACATAATCGTCTAATCGCAATTATTTTACATAATCGCAATTATTTTGTCATAATCGTTTCCAAATTTTATTTGAAAAAATATAGTGTAAATAGCAGATCTACAAGCTCACAACGTGTCACAATGTGAGCTTGTAGATTCAATGCTCAGAATTACAGAAATGTAATTGTCAATGACAAAAACACAATGAAACCGTTAATCGCAATTATTTGAGTGACAATTAATCGTCATTTGAAATGCCATAATCATGACAGCCCTAGTGAGCAAGCAGGGTACGAATGGAAAAGGGACTGAATTTTCAGGGATTCAATCCCTTCTTTGGGGTAGAATTGTCATTGTATGATGTAATGCATTGCAAATGCACTGATAAAGGATGAAAATGCAGCCATTTACAACCATTTTCATTTCAAGAACACCCAGTGTGCCTTATTAGCGTCCCTGACGGGTCCATTTGGAACTCTTCGAAGTTCTATCAATCATTTAGCTGGGGACCCCCTGAAACCCCCTGCTGCATGATTATGATTCCCGATCATTTTTGCAACATTTTGTAATCAAGGAGGTTATCAAAATGATTGATCTATAAACTGTGCTGGATCAATTATACAGGACTTCTTCCACAGCAGATTGAAGTGTTTAAATATTGTCACTACAGTATGCCCACACTTTCTAAGATTTCTAACTACTGAATGTACCGATACTATCAGATATATAGTTTATACACAATTAAGCAATGCTTAGCTGTGTAATGTTACACATGACATAAATATTAATAGAGTTATCAAAGGCTGTAAGCCGAGCCAATTCATTCACCACATCTAGTGAATATTCATATCACCGCTACGATCTGAATCAATAGGGGGGGAAAGCTCTCTGCTGGAGGTTAATGGCGTCTGGTTGAGGACAGGGGTGTGTGCGTGTGTGAGTACGTGCGTGCTGCACGTGTGTGGATGGTCAATGGAGTGAATGGCAGCTTATTTGCGATAATTACAGCCTTGGTCAATGAGTTGTGAGCGAGAGATCAGAGACTTGGATTGCTCAGTGTAATGGCCTTGATTTAACTGATGAATCAGAACAAGCTGCTTTAGGCTCACTTTGGGAACCACTGTACTGTACCACACATACTGTAGCCTGAGCCTACCCTGTAGGAATCAAAGGCCTAACAATGGAGGTTATTAGTGCCACCCTGTACCTACAGTATAGTTCACTGGCTCTACAGCAGTGGTTCTCAAAGAGGGGTCCGGCGGACCGCCAGGGGTCCTTGGGGGGTTCCAGGGGGTCCCCAGCTGAAGTAGTTAATACAGCGATACCATCATTTGTATCCATCATTTATCCATTTATATGTTGGCTATTCAAAAACAAGCTTGTACATCTGCTGTTTTTGAAAATGCTGTTCTATCAGTCTTTGGAGGCAGGGTCCTTCTCCTGGCACTTCCCTTTTTATATTCTGTGTACTGTCTTTTTGTATTGTTTTTATGTGCTAAATCAAATCAAAATATTTTGAAAAATATTGAAAATGTTTGGAACATGTTGCATCATTTTGATATCGGCTACAGTATATATATATTTTTAACACAAATCTTCTCTTCTGGGCAGGAGGGGGGTCCCTTGCACAAAATCTTTTCATATGGGGGTCCGATGGAAAAGTTTGAGAAGTAACTGCTCTGCACATGAATAAGCAGGACCCATGCAGCTGCCAGCCATGCAACACCGATACACACAGAGGATCCCAGTCACCCCAGCCAGAGAACCACTCAATGTCAAACAAATAACCATGATTGACGATTTCATTGTGTTTTTGGCATTGAACATTGGAACATAGCGTATGAATTAAAATGATATTAAGGATGCTACAGTAGCAGCTGCATTCTGTGTGTCCATAAACACTTGAACCATCTCCCTTGCTTTTTTTCCGTGTGAGCACTGGAGCAAGGTCTACAGCAGGGATTATTTATTTTGTTAATGCTACACACAATAGAGCAACCGGTCTGTCTGCGTGCGTGCGTGTGTGCGTGCGTGAGAGAGAGAGAGAGACAGAGACAGACTGATATTGTGATCACTGTGGTGTGACAATGGGTGATGACTGACTGGAAGTTTTAATTAACCTTATCCGCACACATCGATATCACTCCACTTCTTCTGCGCGTGCGTGTGTGTGTGTGTGTGTGTGTGTGTGTGTGTGTGTGTGTGTGTGTGTGTGTGTGTGTGTGTGTGTGTGTGTGTGTGTGTGTGTGTGTGTGTGTGTGTGTGCGCGTGTCACTGTATGTGCCCTGTATGTGACTGTGCAAGTGCATGTCTTCTGTGTGTGAACATATAATGCACTTGCTTCAATGTATGCTGTACATCAGGGGTTCCAAACATTTTTCAAAAGGGTCCACATTAGAAAATATCAAAACACCCAAGAGCCGACTACTGTACATCTCCTGAAAGAATTTACTTTCGGTCGGATCATAACAAAATCACAAACATATGCACCGCAATTACAATATTTTATTTAACTATCATCATCAATATTTATAGTCTTTTGTCAGTTGTGTGCTCTGAACAAAACACAAATAACTCACATTACCAAATGTAACCAGAGTGCAAGGTAAAAAAAATAGCCTTTCTTTAACCCTTTCAGAATGAGACAACAGGTAACAAAGAATCCTGACAAATTATACTATAAAATATTCTTGTTTGACGGTGCTGGAGGCAGTTTATAGTACAATTTAGGAATGAAGGCGCGGGCCGCATTTGGCCCCCGGGCCGTACTTTGGACACTCCTGCTCTACATGTACAGTATGTTGCTAACTATGCACGGTGTGTGTATGTGCACACAGGCATGAGTGATTAAAGTCCCTGAATGTGCATCAATATCATTCAACTATATGGCTGACCCGCCCTCTCCTCTCTCTCCCTCTCTCTCTCTCCATTACCAGCTAACCTTTAAAAAACACACTGGTTGCTCTGAGGCGGTTTCTGGCAGCAATACTGCCTCAGATGGAAAAATACATTAGGAAATACACTCCCAGGCTACGCAGAGAAAAAACGCTGATGGGAAATCACATTTCCTGCTTACCTTTCATTTTCTTTGGCATAAAGCTCAGAGCTGGGCTTGACAAACAACATGCGAGGGAGACATTAGCACAGCGTAGAAGAAAGCATAAAAAGGGGAAAAGCAGAAAAGGGGGTGTGGGAGAGGGAGGATGAAATCTAATACAGGCAAACTTTTTCCACTTGCATGGTTATTGTTCACCTGTTGTGGCTCTATACCAGTGGTTCTCAACCTGTGGGTCGGGACCCCAAGGGGGTCTCCAAACGTTTTTGTGGGGTCCCCAGATGATTAACTTAATGTGCAGCATTGTTTTCTCATTCAACAAACAAACATAAAGTTTAAGTCTATAGAGGGTATCTGCACATTTCTGAAGTGACAATTAACAGTTTTACTGCCAGATGTTGTTATTTATTGGGTTTTGTGCCAGCAAAAGCACCTTACCTTTGCGACGTTATAGACAAAGATGTATTCATTTTTTTTTTTCATCATTATTATTTTCTTTTCTCCTTAAATAGGTGTACTTTCGCTATACTAGCAGTAGAGGGCAGCCTCATGCAAGAATTAATGTGAAATGGCCGCGGTAGGCTACCGTCTGTCAAGACAGCTCAATCGCTACAGAGCAATAGACCCAGAGAAAATAACAAGGAAGAGTGTTGTTACTCCATTGATGCTAACGTCCAGTGGGTTTTTGAGAGCACTTTTACGGGAGCTGTCTCTACGGTACACACCCGCGCGACCCCTCATCAGTTTACAGACATCAAAACAAGGTACAAAAGAACGAGCCAAAGAACGTACAATTGGCATCGCGCCGACAGGAAAAATGGGGCGAACGGGAACGTCCAAAGCGGTAAAAGAGTTAAGGACTTTTTAATATGTCTAAAATGGAACATTAAACGTTGGCCAAATTGTCAAATATTAGAGGGGGAAATTGTGAAATTAGCAGATCTACATGCTCACAACGCCTCGCAACGCAAGGCGTTGTGAGCATGTAGATCTTATTTTCACAATAGAACCGTGTTATACAAAATGAACTCAACTCTTAGTGCTCGTCAGGGTGGGGGGTCTCCAGGTAAAATATGATTATTTTGGGGGTCTTGGCCTGAAAAGGTTGAGAACCACTGCTTGGGGTCCTCTGGGGTCCCCAGCAAAAGTAGTTAACAAAGTAGTTAACATAGCACAATCATTTTAACCACTTTATCCATGCTTCATACACTGGCAATTTAAAAAAGCTCACAGTGCATAAACGCATCATCTGCTATTTTTGAGCATTTCTACTGGGGGTCCCTGACAAAAAAAATGTTTAGATGGGGGTCCAAGGTTAAATACATTTCAACTTGGGGGTCCTTGACATGGCGTGGCCCCAGAGAGCTGCCAGGGAGGTCAATTGGAAAAAGAAAACCACAGACAGACAGGTCTGTCTTTTTTGTTTGTTTTTCTTTCTCAAACAGACAGACAGACAGACAGATATAGAAACTCACAATTGCGACACATTGTGAGCATGAAGATCTGCCATTTTATGTTTTAATAAAGACATTTTCACAATAGGGGAGTCGCAGCCAGAGGCTGTGGCTCTTTGGGGGTGCTTGGCTCGGAAACGCTTTAGGAACTGCTGCTCTAATACTCCAGCTCTACTGCCACTGACAGGAGACACCTGCTGGAAAACAGTAGGGGGCTGCGGATGCCAGGAGGGCTCAGGTCTCAGTCAGAGCTGTTGAATTTGGTACAATTACAAAAACAGTCAGTACCAAGCCAGGACTGTTTAAAAATGTCTCATTTCCAAGTGCCTAACGGTAGTCTAGTGCAGTGGTTCTCAACTCAGTTCGTTAAAACAACATTATGACACATTTAGTTAATTTTGTAATCCTTCTTTTTAAATCACTCCTTTCGATACAGACACAGACTAGTATGAATGCTTTCATTTCGATGCCAAGAAAGTATCTAAATTTGATACCAAAGCCCTAGCGAAAAATCTCTGAAATCTCATGAGCACAGACTTTCCAAATTTCTGTATGATGTGTATTATGACGGTGGAATTTTCAAGCTAGATCCATTTGACCCCAGTGCACGCACGCACGCACGCACGCACGCACACACACACACACACACACACACACACACACACACACACGTTCAAAGTCCTCTCTCTGTGCTCAATAGCTATAAACCTAAAGTCAGTGAGTGAGTGTGAGCATCTGAAACACTCATCTGGGATTACGCAGCCATTTACCGGCCTCAGCTCCAGTAACACTATGAGAGCCCAGCCTCAGAATTCTATGAATATTTCACACTCGCATTTCATATGCAATCTCTGCTGCTGAGGAGTGTGTTTTGTATGGGTATAATTCTGAGCTGAACACCGAGTGTGTGCGCACGTGCGTGCGTGCGTGCATAACTATATAGTCTGAGCTGTGTTCAATCTCAGTGCATATTTTGCGGTGTATGGTGGTGGAATGTGTTTTCAAATTGTGTGTGTCACACACACACACACACACACACACACACACACACACACACACACACACACACACACACACACACACACACACACACACACACACACACACACACACACACACACACACACACACACACACACACACACACACACAACTGACATGGATGGTTGGTTTATTGTCATTTATTATTTTGTATTAGTTTGCTACTGTATTATTTATGTTTTGAAAGGCAGCAACTCTTTAAAGAAAAGCCAACAAAGACATTTTTGTGAGGAAAATATGATAGAACGTCTAATTTACAAAGTGTGAATGTGATTTTATACATCCATAGTGAGTGTTGTGGAATAAATGTACGCGTAGTGCACATCCTGAAACTGTGAAACAGTGGTGATTCCTCACACTATCCACGACTTTCCAACATCCCATCGTGCATTGCATAGAAGGTGTGCGGCAGCTTCCGGCACAACGGCTCACAGCGGTTGCATCTGCGACGCAACGTGAGCGTGTATGTCAGCTGTTCCCCGGAAGTGTCCCACAGATAATGCTACAGTAAATTCTCACGGAAACTGGTGGATAATCCTATCATTAAAATCTATAATAATAGTTTTTACTATGGCAAAAGAAACGCAAATGCCCTCTTTCCATGCCATACCTAAAGGCAGCATTCAAGAGAATTGCCTTGTCCAAACTCTTGTGAACTTGAATGCAGCGTCTTATGTTGAAAGAATTGCCCTCTCTGTGTGGAAATCCATGCCTTTACGCCACATATCCAGTATTGACTTGATTATGCTAAGTTCAGTGTGGTATCAAGCACCGAAAATAGCCAACCTCCAAGTCTGCTATTTTCGATATTTTCACAAAAAGGCCCTTTTAGAAATTTCAGCCCATGCCTCTCTAACATTCTCTGCACGTCTCTGCTCAGAACAGTGATCCAGATGTACTGCACCTGCAGAGAGAGATACTTTTGAAATGATGCATTGCTATGCTCCTCTATTTCCTGTTTCAGAGCAAGACAGACTATCAGGGATCTCTGCCTTGCACTGATACGTGTGGGGAACTCTAACTTGGAGGTATGGAATTGAAACAAATCTACTGTATCGCTGCTCGCTTTGAAAATAGATTCTGCTACTGTCTCAGTATGAAGGACCACCCTAATGTATTTGTAGGCCTGTCACAATTATTATATAATAATCGTCTAATCACAATTATTTGAGATAATTGCAATTAATATTGCATAATCGTCAATCGTTTCCATGATGAAATGTACATTTTCAAAAATAAAAAACAGAAATATCAGATCAAGCTTACAATGCGTCACTTTGTGGCGTGTTTTACGCTTGTAGAGCAGTTACGCTATTTTCAAGTACTCGTCTTGATATAAGTAAACAAATTATTAAATATGTAAGTAATTTCTTTGTATATCAGGTTATTTGTCATATCTGCCATGTGCAATGTTCGCATTTTTCGCAGTCTTGTAATGGTGACAGCCCTAAGTCTTTGCATTGCTTCTGCGACTCAGTTATTTTCATTTAGTTAAATTTCGTAATAGTTCGCATCCAGTTTTACTGTAGCCCATTCATTGAATTTAGATGTCACCAGACTTATCAATAGGCCGGAGATCTCCTAATCGTCTGGCTACACAAGACTAGTCTCTGAGCACTGAGCAGCCTGCTGTACTTTCTGGTGAAAAAGGGAGTCTGTGGGAATTATTTACCACAGTGTCAAGATGTTGTCAGACCATGAAAAATGATGGCAAAACGTATGGGGCTCGGGAAGTGTGGAGTATTACTCCTGTACATTTCACGAAAACCTGCATCCGAGTCTCGGAGGAGGGCAAATGGAGTGACACAGAAACACGTACATGTAGGTATGACACGCCACTAACAGTATGTGTGCAATGTAGGGATGGGACGATAATCAATATTATCGATAGATAATATCGTTTAGCGTGATAAAAAACACTCACGATAATCGTATCGTGGAGAATAAATTTATCGTGATACCGTCCTCGGTCATGCACTGGGATCAATTCACCTGTTATTTGCCGAGCTGCATATCTGGTACCACTTAAACCCTCTATTGATAAAAAGTACTTATAATTTACTTTTTTTCACTCTAGCAAATCTCTTTGCCAAAACATTGTCGACGTACAAGCTCACAGCGCGTCGCAACGCTTGTACATCTGCTATTTTTTGCAAATCTTCTGCCCCAGGATAATGTTGGGGATATTTTGATTAGCGCGATAATATCGTAAATCGCGATTTCTTTGGTCACAATAATCGTGATATGACATTTTCATATCGTCCCATCCCTTGTGCATTGCAGAACCTCAGACATCATTTGCTGTACGTATACACACACCTTCTTGATCACGATTATCACATGCAGATGACCCACAGATACACAGATTAACACAAAGCCTCCGACACTCTCTCAAACAAACACATGCTCGTGGAGTGGTGTGTGTGTGTCATACTCATGTGTGTGCGTGCAGGTGTAAATAGAGAAATAATCCCACTGTCCTGAAGGGGAGAACACCCTGCAACCCTCCCAACTAGAGGGCTCAACGCACTGAACGCAGTACCCGACAGCCTGAGCAAACAGCGGGCTACAGCTGGCACCAGCCGCGTGGCTAACTAACTAACACTCCGTCTCCATTAGCAACAGCCGCACAACACCACCCCCTGAGAGAGAGAGAGAGAGAGAAGTGGGATATTGGAGTCGTGCCAACTTGACCCCCACCCACTTACACTCTCCTCAGAAGCTTAGCATGTCAAATGTCACTTCCTCCACCAACATGAAGGTAGCGGGGGTGAAATCAACCATGTGAAATTGTGTTAGTTAGACAATGGAAAATAAAGCAGCCAGGCGGGGGCTCCACGTGGTGGCTCTTGCTGAACCCTGGATTGACGTACTGAATTGAACTGGATAATTGTACTGACATTTAATGTGTTTAGGCCTAAACGCAAATCTGTGTTACTTAAGATTTGAACCACTTTAACCATTATTTTATGCTTTAACTATTTAAAAAATAGCAGATATACAAGCTCACGGCGCGGCACCAAGTGCCGCGTTCGCGTTGCGAGCTTGTAGATCTATTTTTGATAAATCGTGAACATTTGTGCAAGTCTTTGAATATGTTTGACCCGATTTTATTAATGTCTTGTAAATCCTTCTTCTAAATCAGTGGTTCTTTAACGTTTTCATGTCAAGCTTCCCCAAATTACATGTATTTGTCCACGGACCCCCAATCTCAAAATATGTTGTTCCAGGGACCCCCCAGAAGCAAATATTTGAGTTACAAATGTTCCCTTTTATTTTTCAATAGTTAAAGCATTAAATAATTCTTCACCATGTTGTTTCCATTTGGACTTGGGTGTGTAGTGCCCCAGAGAGGGTCACAGTGCCTCGGGTTAGGTGAAAACTAGTAACAGAAAACCAGCATGAACTAACCACATGCCCTGCACTCAGAACACCACAGGACCTACAGGTTGTGATTATGGCAATCCCGCGCCCCCAGGTCAGTCGACTGTGCTTGTACCCCCCGTTGTTAACATTTATATATAAATGGTGGATTTGACCCTCATCCTGGCATGCCTGGTTCAAATAAGGAATGGTAGACACCAGACTAATAATTTATCTTAGTACGACAAAAGCATTCTTTTAGATGAAATACCATTCAAATTGATGATTATGGATGATAAACTTATTTTATGTGTGTACTGTGTGTGTATTCAACTAAGACCAAGGCTACACTAATCTGGATCTTTTTTTAGAAAAATATCTATGTCCACACGACAAAAATATCTAGGTCTAAAATAATCCATTCCTACACAGATCCACTGAATCGGATATTTGTTTCTAAATCTTCACTTGTTTATCCGGTTACAAAAAGATCCGTTTTTTAGCGGCCAAAATCTCCAGCCTCGTGTGGCTGCAAGCCCCAATCACAAAACAAAATGTGTGATTAGAAAAAGATCCATATTCGTGTAGCCATCGCCTAACGGCCGGGCTACACCAAGGCTTTTCACGCATGTCAGTGCGTACGTGGGCCGTGTGTGCGTCTGAGCGTTAGGAAAGATCCAAAATATATCAATGATATCGGCTAAACCAGGCTCACGGATAGCGCAAGCCTCGCATACGCATGCTGTAAAAATAGGATCGGTTCTATTTTGTACGCGCGCGTATGCGTTTTGTACACAGACTCTCTGGTCTCCAGCACATATATTCCCTCCTTGGTGTAGCCAGGGGCTTTTCACACACGCACAGACTGCGCACGCGTTTTCTGGTGTAGCCCGGCCGTAAGTCAAGCGGCCTACTCAGGCCTAGAAAACACACTAGAAACACACACAAAAGAAATTCTCCATATGATGTTTAGTTATTTTCTCCACAACCCTTGAACATACAGTAGGATGATGTTAACTAGACAATAATAATTGAGTTTGTATGATAAGCTTGCATTTCATATCAAACACCATATGCATAACCATCCTGCATCTTTCACCAGCAAGGAAAGCCATGCAAACAAAAACTAAATATCAATGTGAAACAATTCTAATTTGTTTGATTTGCAGCCCTAAATTAGTTTAGTTTAGCGTCTCCCTCTTATGTAAATTCATCTTAAATTAAAATAAGAAATACTTATAGTCTGCAGAGGGCTGTTCCACACACATCCAGGGGATGGAAGTGATAATCACAGCTGACAGCACTATGACCAAATGAAAGTGCCTACGGAAGCAACTTTGTGCTTAATTAGTCCACAGGATCCTATAGTATTTATCCTTCCTCAGAGGCATATGAATTGAGGACATGGGGTAATATTCATTTCATAGTGCAGCAATCTAGCCCCTGGGTTCTTAAAAACTTTGCCCGGCTGGGGGAGTGGGGACCAGAATAAGGAATGTATTTCACCCTGGGATAACATGCTTCTTCTTAGACTGTCAGACCCACCACAAGTAAGAGCGTCTCACTTACTGTAGGGTCACAAGGCATGGTTCAATTAAACTCAAGCACATCCTAATACAGTCGGGGAATCCATGAGAAAGGAGGGAAATATGACACTTTCCTGAGGGGGAAAAGTCTATAAAAAAAAGAAATCCCAGCATCCTGAAGGGGAGAAGATATAAGGAAAAATATAAAATATGTGGATTAAGTTTTCAGAGTTCCCAAGAGTGAATTGCTAATGACATACGTAGCCCATTGCTTAAGGCGAGTTAAACCCTTTTCCTTTGAAATCTGCTTATGAGGCAATATTCTCTCAGAGGGAGTGATTTGTAGGCATCTGCGCAGCTCCAAGCCCAGGCCTCGTTCTCACACACACACACACACACACACACACACACACACACACACACACACACACACACACACACACACACACACACACACACACACACACACACACACACACACACACACACACACACACACACACACACACACACACACACACACTATGCACGCACGCAGACACACACAGAGACATTCGCATACAGACCAAGACACAAATACACATGCGTGCATGTGCTACTACTACATGCACGCACACTCTCTGACACACAGTACATAATGTAGTCTGCCTATTATAGTGATATGGCGGTAATTAATAGGGAAGATATCAAAAGCAACGCATCAGATGGGAAGGATCCCAGCTATCTCAGGGATTCAATTAGGACGATGGACTCTTGTTATTGAGTTAAACATGGACTAAAAGCCTTTGTGGCCGTGTGTATAGTCAGCGGGTTCACTGGCTTGTCAGTGTTTTTGTTCTTGCTGGCTGGCTGACTGGCTTGTGATGGTGTGTAGTTTGGTGCACCATCCATCAGTGTGTGAGCCAGTCAATCACTTACTGTAGTCCAGGGGACTTCAACAGGGGGTCCAGGACCCCTAGGGGGTCCTCAGAGTTACTACAGGGGGTCCTCCAAATCTTTGTGTGATAGAAACTTTTTTTCTCCTTTTTTATATTAACCACTTGAACCCTAGCACCCATACTTTGAGAGCTTTAGCCAACGCGAGGCTATTTTCGGAAAAGAGGTTTGGTGTAGAAGGGAAAAAGAGCAGACAGTACAAAGTGAAAGGTCAAGATTATTAAGTATTGACGGTTCAAGTGGTTAAATAAAGTGGTTAAAAAAACTATATGGAATCTATGAAAGGTTTGTGGGGGTCCCTGCTTCATCTCTCTCTCAACTAAGGATCCTTGGCCTGAAAACGTTGAAGACCCCTATTGTAGTCAGTTGTAATACATAAGTTTCTTTAAATAGCAGAAACCATGCACTGTTTGCCATCTCTTTACCATACAAATGTTAAACTAGTATTATGCCTACAGGTAAAATAATCAAACATAATTTGTTCTACATCTCTCATCGTATATCATTTGTGAATGTGACCTTGAACTCTCTCTCAGAGAACATTCTCATATTGTCATGGCAGTTTACTGATCAAAGTGATCATTCTCACCAAGTGTCACGAATGGTTGCTTATCCATTCTAAAGTTATCTTGCCAACACTCTCTCTCTTAGACACACACCTACAGTAACATCTTTAATTTGTGTTCACATTTAACAATAAATTCTTGAACACCTGTCCAGTAAGTAAGTAAGATAAGCGACTGTCAGGTCCTAGACATACTATGTACCGCTTTGCGTGATTTTAGGGAAATATATGTGTCTAAAAATGTGTGTTGCAAGAATCAGCCTCATGGTGGCGCTAGAAGAGGGCCATGTGAGAAATGAGTTGTGGTTTGGCAGCCAAGGAGTGTGTGTGCAAAGTTTGGCATGGATAGGGGCAACGGTGGCGGAGATTATGAGTAGGGGAAAAGTGTGACGTGACGTGACAGACTGACAGACCGACAGACAGCCGGTGGAGGTTTTGATGAAACTTGGGAAACTCAACAAGTACAGATCACGGATACAGGAAGCATCGCCTCCACCATATGTGGTGACTGCCAATTATCACAGACATTGAACAGAACTTGGCCAGTGCCTTAGCTCTAGGCTTGGGCATTCCTGCAATCTGCAGGCCTCTCACACCACATTTGACTGAGGCTTCCAAATATGAACACAAGCAGTTTACATTTGTTACCAATCTGTATAATAGCATCCGTAAGACGTTGGTACTTTTGCAAGGCAAATGGTCACTTCTCTACTGTCCATCAACAACAACAGCAGGTGCATTAGCTGTAACGTCACAAACACACACACAGGACTGAATACAATACCCTACCACGCATTGCAGCAGGCAGCATAACTAATTATGAACAAAACTGCTTCCTCAAGTATATTCACTGTGGTTCCAATCCATATAACTCAAAGGCGCCAATACCATACACAGCTACATGCCACTAAACCTTAATGTAGTGGTGTGAGTGGCTGTAAACCAAACCAACATGTTCATCTTGAGCACATTGTTGTAGTTCAGGGGTCAGCAACCTTTTTGCAATGAAGTGCCTTGTTTTTGTTTGCTAGATAATCAGTGTGCCACGTCAACATTCATTTTAATGACACCACATCCAAATTCTGCCATATTTTGATTGTCAGGACTATTGCTATAGTGATCATTAGACTCAGAGCAATAACACATCCTTCATTCCCTCCCCAGTTAAAGTTCAGACTTTTAATGAATGTAGAATTATGTGCAGGATGTCATTTGCTGCAAATTGGGTGACATAATGTAATTGACCAAACAATATTTGATTTTAAAATATAAATCCTCTCTCTCACACTTCTGCCAGTGTGCCAGTGATCACCCAACCCCTGTGCCAATGTTAGCACCCGTTCCTAAGGTTGCCTACCCCTGTAATGTCGTTGAAGGGGTGCCTTACCTTGTCTTTGTCCTCTACGAGGTCACTGAGTATGTCATCAGGGTCCAGGATCCCCCCGTCACAGTATTCCACGTGGTGGGTCCGCACCAGGAAGTCCCCCTCCTGAGAAGAGGAAGGCATCAAGACAAATCAAAATCACAACAGGCTTTCTTGTCATTCTTGTCACAACAAACCTTGCAGAAACCATGATTTATGCATGTGTCTATTTATTAATCCATCCATCTATCACATGACACTTTTAGTGCTTTTTGGCAGGTGCCAAATGTAGAAGAAATGAATTAATGGGATTGAGAAAATAAAACCTTTGTTATGTTGACGACAAGATAATAAATTATCGTTAATTAAGTCCTGTTGTTATGAGTAGAGCATCTTAATTATTTTATGAATCATAAATTATAGTTTTTTTTATTAATACCATGAAGAATTAGGAGGACTAATTTCCTCTGGAGCCTTAAGAGTCTGGGAAGCTACAGTACTTTGATGTAGCCCAACCATCAATAATGAAAAGAGGCTTTTGTTTTGAGTGGAGGACATAATACGCAGTATTTTGCTCCAGACACTGATATGACATAATCTGCTGACTTTTTATTAGCTAATCTGTTAGCTACGTGGCTCTAAATGTGGGGTCGGGGGACCCCCAGCAAGGGGTCCTTGAGGGGGTTCCAGGGGGTCCCCCCAGCTACGGGTCTGTAACTCTTAAGAGTTACTTATGTATCAGATGGCGGTCCGTGGACTAATGTACACAGGAACAAGAAACCCAAGGCCAATAACTACATTACAGAGCCATCCTCTCCTGGGCCTCTGTACCATCAGCGTCTTTCTCATTTCTACATCCACACACTCCCTCCCTCACTTCCCCTCCATCATTCCTTACGTCTCTGCTCTCCTCCTTTCATCTCTCCCTCCCCCCTCTCTACTACACCTCTCCCCGTCGGGCGAATTGTACAGATCCCAGTGCAAACCTCTCCCTCTTTCTCCCTTCCTCTCCCTCTCTGCTGTATTGGTTCTGTGATTAATGACATCGCCCCTGCGCTGGACAGCTGACTACACAGAACAGGTTGTTGAACAACATATTGAGACAACACATGCACGCACGCTCGCACACCACACACACACACACACACACACACACACACACACACACACACACACACACACACACACACACACACACACACACACACACACACACACACACACACACACACACACACACACACACACACACACACACACACACACACACACACACACACAGGACAAGGGGGGGAAAAACATTCTGCCTAGGGAGTGGTATGACTCAGAAACACTTCGGGGTGGTGCTCCATTCAATCTTTCGTTCGTTCAGGGTCAGGTTCTTGTCAATGCTCTGCACAGAAAGTCTCATGAGGAGAGTGTTTGGGGGGTGGGGTGGAGAAGGGGGCCATTGGAAGTCTTTTTCAAGAACGAACACCCACTATAGCAACTCGCACACATTGTGGAAAACTCATGCCTTGATTGCAACCTTCAGGTCGCAGTTACTATCAAAACCTCCACCGGCTGTCAGTCTGTCTGTTTGTCAGTCAGTCTGTCCGTCACACTTTTGCCCTACTCATATCTCCGCCACCCCTCATTTCTCACATGGACCTCTTCTAGCGCCACCATGAGGCCGATTCTTGCAAAACACATTTTTGGACACTGCTCCTACAGATTTTGCCCTAAAATCCAAAGCGGTACACATTATCTCTAAAGTCATGTCATCAACATGGATCTGTCCCATTTCCCATATTCCCTCCTGATTGGCTACCATTGCCTTCTAAAGTTTGTGAATGCGACCTGACGGTCGCTTATCTCCCGATTAGGGAGTCTTACTGGTACCTTCCTTTGTTGGGTGCAAGCTACATGTAAAACATAACAGTGAACTGTACATTTCTCACTGACCATTAACCACTTAAATCCTATGTACTTCATTGACCGGGGATCCCCCAGGGACCTATACTTGGTCCGCTCTCTCGTCTTCCCTCTAGTCTACAGTCTACACAAAGTCTCTTCGCCAAAACAGCGAAGAGATAAGCTCATTTAGAATATCACGACGTGTTGCGAGCCTGTAAATTGGCTATTTTCAACAAATGTTAGCCTATTTTCACTGAATGTTAATCTATGATGACATGCCCAGGATAGGCATGTTAGCGTTCATGTGGGAATTTGTAATGCTGTATATCCTCTAATGGATCGACTAATGTCTACCATAGTTAGAAAACTGAAGCCCTTTCAAGTCTTTCAATATATATTTTTAAAAGCGAACATTTGTAACTCAAATATTTGCTTCTGGGTGGTCCATGGAACAACATATTTTGAGATGGGGATCCGCGTGTAATTTTGGTGGTCCTGACCTTGACATGAAAAAGTTTGAGAACCACTTTTAAAGCTGGTTGCACTGCACTGCGTTTTTTTTTTTGTGTGCCACGCTGTGAGCTTGTATATCTGCTATTTTAGTTAAAGCTAATAATGTTTAAACTAAAGTAGTTCAAATCTAAAGCGACATAGATTTGCGTTCAGGTCGAAATGGGTTAAATAAATATGAATGATCAGAAAGTTCCCAGCAGTCATCCTGCTTTTGGTGTCTGGTCTGAGCACTACAACTGATCAATTTAATTTCGCAGTACCGATTAGAATTATCATCTTTCCCTAAACAGCGGCGTTATTCTGCCAATTACTGTATGCTTCTGCTAAGGAATAATTCAATGCCTCAAGTTGTTTTGGTATCCATTTTAGAGAACACCCCCATATGGTTTTCTTGTCAATGTGTAAAGGCTTCCGAAGTAGCACTTAGCCATATGACATTTTAAAAAATCAATTATGTGAACATAAACAGATAGATAAATTATTTCGGGCAGGAAGGCTGGCCCACCTATTGACAGGCGTCACAAACAGCTGCCTACCACGGCGTGATGAATGTGAAAATCAGCACTACTATAGGCCTGGGGCGGTATGGACATTTTGTTACCGCGATTACCGTCTTCCCATTTACCGCCGGTACTGCGGTAATTACCGCACCCCCGTGTCTATTAATTAAGGTTCGGCGATAAGCCAAAATATTGCAATCATCTTCCCAAAAGTCGCCTCTCCACAGTGGAGAGGCGACACAGCCTGACTGCCCGAGATATACTTCTCCGTACAGCACAGCGGGTCTGGCTTTCAAAGGAGCAGATCTACAAGCTCACACCACATGCGTTCTGAGCTTTTAGATCTGCACTGTCGGGTTACCATAGTAACGTAGGCTAGCTACTTGGGCTTTTCAGACACAAACAGCTATGTGAACAAACCAGAAGAGGAAGGGTAGTCAGATCGTGTACAGTGATTCTGTAAACTCACGTCACGTCTCAACTCTCAAATCACAGTGATTGAGTGCTGCTATATACAGGTTTTAGTTACAAGACTTGACAGAAAAGGTTATAAAATCGCCGACGCGCCGCTGGACGGAGCACAACGTGCGACGCGGTGGAGCTGGAGAAAGTAAAATAGTTTCATTTTCGGTTTTGTCCACGCGGCCCGCGCTCCGCCAGTAATCCGTATGAATAAAAAAAGATATGCCACAACACAAGGTATGTATTAACATCCTTGTGTCGAGTGGATTACAGAGAAAGTATATGCTGCATTGCTGCTCCGTCATAGAGTTGTGCTCCGTACTCTACTGCCCTGCGTGCACTGTGTGTGTGTGAGTGACGTATGTGGGCGGCTTCCAACGTGTGGTACACGGCCCAGAGCAGAGCGGCATGGAGCGCATGCGGTCCTCGCTTCTCCCCCGTTTTAAAACTCGCTCGTTCTCAATAAAAATAGCCTATTTTTTTGTCTTTTTTGACCGCGGTAAGGACCCTGACACCGCGGTAGGCCGCGGTATACCGCGATACGGCGGTACGGCGGTTACCGAACCCAGCCCTAGTCTGGACCTGACTTCACTCATTCATTACAATGTATGTGGGTGGGCTGGAGTGTCTGTCATTTGCAAACACGGATGCCGTTGTTTACTCGTCGAGAATAAGTATTTGTCTCCGTTTTAACGTGGCCTCTTTCTCTAGATCAGGGGTCTTCAACAGGGGGTCCGGGACCACTAGGGGGTCCTCAGAGTTACTACAGGGGGTCCTTCAAATCTTTGTGTGATAGAAACTTTTTTCTATCACACTATTTGTGTGATAGAAACTTTAGCCAAAAATAGCAGATCTACAAGCTCACAATACCTCGCCCTGCGAGGCGTTGTAAGCTTGTAGATCGGCTATTTTTGGCAAAGAGGTTTGGTGTAGAGGGGAAAAAGAGCAGACTAAGTACAGAGTGAAAGGTCAAGTTGATCAAGTATTGACGGTTCAAGTGGTTAAATATCTGGAAACACAAATTGACATGAATCCAAAATACTGTACACGATGATCGTGCTGTCAAACGATGGAATCTCTGAACAGGTTGTGGGGGTCCCTGCTTCATCTCTCTCTCAACTAAGGGGTCCTTGGCCTGAAAACATTGAAGACCCCTGCTCTAAATCAACTTCTCTGTGATGTTGGGGAAGAACGGTGCCTTCAAATGGCCTCTCATTCACACCCATTCAGCCATTACTGTTACACAAGAAAGACCGCACAGTAAAAATCCTCAGTGGTATTTTATCCAGTTGCGACTATGAGAGCATGCAAAACGCGACCATGTAGACCCGAGCGGGTCCGTTTGGAAACACTCGCAGGGTTAAACAGACACCGAGGACTTTCACTGTGTGTCCGTGATTTATAGACCGCGGGAGACAGGACTGTTTAGACAATTACACACTCACTCTCAGAACTCTCACTTTCCCCCTCTCCCTGTCTCTCCACTCGTCCTCCCTCCCTGAATGGAATGCATTGTTTGACTTGATTCTAACATTGACTGCTTGGCTCACGCCCTGGCCAGATGTAACAGAGAGCCATGTTTTCAACATTTGTGTTTGCTTTGTTTTGTTTCCAATCTCGGGGTCACTGTTTATCTTACATAAGCGCTATGGATCAGGGCCTTTCCCCGACTATTAAAACTCTCAAGATACCCGTTAAAGTACTTTCCAAGATCACTCCAGGGTTAATTTCAAAGAGATGTTGTGTAAATATTTTACATCTTTGTTGTCTCCCTCTATTGTTCCTAATGACATTTACTTCAAGGGTGAGAAAAATGTACAGATATTTATTTAATACCCTTTAACAGGATATCGCAAGCCTTCAATGATTTATGCATTCAAACCCTAATTCAGTTTGACAGTCACACCATTGTTTCTATTACGATAAAATGTATTATGTATATGTAAAATGTATATGTCACTGTATTCATTATTGTACATACAGTGTTTGATAATAGTAAGATGCCTCAGGGCGACATGAGACCTCGCCACGCCAATTCTTGACCATCTGGCCAGTGATATACTGTACGTATATCTGCCCAGCTACCCATATATGGAGATTCCTGCATGATAGTCAACAATGTGATGTCAGAACATGCCCATATATGGGCATAAAACGGACAAGGACGTAATTAATTTGCAAGTGTGATCTGGGAAAGCCCATGTAAAAATGTGTACTGACTGACTGACTGACAGACACAGACAGAGACAAGGTGCGACATTTCTCATGGTACACTGCGACCTTCGGTCGCAATCAGACACTCTTAAATGCTAATTCTTTGCATTAGAAACAGAGAGCTATAGCCCACTGGTTATCAAACTTTTCAGGCTGCGACCCCCCCAAAATAATCATATTTGAACTGGGGACCCCCCATCTTCTCTTATGGGGTCCATGGCAAAAAATATTTTCAAATGGGGGTCTGTGGTCATATACAATTTGGATTAGAGTGGGAACAATTTTAAATGGTAAATGGTGCATTTATAAAGCACTTTTTATCCAAAGCGCTTTACAGATATTGCGCATGAATTACATTCACCCATTCACACACACACACACATTCATACACCGATGGAGGCGGAAACCATGCATGGCACCAATCTGCAATTAGAGGTTCTGCGTCTTGCTCAAGAACATTTCGACAGTAACTCTGGGGGAGCCCGGGATCGAACTGGGCCACTCTACCGGCCACTCACCCATAATATATTCTAGTCATATACATCAATTACCGCAAAGAATAAACTAATGACGAGATGACCTTTTTTTCAGTCTATAGATCATCTGTATTACTATTGTGACCCGCAGTCATTCTAAGGTAAAACAGCACATTGTGATCTCTCGTTACACAGTATAGAGGCTGTAAAGAGAGCGCTGCAGAGATAAGAGTTGAGCGAGCACCGATCTAATCTGAAATTCACAGCAGATCACGTGGATAACATGTTACGTTACTGTCAGCGCACTGTAGGAAACCTTGCACCCCCCAGATCTGCCCATGTTTAATGTCTGATAATGTCTGATAGGATGGGGGGGGGTTGTAAGTTGTTATAAAGATAACAGATGTAAAACCTCTGATCTGATCTGTGGAAAGCAGCAGGATTAGCACACTAATAAAGTGTTTTCTATGATACTATAAGAGATAAAGTCGGATATTTTCTTCTCCTTTTTCTCTTTAAGGTATTCAGCCCTCAGGGCGTGACCTAGAAAATTATGAAATAGATGATCTCCGTGTGATTATCAGGATGTGGCTAATACCTCCGCTAGAGATACCAACTGTTGTGGTAAAACTTTGAACTCTCTACAACACAGCTGGGAGACGCAACTTACCTGTGTGTGCGGCTTATGTGCTTTTCATTCCTTCCCCTCACTCCCTCCCCTCCCTCTCTATAAACAGAGCTATTCTAAGCCTGGGGAGGGGACAGAGAGCATAGGAATTTCATTCAGTCCCCATAAAAAGCATTATTCCGCCTAGGCCAGCGATACCCATGTATACTGTGTAGTGTACTGAGGACTTTGCCATTTCCCTGTACAATGTTACTCACGACTAGGTGCACAGAAGGTGAACGGACTATTGCAAGAGAACATTCAGTTAACAATATCCTAAAGAGAATAACAGTACTAGTCATCATTGCATAGTCTCCCAAGCCAGACAACTTATTTTTTAATCTATTAGTTAGATTAACTGTTGTTCTTGTAGATGCAGTGGCTAATCAGTAGTAAATCACAGTCTAAACTCACTCAAAGTTATCACTCAACGGGGCCTTGTGGATTAAGACCAGGGGGGAGATCTACAGTTGTTCATTCCACAGCTTTTGTGTTTTGGTTTGCAAAACTCAGCTAATTAAAGCTCAAGTTGTTGTGCACCGGGATAAGACTCAGGGGATGAACGGTCCAACAGAGAGCTCTCTCCTAATCACCAGGCATTCCGCAGTACCTGTGCTGTTTCACTACTCCGAATCTGTTATCTGGTTATTTCCACACACACACATACATACAAGGAGACAGACAGTCACACACCATTCCTAGGGAATGGCTCCGATATCGAACCGAATGGCAGTTCCATCTTCCCATGTCGCAGGACATATAAAATACACTTAAAAGGGTCAAAATACAACCAGTAAGAAGCATTGGGAACCCAAACCATGGAGCCCATAGGTCAGGAGAATATCTCCGGTTTCTGTAGCATGAGGCGGTTTGATATACAAGTAGACCCCCAGGCCATGATGTGCTGAACAATACATTGGACATTAGGGATGTTCCTAGCGACTAATTTCACTGACGTGTACACGACAATTTTGTAAACGAATATTCGACTAGTCGAAAATTAATTGTTATTTTTTTTTTAATTGTAATTTCACACAGAAAATAGCCAAAACCGAGCACTTCGATCTATTAGGGCAAACCTCGTTTGAAAAAAGTATCAAGAGTATATAAAAGCCTTTTAAAATGTTATATAATATTGAAATCTTGCTCAAATTAATCAATTACGTCATTGCGTGAATCTGGGTCAGATCAATAATTAGCGCATCAGTCTCAGCTTGGTCGCTACAACAGCTGATGTCTGTCTGACTGGAGTCGCTATAGTAACTGAGCAACAGCTCGGTTCTCTTCAAAGTTAGCTACATAATGGTATTCCATACTCAGCCAATGTATGATTAAGCATTCTCCTTGGCTTGTTCTCACCTCAAAATATGGATTAATTCATGGACCGGATCACAGATGCAGCGTGCAGGCGAGTGATTCACATCCAGTATCTTTAAGATACACGTCGCTTAATTGCCATTAATTTACTTGCGCAGCGGACAGCCTGCCTGGTGTGTGGCTGCATGCAGCCATGCACACTCACTGCAGGTCAGCGCGACCACTGCAGCGCGCAACAGTCAGTCAGACTGTGACACAGACAGTCATGCTCCGCAAATCAACCGAGGGATTGCTTAATTTGCTTGTTAAAAAGTAACATTTTATTAAGACAAGACAGTAATATGGGCGCAGAGTTTAAATGTTTAATAAAGTTAATATCTCAATAATTAAAAATATATTTAATAGAATAATCGAATTGTATTTTCAAAACGAATAGTGGTTTACAAACCGTGTACTCGGATAACCGAATACACGCGCACATCCCTATTGGACATGACGCTGGTATATCACAGGGACTTACCCCCAATCCAACCCTTGCTGCTGACTGAGTGCCAAGCAGGGAGACATTTTTATAGTCTTTGGTTTGACTCGCCCAGGGATTGAACACTGATCTCCCAATCTCAGGGCGGACACTCTAAGCACAAGGCCACTGAGCTGGTAATACTGTATGTAGGAGGGACCAACCAGGGGTAGACTAAAGTCCTTGACTGGCTCTGAGAGGCTGTTTACAAATGAACTGCGATTTTATTGGACTAATCTACAGCATGCCGGTCTGAGTAGCCTCCATAGCCGTAAATGATAACGGTATTCACAGGTTTTCCCACGGTGGCATAATTAGCCATTGCCAGTTTAGATTCAGTTTCACGTTGATTGATTGGTACGGCAACAGATGTGTTCCCGGTTTAAATCTACTGCCGTGCCAGTCAAGGGAAGCTAAGGGGAACTGAACTCGAACTGGAAATGGTTATTCCTGGACATTTTAAAGTTTGAGAACTACTGATTTAGACCAAAAGAGTTGCGGGTTCGAGTCCCGACTCCGACGACCTTTGCTGCGCCTCACTCCCCAGCTCCTGTCAGTCTAATGTCCTATCAATAATGGCATAAAAGCCCCCCAAAAAAAATCTGTAAAGAAAACAAGAATTGACACAGTCAATATATAAGCTGGTCAGATGGAAAAAAAAAAGTTTTTTGAAAAAAAAAAAAAAAAAATGTTTTTTGAAAAAAAAAAAAAAGTTTTGGAAAAAAAAGTTTTTGGGAAAAAAAAAGTTTTGAAAAAACTCGGGCGTGCTCAAACAACAGTAATAACTGCGTATTACCTTACTGTACTTTACTGTACTGTATACTGTACCTCACTGTACTGTACTGTACATATTCTGTGTTCTATATCTATGAAGTCTGTGTTCTAGATCTATGAATTTTGTCACTCCCCCCCCCCCCCGTGTGTGTGTGTGTGTGTGTGTGTGTGTGTGTGTGTGTGTGTGTGTGTGTGTGTGTGTGTGTGTGTGTGTGTGTGTGTGTGTGTGTGTGTGTGTGTGTAACTTTTACTTATAACTGAGTACATCTACAGTGCAGTATTGATACTTTTAAGATACTTTTAAAAAAACAAGTGTAAAACATTTGAGTACTTTTTCCAACAGCTACTTTCCCCCATAGCCTGGAGGACTCCTGCTAAGTTTGCAGTTGCCTTAGAGCCTATTACTCTATAAATCTATCTGTGATGTCTGATTGTACTAAAACTAGCATGCTTATTAGGCAGTAGTGGGAAAAGTACTCGCATTCTTTACTTAAGTATCATGCAATACTGCAATGTCAGTGGAAGTCTTGTATTCAAAATGTAGGATACTTGAGTACAAGTATAAAAAGTATTTGTATTAAAATGTACCAAAAGCAGAAAGTACGCATTATGCAGAACTTAATGTAACCAAGGTGTTCAAATAAGTGTATTGATTGTAGGCATTTTCCAAAATCTTGTGGTATTTCACTGCTACATATCGTTCTAAATATATGCTTTCTTGTCATTTAGTACATTGAATGTGTTACCGTGTCTCTAGAAATGTGCTCATTATTGGTGAAGATACTAACTGTAATTCTCAAAGACTCGCATTGGTTCATTCAGCACATAGTTTTTGCTCTGTTTCATTTGATATTAAAATGCAACTCGAATTAATCTACTGTGTGGACACTGATCAGATGACAGGAAGAAGCAGCTCATCAATGAATGTACTTTGTGTTGCTTTTGTAAATTGTGTAGGGTACGATATTTTCATGACTTCACACCAAAGCCCATATCATGGTCATAGAGTTAAATCATTGACAACTTGCATACTCGTTCAGTTCATATGTTAATGCAGATGGTATGAAGATGGTGTGACACATCACCTACTACAGCCTACAACGATGCCCAGGGCAACACTGCATATTGTCTATAAATGGCTCACAGTTTAAATAACGTACGGTTTATTTGGACAATCATCTGTAACAGATGAAGTATAATTAAATACGACGTGATTAACGTTTGTTTGACATCCTCATCACAATTACATTGGATGCATCGCGTTGATTAAAGTGAATGGCTGCTATAGTTTTGCTAGTTTTCATCACCTAATCACCTTCCTTTCATAACCTAATCTCTACGTTTAGAATTGAAAGAAAAATAATGTTAATGTTAGTATGAAGCTAATTATAAAGCTTAAATGGATGATGATGTCAACAATGACTTGTGAAAATCAAAGAATGATAACCGATCTACAAGCAATCATACAAACATTTTGTACTTTGATGCCAATACTTTTGTACTTTTACTCAAGTATAGACCTCTCTTTTCTTCTGTTTCATTTATCACAAGCAGGCTGGCCACAGGCACCGGCTCAGTGTGAAGGAATGGTGCTCCCTGCTGGACAAAATATTTCATTACAGCAGTACAGGTCTGGCTCCCAATCATGAGCTCGGTGACCATGTGACATGGACAGCCAATCGGCAAATAGGTCCCCTGAATGTCTCAGGACAATGTAATCTGTTTAAAGAGCTGGTCCTGCTGACCAGCTAAAAAGGTATAGTACAGTAGGCTTTAAATGGTTAATAGACTGGTGCTGTAGTGTGTCGAGCCTAAATACATTCCTGTGGTTTCTAGAAAAAGATGGCACGCGTGTCATCCTGACCCTCCCTGCCTCCCAGGTCTAATTGTCTGTGTTCTGGCAAAGAGCCAGGATGTTTTACGATGATATCAGCTTGTTTGACCAGGCCTCCTCAGCATTCCACCTTAGCATCTGGCATTCCCCCGACTATTGAAGCCACAAGCACACATCATTTGTTTTTAATATTAAAAACTGAGATTAACTCTGCTGTTTTTTTATTTGGTTTGATTTTTGTAATACTTTGTTGATTGATTTAATAATGTCATTCTGTTTTACACTTTTGTCTTGCTTGTGTAGATGATTCATTCATTAATTCAATATCTAGTCTCATATCTCTACTATCAATATAATATGATACATTGCACAGCCCTAACACATAAACACAAAGTGTAACTTAGGCTGTTGGCTTTTGTACAAACAAGGTAGTTGAACACACACAACTATAGAGTAGTATACAAACACACACAGAGAGTGTGTTTGTCTTTGTAATTAAGAAGCCTTTTTCCACAAGCTGATTACTTCCTGAGTGACTCCCGTTAAGAACAATCCTTCTCTCCCACCTTCATCAGGGCCGCTCCCTTCATTTCCCCAGCAGCTCCTCTTGCCTCCTATTTTCTCACTTCTCTCAAAGTCTCTTCCATTTCCTCACCCCGGTGTGTGTCTACTAGGCTATATTTTATCCATTCCAATTCCTGGGTCTTAATTTCTTTCTGACAATCTCTCACCTTTGCCTCCCTGCAGTGAGTGAACTCTCTCTCTCTGTGTTCTGTCAGCAGGTTGTCTCTTGTTTAGTTTTTTTGCAGCGTGTGTGGAGTGAGGTTGGGCCTGTGGGGTGTTATGGGGCTGTGATAATTACCTTACACTGTCACTAGTACCACACTGGCAGAGAGACAGTATACGGGGCTATCCTGTAGGGACCCATGTAACTGATGAAACTACAATCTCACACCATATATCAATACCCACTGCTCTCCACAGCTCTGTCATCATCACATCACTTCCACAAGCGTCCTATATGAATTGCAGCGTTACACTATCTATAGCGCTTGTCACGCAGACCCATAGCATTCCACCAATTATTGCACACTTTCATTCTTTGTTCCTTCCTCGTTTCACTCTCTCTCTCCCTCTTGTCCCTCTGTTCGCTGCTAGATAACAAAGTTGTGTATCAAGTCAGATAATTAGGCTTGTGTCAATATACAAGCCGATGAAACTAAAAAAGGAACTTTTCAATGCACTTTAAAAAACACAAAACATCCTCTCAACCCCACAGCTCAATAGGAACGGAAAAAAACTCAAAGCTCCCATCTCATTTTGAAATTTGAAACAAAGGAGGAAATAGAAAACCACCGCTTTAATGCGTATTCTCTCTGTTAGCCTCTCCTAAGTAACCCCTGTGAGAACTTCAAACAAAGCGGCTGATAAATTGGCTGCCAGTATCAGTTAGCAACAGCGGATGCACGTAGGAACACACAAGACAGAGAGGGGGAAAAAAGTGTTTTGATACCACCAACACTCTCGGAGGGACTGTAGGACTGAGTATTTGATTTGTCTGTGTGAGGGGTAGGGATGGGACGATATGAACATTTCATATCACGATGATTGTGACAAAAGAAATCACGATTTACGATATTATCGTGATAATCAAAATCCATTATCCTGGGGCGGAACATTTGCCAAAGAATAGCCGATCTACAAGCTCGGCTATTTTTTTTAAGAGATTTGGAAGAGAGTGAAAAAAAGTATCAAGTACGTACAGGATATTATGAGTACCATTTACCAATTATAGAGGGTTTAAGTGGTACCGGATATGCAGCTCGGCAAATCATCGATATCACGATAAATTAAATCTCCACAATAAGGTTATCGTGAGTGTTTTTTATCACGATAAACAATATATTGTCCCATCCCTAGTGAGGGGGAGAGAGAGAGAGGGGGAATGAGAGAGTGTGGCGGACAGTCAAAGACACAAGCACAATATAGATAGAACCAATGGAGCAATACACAGAAAGAGTGATGATAACGTGAGAGAGGTCCTGTGCGAGACTTTAAAAGCATACTGTAATTTGAGAGATTAGGGACGGCAGGGCCTCGCTGCACATCCCAGGCTCTCTAATCCTGAGACACATTAACAGCCATAATTACTAGACTACAACAGATTGTATAAATAATATAAGAGAGAGATAGAGAGAGAGAGAGAGAGAGAGAGAGAGAGAGACCGACAGACAGAGAGAGAGAGAGAGAGACAGAGAGAGAGAGGGGGGGAGAGGGAGAGGGAGAGAGATATGAGATGCAGCAATGAGGGAGAATGTTTTCTGGTCCACTGTGAAGGGGAGAGAAGGAAAGGAAAGGGGGGAGAAAGTGAAGGATTGAGAGGTAAATAACCCAGACGAGAGGATGAGTAGTAATGGAAAGGAGGACAACAATAAACCGGTGCAGAGACGGTAAAAAGGAGGAGGAGAAGTTGCTAATGTTTGAAGAACATGGATGAAGGTAGAATGATGATGGCACAGGGGGAAGGAAGGCGTCGCACAGCCAGACGATATGGGTAAAGGGTGATGATAATAAGAGAATGGAGGAGGAGGAGTTTGTAAGAATACAGAATAATAACAAATGATGAGAGAGAAAGGGAAAGAGGAGGTCAAAGGAGAGTAGGAGGCAAGGCTTAATGGTGATCTCTCTCTCACACACACACACACACACACACACACACACACACACACACACACACACACACACACACACACACACACACACACACACACACACACACACACACACACACACACACACACACACACACACACACACACACACACACACACACACACACACACACACACACACAGCAGTGTCTGTGCTTAACCAGGCATTTCATTCACTCACACACACACACAGCAAACAATGCATTTCATTTTAGACAGTCTTAATCGATAGAGCGGCTCCATTACACACACACACACACACACACACAGCAGCAAAACATGCCAGCCTCTCACTCACTGACCATTAAAAACACTTAAAAGGTTGTGTTGTGCTGAGCTGTGTTTTGCTGTTGCGCTGCGCTGCATAGTACAGTGTTGCGCTGCATTGCAAGGTACTGTGTTGTTGCATTGTTCACGGTTGGCTCGTCCACCAGCCAACTGCAGAGACATGGGTTTAATTCCCAGGGGGAACGCCGCGTCGCGGGAGGCACCCAACGGTCAGTTAAGCGCCGGGCACCAAAATGGGATGCAGCGGCCCTGGTTGGCAGTGTTCACGGGCGAGAAGCCGGGAAAGGAAGTGTCGCTGTGGTAGTACTTGTGACCCCTGCTGGTTGATCAGGGCACTGACTGTTACACTCTCCTGTTTGAAAACATGCACCATCAGATGAAATTAAGTGGTTGGTGACTCCATGTGCATCAGAGGAAGCACATAGAAGTCAACACCTTTCCCAGGCCAAGTGTGGGGAGGACTTGACAGGGACTGCAGTACACGAGTAATTTAAATTGGGTTGAAAATGGCGGGAAACACACAGGTAACACGTGGCTAGGTCTTTGATAAATTAAGTGCTCATGTTCAAAGTATTCAAAATGTACACTGCTGATTGATACAGATACTATCAAAACCTCCACCGGCTGTCTGTCAGTCCGTCTGTCTGTCTGTCCGTCACATCACGTCACGGTCACATCACACTTTTGGCCCTACTCTTATCTCCAGAACTGTTGCCCCTATCGATGACACATTTGGCACACACAATCCAACTCACAACCTCCAGCTGATTTCTCACATGGCCCTCTTCTAGCGCCACCATAAGGCCGACTTTTGCAAAACACATTTTTGAACACTGCTCCTACAGATTTTGGCCTAAAATCACGCAAAGCGGTACACAGTATCTCTAAAGTCATGTCATCAACATGGATCCGTCCCATTTCTCATATTCCCGCCTGATTGGCTATGATTGCCTTCTAAAGTTTTGTATGCGATCTGACGGTCGCTTATCTCTCGATTAGGGAGTCTTACTGGTATGAATCAATCAGCAAGATATCACTCCTATAATATAATAAAGACATGAGGAAAACATGACTGCAGTGCAAAGAGGATAGGAAAATGGGGCAGAGGATTGGGTTGGGAGTGTGAGCAACAGGACAAGATGTACAGTGGGAGGAGGAAGATGACAAATGCAGGCATAACAGAGAAGAAGGGAGTTGAATAGGGGAATGGAGGAGGTGCGATGAGAAAATGAGAAAGGATAAGAAATAGGTGAAGGAGGTACAGTATAGGAGGGCGACATGATTTAGGAGTCAAGTAAGAGGATAAAGAGAGAGAGGGGTAGTGAGTGGGATAGAAAATAATATAAGTGCATCTCTGAGTGAACTCACTGTCAGACACACGTCTCACGCACACACACACTCACACTCACACACACACACACACACACACACACACACACACACACACACACACACACACACACACACACACACACAAGCCTTCCTCCAGCCACATCCAACTATCTATCACATCAATCTATCCTTCTATATGACTGGTGTGCTCTTTGAATAATGTTGCCAATATGAAGAGAGTCACTGAGAAGATTTGCTTGCCTGATGGGGGTCACAAGGTCTCCGCCCCGGAGGAGCGCAGGGAACCAGCAGGACTCATAAAAGGAATCACAAGAGCTTCTCATTTACATTTTCAACCCCCTGAACACAGAAATGGAAAACGACTCGCGCCCGGCTCCTGTCTGGACAATCAAACCTCACGTCGGAAAACGCTTTTTAATTTTTCATATGGCAATTACGGTGGAAGTGGACCTCCATGGCTTTGGCTAATTTCCACCATGACTTTGGGATATGAAAGCGATATTGTCTTTTCATGATGTAAAAATTATGGAGCCCTTTTATATAGTCCCCTGTGCCGTGCTGTGACTCGAGGACATTTCCAAAAAAATCATTATGAAGCTGGCACTTTTCATAAAAAGTGATGGAGCCTGTTTCTTAAATCTTTGATGACTTCATAGAAATTTCAGATGTGATGAAAAGGCCTGTATAGAGGCAGCACACGAGAGAGAAAATTAAGACTTTTGCTCATGTAGCCTAATGTTTGCCAACAAGCAATGGCATGATGTATAAAAACAGTGTCAACAAGTACATCACACTTTCTTCAGAATATATTCTTCGTAATTTACAAAGGTACATGTAACATGTGTGTGTACCACTGTGTAATTAATTAGGCTTAAAGGCATAGTATGTTAACTTTGCCCTGTGTTTAAATACATATACTTTTACAGATCATTTCCCTCTACACCAGCCATTATCAGCCTCTAGAGTAGTGTGTGGTGGTTTTTACAATACATCCATGGGCGGCAGTGGCTCAGGGGTAGAGAAACCATCATTAGAACACAGAGGGCTCCCGAAAGGTTCCCAGTTCGATCCCGGGCTCCTCCAGAGTTAGTGTCGAAGAGTCCTCGAACAAGACTCTGAACCCCTAGTTGCTCCCGGTGAGCAGGTTGGTGCCTTGCATGGTTTCCTCCGCCATCGGTGTATGAATGTGTGGGTGAATGGGTGAATGTAATGCACAATCTCTGTATAGCGCCTTGGATAAAGGCAATATATAAATGCACCATTTACCATTTATGCATAAACATTAAACACATTGCTCCCTCACTATATTTTGGTGTTTTCAGTGTTTGTTTCGATAGACAGGGACATTTTTGGGCAACCAAAACGGTGAAAACACCCAAACACAGCGAGAAGTCAGTGTGTTTCTGCAAGTAAACACACCAGTCAGTGGCTGATAACCGCTGGTATAGAGGGAAATGATGGGTAAGAAAATGTATTCTTTTGTTATCTAAACACAGGACAAGATTTCACACCATACCTTTAATATAATGACAATCATCTCAATGATTTGGTGAGACCAGTCTATCTTGTACGGTTTAGAGACAGTTACACTGAGGAAAAGACATCAGCAAGCAGAGCTGGAGGTGGCAGAGACTAAAATGTTGAGGTTCTCTCTGGGAGTAACAAGAATGGATAGGATCAGGAACGAGTACATCAGAGGGACAGAGCATGTATGTCAGATGTTTTGGAGATAAAGCCAGAGAGGCCAGACTGAGACAGTTTGGACATGTACAGAAGAGGGATAGTGAGTGTATCGGTAGAAGGATGCTGAGGTTGGAACTTCCAGGCAGGAGGCCTAGAGGAAGACCAAAGAGGAGATTTATGGATGTTGTGAAAGAGGACATGAAGTTAGTCGGTGTGAAAGATTAGGATGCAGTGGACAGGGTGAGATGGAGGCAGATGAAGGGAACAGCCGAAAGGAAAAGAAGATGATTCAAGTTAATGCGTGTGACAAATACTGTACATTTAGCTTGTTGTCATTTTACCTGTTCCAATAGTTTCCTGTATCTCTGTGTGGCTTGTTGGATGAGATCTCTCACAGTCCATCCTTCCTTGCAGGGCACCACCACACCTGTTCGCCCAAATGTCACTGTCACCTTCATGATGATAGCACCTTCCTCTTCATCCAAAACTCAGCAAGCCTCCTTCCGTATACAAGGGGAATGATGGCAATAATGACTCCTATAGTTACCAAAGGTCCTCTGGAAGTCTTGATTGATCTTGGAAACGTGATAAAAATGGGAGAAAAGAAAGTGCAGTAGATCCTATGGCCCAAACAAATGAAACGTTGCTAATAATTACATCCCCATGTGTGGCCTTAGTTGTCAGAACTTGTCACAGAAACTAGGTCCAATAGCAGTGGTTGAGTGACCAAGATGGGATTCAAAAATGTTTTGTCCAAGTCCCCGAATGTACAGCCAGTTACACCCCTAGGATGACATAAAAAGGAAAAACACATACAAGTAGCTCTTCGTATTGTTCTACAGTTTACTTATGACACAGTAATGTCACTGTAGTGTCTCTATTTGACAGCCAGACAGCAGGTGTCAAGTCAAGGAGGAAAACACTTGGGTAACAGGTTGCAGAGTCCATGTAAAGTAAGTGTCAAAAGTAATCCACCATCATGACGACAGGCTGGGCTGGCAGTTGTCAAGATGACAGATAAAAGCCATGACATCCATCAGCAGCAGCAAAGGATTGAAATAAAGCTAACTTTGTTTAGCAATGTAGATCTCTGCTACAGGTAGATGCTGTCTGTGTGACCTGGGTTAGCTAACGTTAGCAGGCTAAAGAAGGGATGTATACCTGTGGAACACGAGAAGGCTCACTGGCAGCTAATTAAATACGACTTGTTACGTTTTGTAGGAGGGAAAGAACACAACGAATGAAACAAATAAATCACCCCAGAAGTTACCGAGCCTGTGTAATAATCCCAGGCTAGCTATTGTTAGCCACCTTAGCTGCACTTTGGAGGGAGGGAGTGATGCATCTCTCCATAAAGTTTTTTCCACACGAACATTCCCTTGTTTCAAAGTGCTCAAACTCAGCAGCTAATATCCCGCTTCATTGCCGATAAGTCCGTTAAGAGCCTGGAGGCTCAGTAGGTTTGATATTTGGGGGTGGAATGTAAAGTATGAGAAATGCGACTACTGCGAGGCGAATAGCAGTGCAGTGTGTCAACAAAAGTTTTGAAATTCCTCCAGTCCCGTTCTTTTTGCTCCTGAGCAGTTCCTGAAAAACTCCTCCACTCCGCTGGCTGCTGTCACCAAGCTTCTTAAAGGGACAGTACAGTGCAGTTTGATCCTCACTCAACATCCAGTGATGGAGGATGAATTCACTCAAATGTTTTACTAAAGATGATTTCACTTTCAAATAAATTAAACATTTACAAATATAAAATATATGAAAAAAGTAATGGAACAATCACGGCCCCTCAAGCAAACTAGAAGGACAATATATCACTACAAGGATATATATATTTTTTCCTTCTTTCTTTTTCAATTAATCTATTATGGTTCAAATAAAAAAAGTTAATAAATAAAAAGTTTGAAGTTACTAAGATGTTTTAAAGTGAAATATCCCTTTGAGTAAAAATATCAATAGGTCTACCACAAAGTAGAAATACTTCTGTTACGAGTAAAATTCCTGTAACCAAAATGTACTTTGAATATTGGCATAACAATGTACTTAAAGTACATTGTAGTCATTTTGCAGACTCTGACTCACTCACTCTCTCTCTCTCTCTCTCTCTCTCTCTCTCTCTCTCTCTCTCTCTCTCTCTCTCTCTCTGGCACTGCCATTCAAGTTCCAACATGCATCCTGATCCCAACAGGAGAAACTATTGTGATGGTCATGGATGCTGTGCGTGTAAACGCAGCTGCTTCTCAAACATTTTTCATGTTGGACCCCATGCATTTGGCCACGGACCCCCATAAGATTGAAGATTTGCTTTGTTAAAATATTTTAGAAGTATTTCCATTATTGAATGATTATTTTAAAATGGCAGATCTACAAGCACACAACTCATCAACTCATCATCATGTCTATCTTCAAACAGCCGATATATGTGGCCATGCAGGCCGTGGCCTGAGTTTGGTTTAGAAGTTTAACTGACCAACACTTTAAATACTCAACTCAGATGAAAGCTCATCAGATTCTTAATACAAAATGCATTTGACAATAAGAGGACTGAGATAATATTACATTTTATTCAACATCAATGAATCAATTCATGCATAACCATATAAAAATAGGGGCTACAAAACTGCAATGAGAAAGGGAAAGGGAGGGAGGGAATACTACAGGATGGTAGGCTGTATAGTCAAAATGAAGGGAGTGAAACTACTGGCCTAGCACAACTATGTGAAAAGGTTAAGGCATACAATAAATTAAAGAAGTAAAAGTGACAGTAGCCCAAGAGGGAGACTTCCTTACTGGGTTCAAGTGGTTAAACTCATTTTGACACTAATCACTTTGTGAACCACTGACCTAAAAAACCCTTTTCATTTCAAGGTCCATTATTTATTCGGCATCTGGGCCACGGACCACCATTTGATAAGATTTAGCCTTTAAGACCCAAAACATAGAATATTTTGTTATCGTTGGATAAAGATGTTATCCTCAATTCCATGCTGTATTGATGTGGTACCATAGGAGAGATAACAGGCAAAACGTCAATCAATTTACAATTTAGGCATTTAGCAGACACTCTTAATCCAGAGCGATTTACAATAGCAAGGTAATACAATCAATAAGTCAACATCAATCCATCAAATGCATAGAAATAACAGTATAGAAAAACGTAGACCAATTCAGTAATAATACAATGAAAATGCTATCTAAATTACGTGTATGTTCATTTGAGGGAGTGCATCTCTCCACTCCGACATGTCTCCTTTCCGACATGTCTCCATTCCGACACTAACCCTATCTCTAACCCTAACCCTAAACCGAACCCCCATGGGAGTGTCGCCACTCCGACAATAAGAAGTCAATTTCGGAGTGGCGACATGTCGGAGTGGAGAGAGCCTCCCCATTTGAGTGTAGGTAAGAATCAGGACTGCAGAGTGTGAAGCAGCCTGGGCAGCATGGAGTGCTTCTGTGACTGCAAGGAGTGCCGTTTCTGTGGAATGGACCAGTTTAAAATCTGACTAGTTGGGATCCAGCAGGTTGTTCTGTGAGGGATGGAGGAAAGGAGTGATAGCGGTCTGTAGTTCTTTTTGTTGAGGAGTGGCGATACTCTGGCTGCCTTAAAGGCAAATGGAAACACAGCCTGAAGTTTCAGATGTGTTGATGATAGAGCTTATGAAGGGGAGTAGATCAGGTGCAGTGGTCTGGAAGATTGGGGACAGGATTGGGTCAAGGAGACAGGTGGTAGTTCTAGAGGAGGTAACTAGTTTTAGGACCTCATCAGGAGAGAGAGGACAGAAGGAGGAGAGACAAGATATGTTGGGGATAGAATTGGGTGTGTTAGACGTGGTTTTATGGGGAAGATTGGGGAAGGATCGAACTACTGATGTCATCAACCTTCTTTTCAAAGTAGTTGACAAAAGCGTCCGCTGAGAGAGATGAAGGTGGGGTGGCCGGGTGGGGGAGGTGGTTTAACCCATTCAGGCCGGGAACACATTTTAGTGTATGGGAGGGAGGGGCTTACAGTACATGTACAGTATGTAGCAACATATTTGTTTTTGTAGGCTAATTTCTGATTTAGGCCTAACTATAGGTTAGGCCTAAGGAGGGTGGCGAATGTGGAAAAGAGCTTCCTTGGGTTAGAGGTACAGAATTGGATTTTGGTGTGGTAGAAAGAGGATTTTGCAGTGGATAGTGAGATAGAGAAGACTCAGAGGAGCGAGAGAAAGAAATCAAAACAACCATTTTCTAATTGTGTAGAATTGTGTAGACTTCTTGTAAATTACGTTGCCCAATGCAGATGTTTAACAATAATTTAACTCGTGTGAGAGCGTAAAATGAAATCAAATGGACCCGTACAGCCAGGATATGAAAATGTCATATCACGATTATTGTGACAAAATAAATCGCGTTGTGAGCTTGCAGATCGGCTATTTTTTGGCAAAGACATTTGATAGAGAGTGAAAAAAAAGACTGTATCAAGTGCGTATATTATAAGTACCTTTCACCAATTATAGGGTTTAAGTGGCACCGGATATGCAGCTCGGCAAATAAAAGGTGAATTGATCCCAGTGCAAGACGGAGGACGATATCACGATAAATTAAATCTCCACTATAAGATTATCGTGAGTGTTTTTTATCACAATAAACGATAATAACGCTTATATCGTCCCATCCCTACTGCATGGTGTCACAAGAACGTTGGAATTTACAGTAATAGGAGTCTGTCGTTGTGTTTAATCATCATGCTTTCTGGGCCATTTCCATTCAAATTAGAAACGTAGGTAGCGGTAACGGACCTTGTCCACCACTGTAAACACAGACCCTTTGAAACATCTGAGTAACTTTCGTCCATGTTTTCCCCCCCTTTTTTACATTTTATCTCATGTTCAAAGCAATATCCTTACCATGGCGGAGGAGCTTCTTAATTAGGAGCTCAAGAATATGCGTGTGTATGTCTGCTAATTGATTTGGGCTACGTTTATTTTCTGGGTCACTGAATTCCATTGCTACTAATGAACCCCCGGGGAAACGCACATTCTGCATGCATGCAGATTTTTATTTCTGTCTCTCTTTGTTGGAAGTTAGAAATACATTTGAATAATCATTTAAGATATGAATTTTGAATTGTTTAAATTAACCAAAAGTTCAAGAGAAAGGCAATGTTGTGAAATAAGTTATCTTTTGATGATAACGGCATTTTGGAACTTATATTTTCACAATGCTGTTAAAAATGGATATGGGATGAATTACTTTACTGAAATTAATTCATGGCATAACCAAAATAAGAGTCATGATAATAACGTGAAAACACACAAGTCATTGTGTTGTCCATTACGTGGGATTGCATCCTTCCTTCCAATAATGTGCATTAATAGCCAAACCATTTGAAGCTAGAATATATTTTACTTAGGCTATTCTAAACTGAACCATAGAGGGTGATTTGTTCAAATTTAGCATGGGGAAGGGGAAGGATTAAATTGTGCAGCGAAGCATTTTGAGACTACTGACTAGAAGTCCTATGTTTCTTGGAATCAGTGTTCCTTCAACTGTCTGTCAAGCTGTATCGGAAACTATTAGGTTGTTGTTGATCTCAGTTGTACAGACCTTTCTAAACTAATGACTGTGCTTGTTGTTGTGCTGTTGTCTCACTTGGCTAGCAAGACTAATGATTGGCCAACCCGTGGCTGACCTCTGTGGTCGTATTCTTCATTGTGTCCCATCTATCACTGACTCACGCTCTCTTAGCTCCTGCTCTTATACTTCTCTGTGCATTCAGGCAGTCTGAGGAAAAGGAAAACTAGTAGTCTTTCTAGCTGGTCATTTATTAAAGCATTTTACAACTTAGCTTCACATCTTCAGGCAGGCGGTAAACTTGAACATATTTATTTCAAGCTGATCTAAATTCACTGTGTGGTGCGCTACAAGTTGATAAACTGTTCACCACTGGGGATGTCCTTGAAGAGAAAAAAATAAATGGTGAACACTAGATTTGATGACAAGTGGCTGTGAATAATCCCGAACTTTAGAGGAAGGGATTTGCACATGAGATATGAAACATTAACGTTCTTCTGATATCAGTTCATATACTGTAGATAGATAAACTCTCAAAAAACTGCATCTCATGTCACCACACCAGGAAAATGCAAAGCCATTGCTTATTGGCGCTGTCCTCTGAAGCTACACAAGCCATACAACGACATAAGTCCTCTTCTTGTGATAAATGTCCCCATTTACCGGTTTGCAAGGAGCAGCAGAATGCACCACGATGTCTGGTCAGCCCATGGTTGAACCCTGCGCTTGAACTATTTGTCACTGGTTAATCAATCACTGATTCACTCTTCCTCTGTTTCCCTGCAGTTCATCTAATTTCTCTCAGCAGATAAAAGGACGGAAGGTCAAAAGATCCCGCTTTCTTCTTAGCATAGTTTCTCACTCTGCTTCTCACGGTCCACCTGACGTTGGCGTCCAAGTGTGTCCATGATGAGCAAGAGTTTAAGTAATTTGCAAGTAATTTGTAAATAATTAGTTTGACATAATACAAGCTCTACCTAGTAACCTCTGTTTGACTAGAAACCTCCTTTGCAATTGAGAGGCACACACCTCTGTTCAGTTTCCCTCTCTTCAAAGTTCAGACCGAGTAGACAGAGTAGCGTGATATGTGATTATTATCAATTTTACCTGGTCTGTAGTGTTAGGAAAGCTACTTGAAATACCGGTAAGCGATGCTACTCTAAATTGACATTAACTACACTGAAGCTACTCCGATAAATGTAGCAAACTAAGATACTGTATGTACAGCAACATGTCAAAAGTAATTTTTGAAGTTTTTACTTTTTTCCAACATTGAACAAATTTCAAAAATGTTGTCTGTAAAATAAAGGTTTTCTGAGAATGTGTTAACTATTTGTCAAATGTCAATATGCTTGTAGTAGAATTAGAAGATAATCAAGCATAGGAAGAAACTGGCATTTCTTAACAATATGCAAACCCTCCCAGTCCCAGAAAACTAAACTTGATTTTCAGCATTCAGCCCACGAACAAAGTACTGAAATGACTTGCAAGGTGACTTCATTACAAATAAGCAAAAACAATCTGCATGGGAACATTTACTGCTGATAAGGGAAAGGAACATCACACACATTTTACTGAATGTTGTTGACATTGTATTTATGAATATACCTACCCTTGCCGGAAACCAAGGCATCTGGGGAGCATTTAAACTGTCATTGATCAAAAGAAAAATGAGATCCTCCATGGGACAAAACAGACTGCATTATCTGACTTTCACGTCTTTAGAAAGTGACTTGAATCCAGTGCTTTTGAGAGCGTAGCCTACCATTTTTTACTGCTATTATTAATTAAGCTCTCACCAACTTAATTTGAACATCTAAAGCCGATGCAACATGTTTAGGTTTACAATTGGATGTGCTTATCCCAAAGACAAAAGATAGATTTGAGTATTATCACACTTGGTGTGTGAGGTAGGCTATAATGGACACGTCTGTGCTGTCTGTGCTTTCCCTCATTGATTGTTGAAAAGTGTGCAAATGTTATTGTAGAGAACATGTATTAAGTTGTATTTGAGCGCATGTAATGTTGACTGAATTTTGTTTGATTGATATTCTGCCTGCCTGGATAATATGAAGGAGCTATCTATGGTGCTGAAACGGTGTAAATGTGCTTCTGGTGGGGTGGGGATGGGGGTGGGGGTGGGTGGGTCTGGAGCCTGCTCAAATAAGTCCCATAAGCCAAAGGGAAAGAAGCATTGTTTGGCTATCTGTTAGTGGGATTATTGTCCGATAGTCTGGAGGGACTATGCGATTATTCATTAAAACATGTTTTTGACATAGTCACTGTTGACTGACTGAAATTGAGGTTCTTGGCCTGCTGTCAGTGCTCAGGAGACTAGCCTATTTTGCAAGATTAGCTGCAGACAAGACACACAGGTAGGAGCGAAATAAAAAATATCCTATTGGAGTTCATGATAAAATACAAAATATAAAACAGTGTTGAGTAGCCTACTACAGGGTTTAAAAACAAGAACAGGTCATAAGTGACCTAGCCATTATCAACCTTTTAAAATCTGACAAAGAGATATGGTACTCTAGTTAAAGTTTTGACTATGGTCCTTTGAACATGCTCATCTTCCCCACTTCAATTCGGACAGCACATACCATACATTGCAACCACTTCTGTGGTCGTAAGTTGTGACTACTTTGCACGAAAATAAGAACTTGAAGTTTATGCACATAGGTATTTTACCAATGATAGCAGTTGAAAAAGTATAAAGGATGTCACTTCATTAAAAACATGAAGCAATTAATACAAAGATTAGCATTTTATAGGAACCTAATTTGAGACTCTAATTAGCAACATTTTAAATGTGACTGACTTCACTTCTGTCACTGTTTCCGTTGTCATTGTCAAATCCGACTAACATATAAATATCTAGTATTTTCTAAAGGTGACATGTTTTAAATTACGTTTCACTGTCTTTCTTGGTTCTACATTTGAATAAAGAGACTTGTAAATATAAGCTCCCATGTTGCTCACATTGAATGTTTTCATCATTATGACAATTTCTTTCATTATGAGAAAAAATTATAATAATTGTCAACTGCAGAAGCAACGGTATGAATGTAATTTCTCTTGCCTTAATCGGGAACGTGTACAGTCTACTGTATAGGAGGCGACAATATATTGTAATGTGTGTGATCTGTTGAACAGCACAGCATTATAATTAGATAAATGTAACTTGCACATGCAAGCTGCAGTATTAAACAGTTGGCTGGTTTTCCAAGGTCATAACTCAATCGAGTCAATAACCTCTCAAATCTATTTATATTATCACACCTCACCTGAGCTACGGCTCAAACACACGTACACACACGCACGCACGCACGCACGCACGCACGCACGCACGCATAGGTGCAGTTTATCCATATGGTTGCTCATTCCCTCTCTCCACCCCTCATATGGAGAAGTCCTAACCTCAGCTGTGTTGTCGGCCCTGCCTCTCCCGTTAGGAGCCGTTGTACACCACTGTGAAGGCGTTAGGCTGTGAGTGCTTCCCCGCTGCTAGGCCAGGTGCACCCAGACCCCGGGAAACCAATCAATATGTCTGCCCAGAACACCAGTCAGGTAAAGGAAAGATATAGGGTCGCAGCGGGGGAGACAGGAGCAACATCGGACCGCTGCTGAAAGACAGATGTCAGAAATACACACATGCACACGCAGCAAGAAGCATGTGCTGTTAGTCTGTCTGTGACAACACCACAAACACACACACCCACGCACTCACACACACGCGCGCGCACGCGCCCTTGTGTTTGCCAGTGTTTCTCCCTCTCGTCCAGCTAATATTCAGGATCATGTATTTTCCCCGCGCCTCATCCATCATGTTGCTAAATAACCCCATACAGCCTCTGAACAGGCCTTATTACCTGGAAGCACTCACAGGCGAGAGAACAAGAGAGCCACATCTGGTGTGTCACAACAGGGGGGTCCACGTGCCCGCTAACACACGGTATAGTCTATGAAGTTTATTTGACATGGACGTCACAATTACACTAGACAAGCCAGATGCATTGTTTAAGTGTGTAATGTACTGTCTGTACTGTATGCTAATTCTCATGGTTCCACAATATAGATATACTGTAGGTAAATGGCAAAAGTTGTTAAGAGTGTGTGTGTGTGTGTGTGTGTGTGTGTGTGTGTGTGTGTGTGTGTGTGTGTGTGTGTGTGTGTGTGTGTGTGTGTGTGTTGCGTGCGTGCGTGCGTGCGTGCGCGTGTGTGTGTGTGGATATTACAGTATAACAAAAATATAAAGTCCTTTGGCTAATGTGATGGCAACCTCTTTGATAGGCTATACTGTACTTGTACCAAGCATTACATCTTTCATGTTCATAAATGTTTCATACATTGTTTCATTGTGTAACCTTTGCAATATTATTATTATTATTATTATTACCCTTATTATTATTATTATTTAAAATACAAAGCCTCTCACTGTACTTGCTCCAGAGCGGCGCCATTACCGCCAGGCTGAGAGGCAGGAGAGGGAAAGCCACATCTGCTCCGACCCAGCAGGGGGCAGGCATCATGATCGATGGACCAGAACACATATTTAGAGTTCTCCCTTTAATTGGATTGGGGTGTGGGATGGTAAGGGGCTGGGGGTTGGGCAGGGGTAGCTGGACGTACATCACTGTTCACCCTCAGAGTTGAATAAACACCAATCTGGCTAGCCATCGTCAAAGAAAAAGGAAAAACAGCGCCCTATCTGTTTTGTTCCTGTTCTTGAGAGATTAAATAAACACTGACAATTTGACTGCATATAGTGTCCATATTTTCAACACACTAAAATCCTCAGTGTTCATTTATAGTCGGGGCCTAAGGGAGATGACATGGTAATCTCGCGCTAATTAGTCTAAAAGCGCGAAATTTTGCACAGATGTAGCCCAGGGTATGCTCTAATGATTTAGCTAGGGCGCCCGAGTCGGCGACCTTCGGGGTCGCCACAGCGGCCAAATCAAGTTGGGCTCCCATTGACTTTCTATACAGGAGGAAAATACCCAGAAAAACACTTTTTTTCTGTGTATTTAACTTGGATTTGAGGGGTCTAACTAGGGGTTTGTAATGATGCTGAATCCATTGCAAGCATTTGTTTTGCACAAAAAACATTCCTTGGGCTACAAATGGCCCAAGAAAATGATGGTTTAGTGATGAAAAGTGATGAGTCATCACTTTTCAGAGTTTTTTGGGTGTTTTCTGGAGCTGTGGCGTCCCCGAAAGTCGCCGACTCGGGCGCCCTAGCTAAATCATTAGAGCATGCCTTGGGCTATACATCTGTGCAAAATTTGGCGCTTTTAGACTGATTAGCACGAGAAAAAAAAACCCTAAGGCCTCCGACTAACATGAATGCTCACCCCATACATGCATCGTTTTCTGATGCCATTTCTAGCCCAAGGAATGTTTTTTGTGCAAAACAAATGCTTGCATTGGATTCAGCATGATGACAAACCCCTAGTTAGACCCCTCAGATCCTACTTAAATACCCAGAAAAAAAATCTTTTTCTGGGTATTTTCCTCCTGTATAGAAAGTCAATGGGAGCCCAACTTGATTTGGCCGCTGTGGCGACCCCGAAGGTCGCCGACTCGGGCGCCCTAGCTAAATCATTAGAGCATGCCCTGAGCTACATCTGTGCAAAATTTCGCGCTTTTAGACTGATTAGCGCAAGATATCCTTAAGTCCCCCGACTATTACCCATTTGTAATTAACACAGATGTAACCACTCTGAGAGTAGAATTACCACTGAGGATTTGACTGCGTACCTCTTCATTACATTTAGATTTCAGAGGACAGTCCTGGGGAGCTTTACGGCTACAGTATTATGTGTCAGCTGACTTGTAATAAAGTCCACATAACTCATGTGATGTCGACTGGGATGTGTTTTATCAATGCTGATGGAGTAGAAACGGGCCTATTGACCGGTGAGTAAATTGTGTGTGTTATAAATGAGACACTGGCTCATCCCAAACTGGATGTCTTGTTCATGTGCTCAAGATAGATACGGTAGTTAGATGTTATCTCCACCCTTCAGACTGGTCCCCTATTGTATGTCCCCCCCCCCCCCCCCCCCTAGTTTCTATGTGTTAACTCTGTGTGTATGCGTGTGCATGAGTGTAAGTGTTTTTCCGTTTCTGTATACTCTGCGTGTGTGTGCGTGCGTGGGTGCATTCGTGCGTGTGTGTGTGTGTGTGTGTGTGTTTGCGTGCAAGAGTAAGTGTAAAGTGTGTGTGGCAATGTGACGGCCACAGATCTAGACGGATCAATAGAGGGCCTTGTCACCCTGGAGGTTTCGATCAGCCATGCCCAGCTCTGGTCTCACCCCTATATTATCCACACACACACACACACACACACACACACACACACACACACACACACACACACACACACACACACACACACACACAAACATACACACATATATATGTGTGTGTGTGACACACATATATATACATACACACACACACACACACACACACACACACACACACACACACACACACACACACACACACACACACACACACACACACACACATATATACTATATACACGCACGCACGCACGCACGCACACACACACACACACACACACACACACACACTCCCCCCTAGAAGAAAAATAAAGGAAATCTGTCTAACTCCCGGTCCCGCCTACCATCTCTCTCTCTCTCTCTCTCTCTCTCTCTCTCTCAATCCCCCTTTCTATCGCTCCATCTGTTTGTCTTTCATCCACACACACACACACACACACACACACACACACACACACACACACACACACACACACACACACACACACACACACACACACACACACACACACACACACACACACACACACACACACACCACTAGTCACGTGCATGCGCAACACACGCACTGTAACACTAGAGAGTGGTCTTGTCGATTGTCCCTGATCCCTGCAGAGAACTGAGATATGTCACGTCTGTACAGCCTGGCCACCAGCAAAAACCATTTACACCACCATTGGGAGTCATGGAATAAACCGAGGCTGGATATAGACTGACTGACAGACAGACAGACCAGTGGCGTCAGTTCAGTAAAAGCTAAGGTATGGCAACATGACTTTCCGCCGTTTCTATGGCTGCATATGGCAGCCTGGAACGGTTGTTCAAGTGCAGCTAAACTTGGCATGTTAGAAACGTGCCACAATTAACAATAATGCATTGCACCTGTGCAACTGACGTGCGGAACCTGGGAATATACCATTTTGTCTGGTATTTTGTAATTATAATACCTTGTTAAAGTGACCATTTTGTAAAATTTTGCATTTGTAGTTATTTTACTATAGCCTAATTTAACAACATAATAACCAGCACAGTTAGACAAAGAGACATTCATGGATTTATATTTAAAAGTAACTTTTATTTTCCCCCTGGACCCAGGGTATGGCAGCTGCAGGGGTATGCCATACCCAATTGACGCCCCTGAGACAGACAGACAGACAGACAGACAGACAGACAGACAGACAGACAGATAGACGGACAGATGGACTGACAGACGGACGGACGGACAGACGGACACATTGACGAATAGATGGATACTGTCTATATGAAACACTGCTTCTACAAAGTACGGTAGCCTACTTTAGGTCAGTGGTTCTCAACCTTTTCAGGCCACGACCCCCAAAATAATCATATTTTAACTGGGGACCGCCCCACACTATGAACACTAAGAGTTGAGGCATTAAGGGGGTTCCACACAGTATGCGGGTCACCGCCTGCTAGTAATTCATTTTCAATGAGAGGCAGGCGGCTTTTTCGGCCACGCAGCGAAGTTTTGGGGCGGCGAGGCGAGCGGCCGCGGTCCCGTGAAATCACCCGCGAGCGTGCTCGTTTGTGCATGCGTACGCGGGCGGTGAGAGATGGATTGTGTTCATCTTTGTGAAATACCGCGTGGCTCACTGAGCGAGTGTGTTTGTGTCTCACCGCGGTGCGGCCACTGCTGATCCTAGCGGCAGCCCCGACGGCAACCGCGTACCGCGTGGAACCCCCTTTATATTTTGTATAACACGATTCTATTGTGAAAATAGCCGATAATAAGCAGATGCGAGGTGTTGTGAGCATGTAGATCGGCTATTGTCATAATTACTGCCTTTAATATTTGACAATTTGGCCAATGTTTAATTTGTCATTTTAGAGGTATCAAAAAGTCCTTAAATTCACGTTAGAAATGTGCAGATACCCAATCAACCTTAAACTTTATGTTGGTTTGTTTACTGTTTAGTGAGAAAACAATGTTGCACATTAAGTTAATCATCTGGGGACCCCCCAAAATAATCTGGGGACCCCCCTGGGGGTCCCAACCCACAGGTTGGTTGAGAACCATTGCTTTAGGTGATTGATTGCTACAGTTTGTTTCACATGAAAATAACCATTTAAATGGTCCTTCTTGTGTTCTTCAAGGTTTGTGACCTTCGGGCAAATGAAAGCCGTCCCAAGGTGAGGGGTAGATCCAAACAAAAACATTCATGGACATTCAGAGTGCAAAGCAGACAAAGCATTTTGAATTCTTGTCAGCTCTTCGAAGGTAGACTGCCCGGGGTGTTTTTTCAACATGTACTTGAAGAGCTTTAGGCTACTGGCCCCAGTCCTGATTACACAGTAAGGGTGGACAAAGGGTTGAAGAGACAATAATCCTTTTTAATGAATACTTGGCAGGGACACTTCAGTAGTTTTGGGAAAAGACAATGTCTATAATTTCGCTTTACTGTTGCAAAAGAAACAATGTGAGAAAGGAGCTGGAAAGAAATGTGGCAGCATGAAGGAAAAACTAAGAGGTCTCAGTTTACAATGGGGCAGAAACCTTGCATTATTATCTTGCGCCTCGCATCGTGAGGCGTTGTGTGCTTGTAGATCTGCTATTTTCACCATAATCGTGCAACACTCTTGTGTGATGAAGTATGGCATACATTTTAAAGAAAAAGTAAATATGAGAAATTTGGAGATACAAGGTTTCTGCCAGACAACAGCGATAAGAAGGAAAAAAAACAGGAAAACAAAATGACTTTAATTTAACTTTTGCTTACGTTTCAAAAGACCAAACTCCACAAGCAACATTTCCCATCAGTATTCTAACCTTTTCCCTCCATTTAGGCCAAGGTCTGCCAAGAATTTGCATATTTGCTGATGTATATGTCTGTCTGTCTGTGTGTGTGTGTGTGTGTGTGTGTGTGTGTGTGTGTGTGTGTGTGTGTGTGTGTGTGTGTGTGTGTGTGTGTGTGTGTGTGTGTGTTTGCGCGTGAGTGCGTGTGTGTGTGTGTGTGTGTGTTTGCGCGTGAGTGCGTGTGTGTGAGAGAGAGAGAGAGAGAGAGTGTGTGTGCGTGCGCGACCAGATAGAAAGGCGAAGTGCAGGGATGCACAGTAAAATCCGGAATGTTCATTTTACTCTGGAACGTCAAAATGGACCAGTGAATAAAAGGAGAGTTTTGGCCCAGAAGGCAATCTTACCTCTAAAAGTACTAATTTCATCCCCCAAAAGATGGTCCAGATGTTTTTTTTTTCAAAAGATGCAATATATTCCATTTTGCGTCTATCTGTCCTATACCCATGCAACCAGAGCTTCAGACAGGAGCGACTCGTGGTAAACACATTATTTTGGTAAGTATTTGGCAACAGAGTGCCACCATTCACTTGCACTTTATTTTGAAGAGCCCCGGAAGCCACTATCGTGTCCATGTTGTGGAAATTCACAATGGCGACCAGTATGTTTGTTTTCACACGAAAATAAAAAATCCTAACCACAGCCGACTGTCACGGCCCAGTGTCGCCGTGAAAAAGGGGTCTGTGTCAATATGCCGAAGGGCCGGTATTCCGATGACCTAAACCTAACCTTAACCTTAACCCTAACCCTAACCACCGTAAAACTAACGCTGGTGAGTAGCTAACCTGCCGACGGGGGTGAGTAACTAACCTGCCGACACTGGTGAATAGCTAACCTGCCGACGGGGGTGAGTAACTAGCCTGCCGACGCTGGTGAGTAGCTAATCTACCGACGCTGGTGAGTAGCTAACCTACCAACGCTGGTGAGTAGCTAACCTACCAACGCTGGTGAGTAGCTAACCTGCCGACGATCATCCTACTCGGAACAACAGACCTGAGGAACAATGACTTCTGCCCTGAAAAAAAGAAAACGGTTCTCGGCGATCGAAGCGTTTTTGGAAGTAGATTCCGAGATAAAGCCGTTTCTTTGCAGCAGCAATGAATAGGAGCCTACAGTATGGATCACATGCTTCCTGATGCTGGCGGCTGAGTTGCATCATGTTCGTTCGTTCGCTCACCAGTGGCCGCAGCAGCGCCTGTTTACCTGGTAACCATGCAACCAGGTAAGTCTCTGAGCGTCTTAACAGGGACTTGGCACTCCACAGGGGGTAAATTAGGGGACATATTAGGCAATCAAAGTTTTAAGGGATGTCCACAGCCCTGATGTCCACATCACTGTCGCCCTGAGGCGTCTTACTAGTATTACCAGTGCCATAGTTGTTGTTAACATGGTGAACTTTTAACTCCTTGAAATCTTGTGTCTTGCACTACTTCCGCGTTCACTTGCATTCAACAACAGTTTTGTTTTTGAAAAGTTAAAGTTTATTAATTGAAAATAATTCCAGTGCATCCAATCGTTGATTTGCTCAACGCATAAGTCCCCTGTTGATGTGGTTATGTAAATGTGTGTGTGTCACCTGCATAATTATGGTAACATATTTTGTTGTTCTCCATAATCTGATACAGTGGGAGCATGTACTGTAGATGTTGAACAGAAGAGGTCCCATGAATGGAGCCTTGGGGAACACCGGATGTCATTTTTGTCTGCCCAGACATGTAATTATAGACACAGTAGTCCCCATCCTTTAAGTACGGCATAATATTATGATTCAAAGCAATGTATTACTGTGTCAGAAAGTCCCGTCCAGTTTTCCACTCCAGTAATAAAGCAAGGAAGTTTGACGTCATTTACACATCCTACCTGGTTTGCATTTTTCCCCCACCATTCTGAATTCCCATAGACTTTTTCTTCATATTGCGTCATATAAGAACTGTATTCCAAACATAAACAAAACTTCGTTTTGTTCCACGTTTCGAGCTTGCAGATCTGCTACTTTGTCTGCCTTTTTTTGTGTGACACTGCAGTATGATCAAGTTGGGTATTAATTTACGACAAAACCCCAAAACGTTAAAATATGAAGATAGGAGGTTTAATGAAGACCTTAACAACAACAGCAGTCAATCATAATCCTGACATCAAAGCAGTGCCAGGAAGTCGTTCATTTGTTGAAACACTGCAGCGTTTTTAATGATTTTACACAAAGAGGTTTGGTATGACCTTTTAATGGTCCGTTAGTGAGATGGCCAGATTATTCTTTTATAAGAGTGCATTAATGATGCCATTTTTCATAGCCTGTGGGAGGAAGAGACCCTGGTGACAATTTGTAGAAGAGCAGAGGCCATGCCATTTGAAACATTTTTGGAAAAGCCTGTTGGCAGAATATTTTTCGGATGCTGTAATATAAGTTTTTATGGTTGATTGGATAACATTGTGTCAAGGCATTTGAATAAATATGAAGTGGACACACATATCCTGTGCCCGATATGGAGGCCCTGACTCCAAATTTTCATAATTTTGTGTGGCTGAATTGAATGAGAGTGAAATGCATTCTTTCTTTGTTTTTCATAGTGTCACATTTAAGTCAAGTGACGCATAATCATCTGCAAATCTTTTTGCCATATCTGAATCATACACGTTTCCTTCCTGTCTCATTAAACAGATTTAGAAACACGGAGGAACTTCACAACTTCCCATATTTCTCACCATTCTAGGTGGTGTTGACTGCATGAAAGCACAGATGAGAGAACAAAGATAGAAGATATGACATGATATGAATCTGTGAAGGCGCGCTCGCACGCACGCACGCACGCACGCACGCACGCACGCACGCACGCACGCACGCACGCACGCACGCACGCACACACACACACACACACACACACACACACACACACACACACACACACACACACACACACACACACGAACACATGCACCTGTGAACTAATCCCACTCAGGAACAGTGTCACAGCACAGCCATGTTCACACACGCCTGTGCAACTTCAAAACCCATACACCTACAGTATGTGAATTGAACACACACATTCACAGAAGCATGCACGCGCGCGCACACACACACACACACACACACACATACTGTATGCATGCAAACCTCTGGCTAATGGCTCAATTAACACGCTGTCACATCGGAAGCAGTGAGCTCACTAAATCCACCTGCCTCTAAGGAGTTTGTGGAAGAGTGAGGATGTAATTGATACTATATTCAGAGAGAGCTACTTTGAAACTAATTACGTGTGTATAACAAGTGAAGAATGACTTAGACAGCTCCTGAAACCTATATTACGTGTAAGGACTGGGGGATATAGGCGGGTTCGCGATCTCAATGTGTGTCTTTAGTTTGCAGAGGGGGATATTGTTGGCAGAGTTATGCGTGCGTGTGTGTCGTGTGTGTGTCGTGTGTGTGTGTGTGTGTGTGTGTGTGTGTGTGTGTGTGTGTGTGTGTGTGTGTGTGTGTGTGTGTGTGTTCGTGCGTGTGTGCGTGCGTGCGTCTGTCTTTGTGTGCATTCTGTGATCCTTCCATTTATTCACAATGTCACTGAACAAAGCCACGACACATCAAAGCTGCCTGTGTGTCTGTTGGGAGCATATCATGTAAATGTGTGTTTATGTTCATTCTTATGCAAATCATGCCAACCACAATGCATTTAGCAGCAAACTAAGAAATGAGAAATGCGAATCACAAAGGAATCAATCTGCCGTGCCGTGGTTTTATATTTCAAATGTGCAGTCTCAATGTATGGTTTGGGTTCACTTCTGTTAGATCTAATCTTTTTTACCTTTTCCCCCAATTAAGCCATTGTGCCAATTTCCCCCAAAACACTTGTGAAGTGTTGTCACTGCAAACCCCTACTGGTTGGTCTTCGGATTGGTTGGTGCTAGGGACTGTAATGAAACCAAGTGCCTCCTTCGATATACTGTACAGTGTGCACAGCAGCCATATTGGAGAGAAGTTGGGTCTCTTCTCACCTCCTTCAAAGGTGTTGCCAATGATACTAATGAAGGCAAACACAACCGGACGTCACGCTCGGCTGACGCAGCTTGACACGGCTTCCGGTAGCCATTTTGAATGTGGCGGTACGAGTACTAGATCGTAATATCCCTTCACTCGCTATAGTAAGGAAGTTCGCTGTGTAGCTTACAGTGCTAGTGCTCTTTCAGTAGTATTTATACAAAATAGAATGAGTTGTTGTTGTACTGTATGAAAAAAGGTTCCACGGCTTCTCACCATGCTCGCACGGATTTGAACCCCTAGTCTCCGTGGTGATGGGCAGGAACTTTATCCTGTGCCACCCTAGCACCCAGACTGTCCATGTTAAAAGCACCGAAATGCTGTTTGAATGCTGTGCTTACAGTATGTTTTTATTCTGTTTTTGATTCTCTGTACTTGTACCTGTGCCGCTGTGCGTGTTTTGAAGCACTTTTGAATCTTGGTTTAGAAAGGTGCTAGGCTGTCTAAAATATAAAACTTTCACTTACATACTGATTGTATTGATTCTACTGCACTATACATCTCGGATGCAAATTTGAAATCCGCTAAAATTATACCAACTTTCTGAACAGCTTCCATCCGGCTACCATCAGACTGTTGAAATAGGCCTGACCACCACCTGTCATCAGACTAGTATTACAGCCCTTTGTGGACTGGTTGAACCCGACAATACGTTGACAACAGGCCTGGAATTTCATAATTTTAGGGGCAATGGTGTTGTCCATTTTTTAGGGCACAAAGGCCAAATGCCAGGGCAGGAAGGCCATCAAATAAAACAATTTTAGTCCAGTGAAAGAATTTGTTGAATTCAAGGGTTAGGGATGATAACCTAATCTGCAGTGAAATACAGGTAGATAAATGATGGTATTTACAATCTGATCCATGCTCAGCCCTGCACCAATCAAAGTCACTGGATTGGTTTAAAGATGGGGACTCGGAGGATTTAAGATTTCAGAATCTCAACAAAAGACACTGGTGTCTACGGTCTACATATTGACAAGAAAGAGACAGAGTAGAAGTGGTACAGTCAGCTGGGACAGTAAGGCCACTGTGGCCTTAGTTCATGCCATTGGTTTTAGGGGCAGAAGGCCAAACTGAGGGGCAATGGCGGCCATGGCCTTCATGGCCTCCATGAAATTCCTGCACTGGTTGTGCAATGTGCTGACACTCTTTCGCACCTTAATGTCTAATCTCATGTACAAAGCTGCTGCCTGCTGCTTTGTCGACCTACTGTACCGAAGTGCTACCACCTTTGATGCCTAACCTGGGCGCCACTGTCCACTTAGGCAGAGCTGATATCATGTCCCTTTGTAACATAAACATGAAACAGGATGACAGGACGAAATGGCAACAGATTATGCATGGATGGATGATGGATGGATAGATATACAGTATATCGTCGTTGTCGGGTGGAAACCTTGTATGTCCAAGACTGTTCGTTTTGTATTTATCATGTTAAAAATGAACTAAACTAGTGAAAACAGCAGATCTACAAGCACACAACGCCTCGCGTGTGTGCTTGTAGATCGGCTGTTTTCACTACTTTTGTGCGATGGCCTTGTATGATGAAGCAGGACTTTATTTTGAGAAAAAAACGTACAAATTTGAAACTTGGAGATACAAGGTTTCTGCCCGACAGTGATGATATATAGAGATGGATGGATGGATGGATGGATAGAAAAATACCTTTATTAATCCTGAGGGAAATTCAGATATCATAACTGTCAGGATTGTGCAGGATGAGAGCTTTAAAGACCACAGCCCTCAAATGCCCTCTTTATTACACCCCCTCCCTCCATGCAGAATAAAGGATATGTTAATACATAATAATACACGAAAAATTCCATCTCTCACTCTCTCTCTCTCATTTCTGCCTGACAAAACGCCTGTAAATGAGACCCAGTGAAATTACCATGGAGATCACCCAAAGATCAGTGTGATTCTCCGAGGTCACTCACAGTTTTTCGTTCTCTCATTCCCCTCTCCTTTCTCTCTCCCTCTCTCTCTCTCATGCAAAATGTAAGATATTATCGATGCATGAAAACTATTTAATCTCTGTCTTTTATGAAAAAAAAGGCTGTAAATGACTGTCTGTGAAATTAAGAGCTAAGATTGCTTCGCTTTCTCTGAGGTTGGCATCTCTCTCTCTCTGTCTCTGTCTCTTTCTCTCTCTCTCTCCTTGATCAGTCCATTTTTCAGGGGTCATTCTGGTTCTAACCCCTTCGTCTCAGAAGCCGCCAATCCCGTTTGGGAGCAGCACCGTGCCTCCTTAACATTCCCCATTACCGTATGTAAATTCTCTAATTGCAAAACCCACAACCACGTCACCCTTATAGCTTGACCTCCCTGTCTCGCAGAGGAAGAAAACCACATCTGCCGTCTCGTGGCAAACAAAATAAAATAAATAAATACGCAAACAGGCATCATCTTGTGTCTGGGGTGAATCCTCCTAGGATGAGTGGGGGGGAGGGAGGGAGGGGGGGGGGGGGGGGACAGACCAAGGGAGAAGAGAGAGAATTGTGAGCGTGTTGGAGAAAACAGAGAGTAAGAATAAAGAAGGAACAATAGAAAAAAAGTGTGTGTGTGTGTGTGTGTGTGTGTGTGTGTGTGTGTGTGTGTGTGTGTGTGTGTGTGTGTGTGTGTGTGTGTGTGTGTGTGTGTGTGTGTGTGTGCGCGTGCGTGTGCATGTGCGTGCGTGTGTGCACGAGTGTATGTGTGTGTGAGGGGTGAAAGGGCCACAGAAAGGAGGAGAGTGATAGATGTGAGCTGAAAAATAACTTAAAAACAGGGCACTGAAAGGAAGAGACGGACTGAAATCAGGGTTTTCGGGGGTACAATTAGGATGCAGAGGAAAACATCCTTTTGTGATGTAAAACATGCCGCGACTGGTCGGAAACATCCCGCGCTCTTTCATCCACCCAAACATTGTCATTTGCTAAATAATGGTTGCAGATTGACACAGAGTTCCTTCGGATTAATCCACTGTGTAGATCAAAGCACCTAGCACACAATGCATTGCCACATACTGTATGCCTCTGGGCTGGAAAAATAATATGTGTATTAACACTTCATAAATACAGTACTGTCGGTTACGGTTAAGTGCAGAGCGAACAGTTAATCTGCCATAATAATGGCAGCCATTTAAAAGGAAGGCCCACGGTGCTGTGCCACTGCTGATATATCAAAACGGAACATAGTCCTTGCAGCATTGTTGAGGTGAACAAGAGCGAGCAAAACACCGGCGCTCGACGACATGCACAGCTCGCTCTCCAGGTTCTCGTGAGGAAGAGAGCTTCGCATTGAGCTAATAACAGAGCTCGATAACGGAGCTCATAAACGTTTGCCTTCCAGTAAAAATGTACCCTTCTTATTCTAATTCCTGGGTTTGTATTTGCATGGCCTTAATCCATGCACTGCTGTCGTCTATCACTCTAGTGCAGGACTTATGCAGAAGACATGTAACATAAATGAGAGCTGCAGGGTCCAAAAAAGAAAATAAAAATAAACGGAGTGTGGGACATTTCCTTATAATCACTTAAGCACTTGTGGGGCGGCTATGGCTCAGGAGGTAGAGCAGGCAGAGCAATGACCTGTGGGTCAGTGCACTCGGCGGTTCAAATCCAGGCTCCTCCTGTCAACATGTCGAAGTGTCCTTGGGCAATACACTGAACCCTGTGTTGCCTCCAATGGTGTTAGCTCGCCAGTTGCCACCATTGGTGTGTGAATATGGGAAGTGAGGACGCTGGCGTCTACTGTTCGCCGCTTCACTTTCCAAAGTATGAATGAATGGACCATTGTAAAGCACTTTAAGTTCGCAACATGCTTAGAAAAGTGCTATAAAATGCAATCCAATCCAGCAAAAATAGAAAATGATGTGCCACGTGCCAGCAGAGATTTGGTGGAATACTAACAAAGCGGTGCTTGTATAGTGCCCTGGAGGACCCCGTAGACCAGTAAAAATATCATGTCAATATCACAATATCAATATTGTAAAATATCACAGTCTCAAAAGCTTGTGTCAATTCACTTCTTTTCTTTAACTCAACAAGCTCTGAGAAGTTTAACTTACATTAATGCATTCACAGTCTCAAAAGGTTGTGTCAATTTGCTTCTCCTTATCTCTAGCTCTGATACGTTTTGACAACTAGATATTGCAGTTGGGTCAACTTTATGAACTTGAATATCTGAGTTGAAACAAAGTGAATAGTGAGGTTGTCTTGATTAGAATTTTCAAGTTAAATCAACTTTGATAACTCACAAAACAATGTTGAGACAAATAGAATATTGTAGTTGGGTCAACCTTATAAACTTGAATAGCATATCTGAGTTGAAACAAAATGAATAGTGATGTCTTAACTTGACATTTCAAGGCAGCAGATGAACCTACATTTTAAGTGAAGAAGATATTTAGTTTCATATTGAGACAACGATAGCCTATTATATTGATATATCACTGTACTGTATGTGTCTCTCAGGACATGGACCTACTACTTTGAACACCACTGTCATCACAAGCTCATGTCTATTGGCAGAAAAATAAATCTAGAATGATTTATAGTCCAGGCGTTTCGGGCAGTATTTTGATGTAATCGTGCACTTTATGAAAGAAGCATGAAATTTGGCACAGTTAGAACATGACATATGGAGAAAAAAAAATGCTATAGGGGCATCGCAGATTTGTCTTGGGAAACTTGTGGGAGCCAATTAAAGTTGGGGTCTCATAGACTTTACTATATAGTGAAATAATACAAAGAATACATATGCTTTAAGTAGCATGTAAGGGGTCAAACTAGGTGTTTTTGGGAATTCTGAATCCAATGCAAACATTTGTTTTGCAGGAAAACATTCCTTGGGCTAAAAACGGACCCCATAAAACTATGGTTTAGTGATGAGTCATCACTTTTCAAAGTTTTGTGGCGGCCGTTTCTCGGAAAGGAATGTTTTTCGTGCAAAACAAATGCTTGCATTGGTTTAAGAATCCCGAATAACACATAGTTTGACCCCTCGCATGCTACTTAAAGCATTTTTCTTTTCTTTTTTACTCTATAGCAAAGTCTATGAGAGCAACTTTGATTGGCTCCCACAAGTTTCCCAAGACAAATCTGCGATGCCCCTATAGCCAAAAATGATCCATATATGGCATGTTCTAACTGTGTGCCAAATTTCATGCTTCTTTCATAAAGTACACGATTTTTGCCTGAAACGCTCGGACTAGGAGAGAGATGCATATAAATCTGAAGGAAGCGCAGTGATGAGTGTGAAGCCCATCCTATCAGCAGTTCTCCAGAACTGAACAGGCACACGTTCTGAATGGCGGTATAACGCCCGAATGGCCGCCTTTCGGGCGTTGCACTAGTCGTGTATCTATAAATGTGGTTAAAATAAAATAATATACTCTGACCTGAAGAGTCATAGACTCATAGATTATCTTGTTGTACATTGTGTTAACTTCTAGAAAACAAGATCTTAAAATCTGCTCAAGGGCCCTGCTGTGTGGTTTGTTTCCAGACAATACTGTGAGAACGGCTGATAGAGGCAATGTTTAATTTGAAAGGCAGATGAAAGCACCACCTTATTAACATGTTATCTCACATACACGCGCGCGCGCGCACACACACACACACACACTCACTCACACACACACAAGCGCGCACACCCACAGACTCTCTGTTCATCTCTTTGTCAAGCCCTCAGCTTGGCTGAGCTGTGACATGTCTCACCCACTATACCTGGTCCTGCCATGGCTTGCTCACTGCACGCCCCGTTGTCCCTGGCAACATTTTGGTTACCATGGTGACATCAGATTGAATCTCACTGGTTACTCTTTTTTATATCATTTGCGTGCACGCGCACACACACAAAAAGATAATAGTTATAATAGTAAAGTAGCATTCTGAGAGGAAAAGAAAAACATTAATCTAGTCTTTGTGGTGAATACTGCCCCCTAGCGTTGGCTTTCAAACATCATAGTCTATCAAGGGCTTTCACAATAGGCTGTAGATAGATAGTACCTTCATAATTTCATGGGGGAAATTCAATTGCAATGGCAATTGAATGTAGCCTATTATCGATGTATTATGATGAGGCCATCATCTTTTTATCTTAATACTCCTAGTAGGAGTAACAAATAATAATTGAGGCTGCTACTACTAATGCAAAATAAACAGGTAGAAACACACAGGGATTAGGAATAGAGAAACAAGTGGATTTAGGTACTATAGAACTTGGTCCTATGGACTTGTACTGCCTAGTCCATAGCATGGTGAAACAGCCATTGTAGTCAAAGTGAACAAACAGTAAATTCATTAACAGTACCAGACAGACTCAGGATTCGGGAACGATGCAAGTTGGAAATGCATTCCCCACCTGGTAATACCCGTTGTACTGGTCAGAGTACTCGCTGTACCCGTCCCGTTGTTTGATGTTTTTCAGTCAGTCGAGCGGTTCTCGAGATATGCGGGGCACACACAGATGGGCGGACAGACGGACCGATAGATATGGGCATAATATGGAGATCTTTGTATTTGTCTGTCTACCGGTGTCCTTTTATGCCCATATTCTGTATGGAGATCTCTGGATCTGTTTGCCCGTGTCCCTTCTAAACCCACGGGGTTCCGTGTCAGCCATGTCCAAATATGTCCTCTACTGCTGGTGCTCAACCGCTCTACTATCTCCTTCTGGAGGGGTTGAGAGGGGTTCATCCGCAGGGACGTGCAGAGCAAGTTAGAGAGCTAGGGGCTGAAATTTCTAAAAGGGCCTTTTGGTGGAAATATCGAAAATAGCAAACCTCCAAGCTCACAACGCGTTTGCGCTGCGACGTTGCACTGCGACGCTGTGCTGCGACGCTGCGCTGCGACGCTGCGACGCTGCGCTGCGACGCTGCGCTGCGACGCGTTGTGAGCTTAGAGTTCGGCTATTTTCAGTTCTTGACACCACACTGAACTAAGCATAATCAAGTGTATTCTGGAGTAACGGCATGGATTTCTACACAGAGAGGGCAATTCTTAAGATGCTGCATTCAAGTTCAGGAGAGTTTACTTTGGACAAGGCAATTCTCTTGAATGCTGCCTTCAGCATGCTGCTGTGGGTTCAGCTCAGGGAAATCTCGCTATTTCTACGTCCCATTAGTTAGCATTTCACCAGGTTAGCATTCACCCATGTCGAAATACTGGGACGTAGAACAAAATTTATGTTATGTCGAAATATCGACACGCTCCAGTTCAGCATGGTTGTTGTCACACCACGTCTTTACCATTTAGACTTGAACTCAAATCTGTGTTGTTTTAGATTTTCACAACTTTAACCATTATTTTATGCTTTAACTATTAAAAAATAGCAGACATTTTGTGCAAGTCTTTGAATATTTTTGACCCGATTCTAGAAATGTCTTCTTCTAAATGAAAGGTTCTCAAACTTTTTCATGTCAAGGACCCCCAAAATTACATGTATTTGGCCGCGGACCCCCATCTCAAAATATGTTGTTCCAGGGACCCCCCAGAGATATAAAAAAGATATATTCAAAGAAGAAAATAAAAAATAAGAAAAAAAAACACAATTAAAAAAATAATAGCAAATCTACAAGCTTGCAGTGCGGCACTCGGTGCTGCGCTGTGAGCTTGTATATCTGCTATTTTTCAATAGTTAAAGCATTCAATAATTCTAGGCCTAAATGGGTTAAGAAAACATGTTGATGATGACTGTCTCTCTGTCTTTGTTTACCTGTCTCACCCACTGTCACTGGGGTGCATGGGTGGGTGTGCCTATATCTGTCTCTTTCTCACTCTCTGACTGTGTCTCAGTCGAATGCCCCCTCCCTGCTTCTGTCGTTCCCTCTCTCCCTCCATCTTGAAAAAGATTTTTACAGTAAGACAAACAGAGCAAGATTAAAGACGTGTGCGTGCGTGTGCGCGTGTAGGAGGGGTAAGCACAGTGTGGGTAGGGTAGGGGTGCTGCTGTGCTGACCATCATTAAAAGTGTAAATGAATCCGGAGTCAGCTGTCACACATACTACTAGTTATGCTGTTTACCACCTCCAAATGAGAGAGAGACAGAGACAGAGAGAGAGATAGTGAGAGAGACAGAGAGAGAGATAGTGAGAAAGACAGTGGGAAAGAAGAAAGAGGATATAATTAGAGAAATAACTAGAGAGGCAGACAGACAGACAGACAGACAGACAGACAGACAGACAGGCAGACAGACAGACAGACAGACAGACAGACAGACAGACAGACAGACAGACAGACAGACAGACAGACAGACAGACAGACAGACAGACAGACAGACAGACAGACAGACAGAGACTAGTTAGGCTAAGGGGCTGAAGGCAGGGAAAATTATAGGGAGAGATAAAAACAAAAGAAAGAGTAAACGAAAAAGGTAGATATGATTGAGAAGCATACGCTGACAGACAAAATGGAGAGAGCGAGGAGGAGATAGCAAGAGAGAGAGAGAGAGCAAGACAAACGGAGAGCGAGGGAGGGACCATGTAAATATAGCATGGTTCTTTTCAACTCTGATCGTGGCCGAGAGAAAAGGCAGCCTCTTTTGTTTTCACGTGATTTAAAATTCAACTTCACTTTCGTCTGCTGTGTGTTTGGACCAAACCACGACAGGCTCAGAAAAACACTGATAGATCCATTTATCAGGGCCAATATTTTCATACCCCCGCCTCCACCCCCTCATAGAAAATTCTATTCTTCGGCTCACTCTGTCTGGCAAAATGGAACCCGTAAGCACCCGTTCTGTGAGATATTATATTACTTTGTGCCTTATGAAAATGAATAATATATGATTGGCCCCCAGAATACATATGGGCCTTTCTGAAAGGCAAGCCAACGGACCTCATATCTCCCCGTCTAGTCTCTCTTTATTCACTTCTAGTCCTTTCACCATTCTCCTCTATGCTACCTATCAGGGGCGTATATCCAAGGGTGGGCCTGGATAGGCCTATAGGCCCACCCATCTCGCTTTTGTGCCCTCCCAAAAATAACAAAAAAAGTGTGGGGCGATGCGATGTGTGGCGCAATACGGTGATACGCGACTATCTAGGAAGCAAAGAAAGACACCACAGTTTGATTTGACTATAGCTCAGTCAATTATGAAGCGTTATGAAAATCTTAAACGTCTCCATATTGCTTGGGAAGTCCACTTCCAAACTGTATTGTGTTCCTGTAAATATTAAAATGTTGTCTATTTTAAAATAGCCAATGTACAAGCTCGCATCTTTGCCCACCCACATTGTGCCAGGCCTAGCCAGTTGGTAAATACTGGCTACGCCCCTAATCCCCTATGTGTCTGTCTGAGTGCGTCCGTCAGTCCGTCCACCATATCGTCGCTGTCGGGTGAAAACCCTGTATGTCCAAAACCCTGTATGTTTTGCATTTATCATTTTAAAAATTATTTAAAGTAGTGAAAACAGCCGATCTACAAGCAGCACACAACGCCTCGCACCGCGAGGCGTTGGCGTATCTACAGGCGTATCTACAGTACCTATCCATCCATCCGTCTATCTATCTATCTATCTAGATCTATCTATCTATCTACCGTATCTATCTACCGTATCTATCTACCGTATCTATCTATCTATCTATCTATCTATCTATCTACCGTATCTATCTATCTATCTATCTATCTATCTATCTATCTATCTATCTGTCGCTGCACAGTTGAAATCTGCTGATCTCTACAGTAAAAACATGTCCCTGAGCTCCAACACCTGCAAACAGTGAGCTCTTCTATGGAGCTGGCGTGAACTTTTTAACCTATAATGGCTGTGCCTATAATAATAGTTGGCTGGAGGAAATGGGGAGGGGGGAGGAGGGGGGGTCACAGGCACAGCACAGCACTCTTAAATTGAATTTTCATCAGGCATTGGATTGAATAGGCCACAACATTGAGAGAGAGAGAGAGAGAGAGAGAGAGAGAGAGAGAGAGAGAGAGAGAGAGAGAGAGAGAGAGAGAGACAGAGACAGAGACAGAGACAGAGACAGAGACAGAGACAGGGGGGATGGAGGGAGAGAGAGAGTGTGTGTGTGTGTGTGTGTGTGTGTGTGTGTGTGTGTGTGTGTGTGTGTGTGTGTGTGTGTGTGTGTGTGTGTGTGTGTGTGTGTGTGTGTGTGTGTGTGTGTGTGTGTGTGTGTGATGGAAAGACAGAGAGTGATAAAAAAGGAAAGATCTATTTTATTTGGCATTCAGGTCTGATCTGCCCTGGAACTCTAACATAATAACCAAAGGCGCGCGCGCACGCGCGCACACACACACACACACACACACACACACACACACACACACACACACACACACACACACACACACACACACACACACACACACACACACACACACACACACACACACACACACACACACACAGTGACCTTTCAGTCGGAAATCCGTTAAGGCCGTTATATTCCACCCCTTTCATTTTATGGCCATTTTCTTCAAGTCACCTCAAAGGTGCAGTGAGAACATTTTCAGAAAGAAAGAAAGTTAAAGGGGTACTGTCACTTTAAAAAGTCATCATAAAGTTAAGTAGTAGTTATAAGCCAATCAAATTAATTGACTGTACTTAGACTACTTACTGTACTGGTCAGGTGTTGTTGGGGGCGAGGGGCAGATTACACTGTGACATGAGTTTCAGACTATTTCAGACCATTTTCAGAGAGACCACGTGACCTACTGTATCATCATAATATTATCATTTAGGGGCATGTCAGCGGGCCTTTAAGATTCGTTTTTTTGTTGACCAGTGGCAACAGAAAGAAAACTGTGTAAAAATGTTAAACACACACAGTACAAATGTTCTTATAATTAGTGTGCGATTTTATTTTACTCATATGAATATGAAGCATTGACTAAAGGAAATGTACAGATTTACCCAAAGGGTAACACAATAAATGCTAGAAACAATCAAACAATTCCCAATTACTGACTAGATTTCCCATGAACGTGGCTAGTAGGTAACAGTGATTTCAAACCCGGAAGTGTCACAGAAGTGTAGTTTCCGACTGAAGGCTATCAAATATGAATGAATATCATAAACGATGCAGAGCCACTCCCCTGACAGAAACACCTGGATCATGTTTATTTATGGAACACAGTTCTCATATGACCATAGCAGTCCAAGCCGCTTCTTTTCACCTGAAAGGGGAAGGTTCCCCGGTTGAACATAGCGTGTGGAAGGAACACGTTATTCCGACCAGTTCCTTTCCCCTCTGTCAGGCGCCTCGGCTGGCCAGGGGGAAGCAGTATAGAGTCCAGGATTAGCCTACTGCATGTTTTTTGTGAGGGTACCTACCCTAGGAGACATGGGGAGAACATGCAAACTCCACACAGAAAGGCCCTTTCTCCCAACCCCACCTAGGGTATGGACACGCGGAGAGAACACGCCCCCCAGCGCCCACAGCATACCCAATGGGAATCGAACCCAGGACCTTCTAGCTGTGAGGCGACAGCACTACAGACTGCGCCACCGTGCCCCCTAATACCATACTTTCACTTGTAACAAAGTATTGATACTTTTACATAAGTAAAACAATATATACTTTTTCCTCCACTGCCTCCAACACAGATGAGGTCCTCAGGAAATGCCAGGAAGCTGCTCAACTCCATTTGGGTCAGCAAGGACATACTTACAACGTTGTATATACAGTATACTCCTTCACTGAGAGTGTCATGACTTTCTCCATCACCTGCTGGTTCCACTCCATTAGCCTCCAGAACGGACGCCGACCTGCAATTATTGGACTCCCTGCCAGAGCCCTCTTTAACCTATGTTAGCAGGAGAAGTAAAAGGTCAGCTGGCGGGTATCGTACTACAGGACCCCTCACACGTCCTGTTCCCTGCATTTGAGGGGCTCCCCTCAGGATGCCAGCAAGTATAATCTGTGGATCATAAAGCCAGTAAAGCCAGGAGAGGAGCTAACAAATCTCAAAAGTGGAACATTTCAAGTGACATTTCATCAGTAACTCTTCTCATGCTCTCTCCCTTCTATTCCTACCTCTTCCTACAACCTTGTCATTTTCCACCATGAACATGAGAAGGAACCAATTTTCACCTTTAATAGGCTGAGGTGTGAATGAGATGACTTCATCTTCACACATTGTTCATCATCCGCTCTTAGGACAGTTAGTGGTTTGTTATCACCCATTCATCACTTGCTTTTGCTTATTCTTATTTATGTGTGTCATGTTAGTTAACTGTTATGATCATTTATACTTGTATATCTTCAGTCTATCCCCTATTTTCAACGATTCTCAGCTGGACTGACTTTAATGGGCTGAAAGGCTACAGATGAATACTATTAATATCCCATCCATACTATCTGGATTATACAGTTCAGCGCATTGCAAATCCAACATAGAGTGTAAGTAAGGAGATATGCTACAGCGTATCTATCCTGTATTAGCCTTGCAACAGTGCAGATCATATAAAAACAGTGACTTAACAGTGGCTACAGCTACAGTATGCTAATTATGGCCTTGTCAGTTTAATGTCATTCATAGATGACAGTTATTCAATCTCCCCCATTAGATTAATAGTATATTATTAGTGTTACAGTGCACTGAAATCTGAATCTCTCCATACACATCTGCCAAGTACCAGTTTTCACATGCACCTGACAGAGAGCCGCTACTACACTGTTTGCTTGATATTTGAAGTGAATTGGTGATAAAACAGATATAATTTTTTTCCAAATAGATCAGGCTTAAAAGCTCAAAGGATTGCTTTAGATACAGCACAATTTTTTTTGTGTTTATTAAGCTTATCATTTCTAATACATCAGCTATATATTATATATTACATATTATATTATATATTTTTTAGATTTTAGATTAGAGAGAGAAGAGAAGAGCCCCCACAAAACCTTGTTTTTCTGTAATGTCGCTTGTAAATATTGGTAGTGGTGGGTTGCGTTCTTTTGGGCTTGTTTCTAAGTGTAGTTGCTTATTTGGGCTTGCTTCCTAAATGTTGTTGAAACCAGTGGTTCTCAAACATTTTCATTTGAAAATAGCCAATCTACAAGCTTGTAAATGGACGATAGGGTTTAAAGTGCTCATGTGTTAGGAAGTCGCTTCTTAAATTCTGACAACACTGCCCGCAATGTCACTACAGAATGCTACCCAATACATCAACCGGTTGAATCTTGGTCACCCACTACTAGTGGGGTGAAAGTCGAAGAAGACGTTGGCTACTGATGTGAGCAAACGTAGACCTACAGTACAGTAGGCCACAGCGATGCACGGGTCCTGAGAGCCGTGTTGGGACAGGCAGAGATGTGCACAGCTCACTTTGGTGTTTGAGTAAGGCAGAGACATGCAGTATAGTGTATACCTCAAGTATCTGAGGGAACACAAGTTCATACAATCTCAGGGGGGCGCTTTTCGACCGGCAAAGAACCGGTTCGGGTTCTTTCTCCCGCCTATGGGATGAACCAGAGGTGAGCTTTTCCACTGAGAACCGAGTTGGTTCGGAACCGTAAAAGTTGGTTCGGAACGGGAACCACAAAATCCTTGGTTTTTCCAGTGAACCACCATCTGAACTGGGGGACAACGGCTCTGGTTCAATCTGGTGGAAACGCAAGCCGGTTCGCGGCCGGTTCGCAAGAACGAACGAAGGTTCCAAGAAAGTTGAACGGCACTGGTTCTTGAACCAAGGTTCTTTTGGTGGAAAAGGCCCCAGGGAGTACATCCTCCATGTTGATGCTCTGACATTAAAGAGCATCAACATGGAGGAGTAGTAGCAAAAACTGTGTTTTGAGGAAACACAGACAAAATGGCGGAACTTTTCAATTAGGAATCCAAGGGGAGTTCTAAGGAATCCAAGGGGAAAATAATTTGGATTGTATGACCTATGGTTCAAGAGTTATAGGCCAAAACGTGAATCTGCACCACCATAATACCATGGGGCTCAGGAGGTAGATCGGCCACCTGGGAACCTTCGATCCGAGGCTCCTCCTGAGTAATAGTGTCAAAGTGTCCTTGAGCAAGACACTGAACCCCTAATTGCTCCCGATGAGCAGGTTGGTGCCTTGCATGGTTTCCTCCGCCATCTGTGTATGAATGTGTGCGTCAATGGTTGAATCATTGTAAAGCACCTTGGATAAATGTAAATGCAGCATTTACCACTATATTTGAAAGATTTAGAAAAATGGCATGTCATAATAGGCGAACATTCTGAGAAAATAGCACATTTGCAAGATCACAGTCCATCGCAATGCAACACATTGTGAGCTTGTGTAAATTGCACTGATAGGTACGTACTGTAGTGGGCTTTGAATATCAATGTGATGTGATGCATTGTGAGCTTGTAGAATGTAGATCGTCTGTTTTCATAGCGCAACACCGTCGTAAGACAAAGTACAGTCTAAAATCATCAGAGTGCCGGGTTATTATAAACTTACGGTATAGTGCTTAAGTGATTACAAGGTGTTCAACAAGGCTTCCTTGTTCATTGATCATTGCAATATAAATGTATGACATTGTTATACTTTTAAATAGTTGAACAAAGTATTTAATTGCAACCGAAGGTCGCAGTTTAGTATGTGAAACGGCACATCATGTCTCCGTCTGTCTGGACGTGTACACTTTTTTACGGTCTATGGGTTTGCCGCTCTGACATCACACTCTGACATCACTGTGATGTCAGGGGAACCACTCTAACAGAATGGGTTTGCCGCTCTTACATCACGCTCTGACATCACTTTGATATCAGGGGAACCACACTAAAGAATCCCTTTTAAGCCCATATATGGAGTTCCCTGATGTCATCAATATTAAGCCCATATCTGACAGGACTTCATATGGGAATGCCCATATATGGAGGCCACATCGGCCACATACCACACTAACAGAATCCATATAAGGCCAAGACAGATGGCAAAGACAGCCCATATCTGCATGGCTGGTTCTACAGACAGGCGTCTCCATATATGGACATAAAAGGGATTGTACAGTATGTATGATGTCAGATGTCATAGGACTTTCACATAAACGAATAACTGAGTAAGCATGTTTGGGCTCTCACAGCATATCTCCATATACAGTACATGGATCTCCATATATGGGTACCAGCGGTCTCCATATATGGGTAACTGGTCTGATACCGTACATCACTGGCCAGATGGCCAAGACAGGGCACAACCTTGCCCTAAGCTTGTCGCCCTGAGGCGTCTTACTAGTTAAATGACTTATCTGTTACTAATTCACACAATTGACTGATAACGAACCAAAGGTGGAAAAGCTATGTAGAATACAATATGATTACATTGTTTGTGTAAAATAATTCACAGCTATTATGATTATTATGATTATTATTACCCGAAACAATAATTGGCAGACTGACTTGAGGTAAAAGAAAACACATACTAAAGGCCACAAACAACCTCTGTAGGAGTTTTAAATTGATCGTAAAAGGCTAGAGAGAACAAAAGTCACAAAGGGTCAGTGTAGTTAAAGAGAGCTAGCTGTCAATATATTCATATATATCTTTTTCCAACAAATGTAAGAAACTCTTAAAAAGTTCTACTGCACCTCACAGAGGAAAACCTTGTCAAACAATTTTCACATTTC
>NC_137829.1:21466658-21516658 GCF_963921795.1 Nannobrachium achirus
ATACAGTAGTACTGTATGTATGCATTTCTGATCACTTGACCTAGTTTGTGGCGTCGCTGTCCAGGGTCCTGACAGGTTGCTGCGAGGTCAAGGCTGCAGTGAAGCGGCTGTGCACTAGGGATGCTGCATGCCATTTGATGTTTGTTGTTAGTTTCTTTCGTTATATATTTGTTCTATATTTTCCTCCCAATTTAGCCAGTACAATCTGTCAGCCATGTATAGTCCCTGACCTGTCACCTCCTGGTCTTTGCTAAGGTGCAGACACCCACGTCCACGTCCTCTTCGAAACACACATGGTTTCCTCAGCCGCGTCTTTTCACCTGACAGTGAGGAGTTTCGCCAGGAGAGTGTAACAAATGCAGAGGAACATGCTATCCCTCCCAATTCCACTTTCTGATGACCAACCTGCAAGAGTCAATATAGGGAGGAGACAGAAAGCAACCTCCTGCCCCCCACACCCCCACCCTCCTTGCCGGCTTTCCACTATGAACACAGAAAATTGTGTTTGTTGCCGCACATTGAACCTTTCACAGAGGTGAGCACTGGGCAGATCCTTTGCCCCTGTGCCACCTGGACGATACCAACATTTCTGTTGCATTGACATGTGCACATGGACTCGTGTGCATACATGTATGGAAGCACACAAAGGACATCCTCGCAAGGCGCTTCGGATGTTTATCTCAGTTCCTGCCTGATATCCCATGGCTTGGACTCTTTCTTTCTGCTGGGTGATCTGGTTACTGTCACCGGGAGACCTTCATGCTTGAGCTGTGTACCTTTGTTTGATTTGTGATTGGGTTTATGGGCCTGCAGGGGCTGTAATGGAAGTGAGACTCCCAATTATATCAGAGAGAGAAAAGGGACAGACAGAGAGAGAGAGAGAGAGAGAGAGAGAGAGAGAGAGAGAGAGAGAGAGAGAGAGAGAGAGAGAGAGAGAGAGAGAGAGAGAGAGAGAGACAGACAGACAGACAGACAGAGAGAGAGAGAAGAAGGAGGAGAATAGAAAGCCCAAGATAAAAGAAGAGGAGAGAGGCTAAATAATGGCAAAAAATTAGCCATGCCCGTCATGATCAAAACCCATCCATGGAGAGAGAGAGAGAGAGAGAGAGAGAGAGAGAGAGAGAGAGAGAGAGAAAAGAAAAGAAGAAGGAGATGGAAATATAGTAAAGAGATGATGATAAGAGCAACCCATGGATAGTACATACTTGAGTGTATGTGTAGCCTACCGGTATATGCATACTTGTGCGTGCGCGTGTGTGTGTGTGTGTATGTGTGTGTGTGTGTGTGTGTGTGTGTGTGTGTGTGTGTGTGTGTGTGTGTGTGTACGCGTGTGTGTACATTGGGAAGGGGCGGGGCTCAATAGAGATAGAGAGATGAAAGGGCCCATGCAGTCAGCCTTCATAAGCCATTGATTTGCAACAATCCCTGTCACCTCGTAATATCTCATCTTTGCTACATTTGCAATCTCCCATCCGGAGAGACCCTGAGCCATTAGCGAAGGCTGGACAGCGCAGCATGCCGTGCCCTCTCAGAATAATGACAGAGGGGAAGGTGATGGTGGTGGGGAGAGACACCAGGGAGCGAGCGATGGATGGACGGACGGACGGACGGACGGATGGATGAAGTGAGTTTACGGGGAGGTTGGATGAGGCGGAAGGGAGGTTGGGGGGTAATGGAAGAGGAAAGGAGCTGGAGAGGAGAGCTACGAGGGGAGCAAGAGGATACGGAGGTTTCTCGATATGCCATTATGGGCCATGAAAGGGAGGGAATCAAACAGTGGGAGAAAAACATCGCTGAGATGGAAGTGGACGAGGGAGCGAGAGAGAGAGAGAGAGAGGGAGGGAAAGGAGAGATTGTTGTTCTCTAATTATGACCCCTCCATTATCAGAGGGATGGATATGATATAAAACTAATTCCACCTGGCCTCCTTCTCTCTCTCTCTCTCTCCACCACTCGTTTGTCCTGAAAGCTTTTAATCCTTTCTTTCTGCCTCCTCTCGCCAGGCCAGAATAATGCTGGAGTGCGTTGGAGGGTGCTTTATGGGGACCCAAAATGAAAAGATGGCTCAAACAAAGAGAGAGGAAGAGAGAGAGAGACGCTGTGGTCGCTATCGCTACCCGTGGTGTGGTACTTTAGGTTCTCTTTGATACAACCCTTCTCCCTCTCTCTTTCTATGTATAGACCTTTTTACCGGCACGCGGTGTCTGCGCACAGCCGCACACACATAGGTGCCGCTTGACACTGCAGTTATGGCTGCTCTGATTGGTCTATAGCATGAGTATATACAGCATCCGTGATGTAAAAAGTTGTAACTTCTTATCTGGTGTAGCTGAAGCACAAAATACAAACATGATTATAAAATATAGAAGACAAGTGGAAACAGACTTCCTGTATACTGTATATAGTATACCGGTATACCATATGTAGGCCTGATGTAGATAGTCACAGATTTCATGCAGATACTATACATTTAAGACAAAGTATAATCCCATTAAATCTCATGACACATTCAGTACATCAGAAGCCCCATTAGCAGACATTTCTCATTGTAAAGCCTATTCCATTGTTCTGTTATGGCGGAGATAAGAGTCCTAATTATTCCACCCTGATTATGTTTGATTAAGTCATTCTATTCACACACTCAGAGAAAATCATAAGATCTAACTGAAGGACTAATTTCCTCCTTCAGAAGGTAATTAAGCCAATCAGAGCGCAGAGAGCTGGCTCAAGCCTTGACCCAGCATGCACCACTTTTAACAACCTCGGATTGCTAATGAGGTTTCATTTTCATTTATTAATTCTTTTATTTGAGGAGTGCTAGATGCGTATATGAGCTGGAACGGCCACTCTGTTCTTTTCCATAAGTTTTCTATAATTTCTTTTTTTTATGTATTTTATTTTCCATTCTTGTCCAGATAGTGCATACAAGTCCAGAATAACTTTGCTGTCTGGGAGCCAAAGACCATAGATATTTCTATGGGGGTGTTGATAATTAGGGGCCAAGCACAAAGTGCTAGACCCTATTGTAATTGATACGATTCTTCCGCTTCATGCCGAACAACTTTGCCACTCTGACTTTTGACCTCTGACCTTTAGATCTCCCACCATTTTGAATTATATGAAAAACTGTTCAAATCTATCTCCTCCTGGGATTTTCGCGCAATGTGCACAAAACCTTTTTCACATGAACACTGGACCAATATCTACTCAGACTATCTTTTGAGAAGTTTGAATGTGAAAGAATAAAATTTTCTATAACATCCGTAAAATCATTCCCTTCCTCACCCAGGAGTCAGCCCAGCTCCTCATCCAGACATCTGTCATATCAAAACTTGACTATTGTAACTCTCTCCTCTCTGGCCTCCCGGCATGTGCAATTAGGCCTAAGCCTCTCCAACTGATCCAAAATGCCATGGCACGACTGGTCTTCAACCACTGAGCAGCTCCCCAATGCCATCGGCTTCTTCCAGGGACTGCCCATAAGGTGAAGTAAAACAAGCACTACGGTCCCAATCTTACTGGTACCTCAAACAAACTGTAACACACACACACACACACACACACACACACACACACACACACACACACACACACACACACACACACACACACACACACACACACACACACACACACACACACACACACACACACACACACACACCTAGTAGGCCTACTGTATATCATAGACAGTATACATTTGCAGCTTTGCTCACACACTTTTATATCTTATCTCAGATACCAAGTGTAAATATGTAGATCGTTTGTTTTAGCTTTTTCTTGTGTGATCTCCTTGCCCCCCTCTCTTCTTCATCCCTCTCTTTCTTCTATGGAAATAAAAATATGACGGGAACTATATATGCACAAAAACTAATTTCACCCACTTCTTTACTTCTGTAAACCTGTGATGTGATAATAAAGTTCATTCTGACTCTCTTCCCTGACTACTGACAAAAAAGCAGAAATATCTTAACTCACTTAGCGCCGAGCGACTTTCGGGGCGACTAACTAATGATGGCGTTTAGTGCCGAGCGACTCGGAGCGACTTTTATATAAAAGCATTGTTTAAGCTTTTAATTTGGGTTGATAGACGGAGCGGAACGGTTAGCTTACCTTCGACTAGCATACAGATGAAAACCGTGAAAAAAAAGGATACGATTATGACGTCACCTTTAAGCCATAGCTTCCTGTTTACGTAGGCCTCTGTTAGCCGCTAGGCTCAATGCAAACCATCCGACCCTCACGTAGCTTCACTAGGTCGGATTTTGATTCGGAAACTTTCTGTGTGGCATCTATATACGTTCCGATGCCCATACCAATGGTGGTTTGAGACGATCAAGCACGAATTGAGCAGTATTGAGCTCAAATGGCGGCCCGCGGCCTGTCCATTGAATGTCAATGGAGAGCATGTCATTGTACCATCCTGTTATGTCATGAACCTTGTTTTTTATTCTGACTTAACATGGGACCATGGAAAGTCAATGGGCTATGGCTCACTCTAGTGGTCATCTTGTGGCATCTGCAGGCACGTGTACCTGTTTATGTAATGTGATTTTGGGGATTCAATATAGCTATTTCCTGGCGTTATAAGCGCAGATTCATATTGAAATCTGGCTCGCTCGGCGCTAAGTGAGTTAAGATGATCTATACAAGTTACAAAGAATATTATTCTGTCAGCACAGTACCTACTGATGATGAGGAGGGCTATGAACTTTCCTCTTCATTTTAGTCTACAACAAAGACGAGCGCCGTCATTGAACCAGGATCATTATCCCTGTACCGGGTTACAAAGTGTTTTCTGTACCTGGGAGGCAGTGTCAGCTGCAATTTACAGCACAAAAATATGTGCTATATATGTGATTTCAGCCAGACACCTGCCAGACAATATGTACTTTCGACTCTAGTCCAGTGCACCGCGGAGAGCAATACAAATGAACCGTGAGGTCCCACCGAGACGAGGGCCGTCTGGGCACGCTCAGAACAAGCAGCGGGGCACTCCGATCACGACTCTGGCCTGTCACCGCCACAGGAACAATGGAACCCGAACAAAGGCTTCTGATAGGCTCAGTAGGGAGGAGAACTTGACTATTGTAACTCTCTCCTCTCTGGCCTCCCGGCATGTGCAATTAGGCCTAAGCCTCTCCAACTGATCCAAAATGCCATGGCACGACTGGTCTTCAACCACTGAGCAGCTCCCCAATGCCGAATTGAGCAGTATTGAGCTCAAATGGCGGCCCGCGGCCTGTCCATTGAATGTCAATGGAGAGCATGTCATTGTACCATCCTGTTATGTCATGAACCTTGTTTTTTATTCTGACTTAACATGGGACCATGGAAAGTCAATGGGCTATGGCTCACTCTAGTGGTCATCTTGTGGCATCTGCAGGCACGTGTACCTGTTTATGTAATGTGATTTTGGGGATTCAATATAGCTATTTCCTGGCGTTATAAGCGCAGATTCATATTGAAATCTGGCTCGCTCGGCGCTAAGTGAGTTAAGATGATCTATACAAGTTACAAAGAATATTATTCTGTCAGCACAGTACCTACTGATGATGAGGAGGGCTATGAACTTTCCTCTTCATTTTAGTCTACAACAAAGACGAGCGCCGTCATTGAACCAGGATCATTATCCCTGTACCGGGTTACAAAGTGTTTTCTGTACCTGGGAGGCAGTGTCAGCTGCAATTTACAGCACAAAAATATGTGCTATATATGTGATTTCAGCCAGACACCTGCCAGACAATATGTACTTTCGACTCTAGTCCAGTGCACCGCGGAGAGCAATACAAATGAACCGTGAGGTCCCACCGAGACGAGGGCCGTCTGGGCACGCTCAGAACAAGCAGCGGGGCACTCCGATCACGACTCTGGCCTGTCACCGCCACAGGAACAATGGAACCCGAACAAAGGCTTCTGATAGGCTCAGTAGGGAGGAGATTGCTCTGTCCCTGATTGGATGATTAGGGGCTGCGGGAGTCCCAATCAGCCGTTTTCAGGGAGAGAGTGGTTTGGTTAAGTGGATTGGCACTGTGTGTTCCGTGTGTGTAGTAAGTATAGGTGTGTGTACTATAGGTGTGTGTGTGTGTGTGTGTGTGTGTGTGTGTGTGTGTGTGTGTGTGTGTGTGTGTGTGTGTGTGTGTGTGTGTGTGTGTGTGTGTGTGTGTGTGTGTGTGTGTGTGTCTGGTCTTGAGTATGTGTGTATTTGGGGGTAGATGTGTCCAGCTCGGTATAAAGTACATTTACAAAGGAAAGGAGTGAACGCGGGTTAGGGTGTAGACTCAGAAAATAGAGGAAGGAAGGACGTTAGGAAAGGGAAATGGGAAAGTAGAGAGGAAAGAACAAGAAGTAGAGGTCAACACAACAGGTACACTCACTTTTGCAACAAGTGTGTGTGTGTGTGTGTGTGTGTGTGTGTGTGTGTGTGTGTGTGTGTGTGTGTGTGTGTGTGTGTGTGTGTGTGTGTGTGTGTGTGCGCGCGTGCGTGCGTGCGTGCGTGCGTGCATGCGTGCATGTGTGTGTGTTCATCATCCACCTCAAAGAGAATGGGGGGTCATATTGATGGTGAAGCAGACAGACGGATGGATTGGTGAATGACAGATGGATGAAAAGAAGGGTGAGGGAAACAGATGATGATGATAATGATGATAAACTGATGATGATGATCTTTATAAGACAATTATTAGGACTAATCTAACACTCACTCTAATGGAGTCTGTCTGCGGGTGTCAGAATGATGTTAGGTGTGAGGCAGAGTTGTTGTGCACGCTGCTGTAAAAACCCCAACAAAACAAAACAAAAACAGGTTGCCCTGGTCTAGTGTCTCTTAATTTGCCTCACACCGACTTGTCTAAACCTGAAAATTGTTCAAAGTTGATTATTACATCTACAGTGATGTTACTAGGTTTTCAATGTAATGGGTCCCGGGACCCACAGGTGTTCATTCAAATGGGTCCCAGAAAGGTTTTATGAGTCCTCAATACAATGTTTTCGAGCGCTGTGAGCTTGTAGATCGGCTATTTTCAAAATGTTTGCCTATTTCTTATATTTATTTTACAATTTGGCTAATGTTTGAACTTAGAACTAGGATTTCTAAATACACTAGGCTACAGACACCCATTTAATTATATTTATATCACTGGGACCCCAATTTATATTAACTGTTAAAATACTAGAGTACAAATGGAACAGGTCCATTTGGTTCCATTTGTTCACCGAGTTACAGACCCATAAAGTTCTATTTGGTTCCTAACTATCATTTATCTGGGGACCCCCTGGAACTCCCTCAAGGACCCAGGACCCCACTTTGAGAACCACTAGTGAAAATAGTTTTTAGCTGTTCCAGGTTTAACTGATAATAAATCTTTACAGTGTTTATCTTACACAATACATTAAAAAACGAATTAAACTATCTAAACTAATATAGCAACTTAAGTAGAAGAAGTAAATTATTTTAACATGGACTCCAATGGAGTCGCATCCCCGGGACCCCAGGACCATGACATGAATGAGTCCCTGGGCGACTTGAATGAGTTTTTGATGCGGGATGCGCACGTAATGACATCACTGCATCTATTAAACTATTACGGTAAGACAATATATGCACATTCAAAATCATATCACTCAATCATGTCACTCTTTGGGTACGTAGCTAGACTGCTAACAAGTAGAACCTGCTGCAGAATAATCCCTAGAAGTTGTTATTTGAAGTATGTACAGTAGCATTACACCGTCACTAAATCTACACAATTCTAACATGTTTCATACCAGGTTAAGTTAACAAGAGCGGTTACAACCAGGCAGAGTGAAGGAGCACATGTGCTTTAGCCAGCCCACAAACACACACACGCACTCACACGCCACGGTCCCTCTGTCCCTCTGTCCCACTGTTGTCATGGTTACTTTACAGACTGAAATAACTGGTGATCTTGTATTTTGAAGCCATGTATCAGTCTCTTTCTTCCTTTCTGTCTTTATTTTAGGGCCCATTCATTCATTATAGCATAAACGTAAATAATGCATGGCGTGTGGTGGAGGTAAAGGAGCCTTGAGGGTGCATTCTCATTGAAAGGCAGCACGCACATTCATAAAAGCCAAAATGTACAAGTACAGTACACCCCCTGGACATGGTGCTAGTATGTCGCAAGGCGACACCACATTTAGGCCTATATGCCTTCTCATATACAATACATAACCATCTGTCATGCCTAAAAACACTAGAGAACAACCAAACTCCCCTCTACCCAATTCCTGCTTGCCATTACCCTCCCAGAAGTAATAAAAGGTGAATAAAAGGAGAAACCAGAATAATAGAGAATAGTCAGAATAATAGCAAGTTTGGGCTTGACACAAAGAAATTCACTTTACAGTTACAATTACAGTGGCTTCACATTTGTCTTAATACACACAGTAGCGAGTCATAAAACAATGCATGTGCTTCATTTGTTCATTCCAATGACTAAACTTTGTCTGCTGGAAATTACATCCGGGGTCTCCTTGAAGTTTATGTTCCCATTAATGGCCCAGCAGATGTCACTATTTCACCTTCTACTTGCGTAAAGACATCATTATCTCAATGGAATTCAATGAGCGAACTTTACACTTGATTTTATTACCTTTGTATCCCTAGTTTGAAGTCTTTTTTAAATCATCATGATATGCGTTTAGTAAAGTATGGTCCCATTCATTAATACAATTAATGATAAAGTAGTAGTAGTAGGCCTATGTTTCTAGGCTTTCTACTGGTTCTACTGAGTGAAGACCCGCCCTCCAGCCAATAGCATTCATTTGATTTATTTCCAGTAGCATTTCTGGACAGGATATACTGTAGAATAGATAGATGGCGGATATTTGAAATCACTCTAAAGTAGTCTTCATTTATGGTCAGTAGAAACCAATGGGGACGATAGAACCTGTCTCCACCGTGAAATGCATGGACAGCTGAGTGTCCCCCACCGTGCAACAGCTAACTCCAGCAGTATGCACAAAATCAATAGATTACATTTGTTTAAGTCCCCAGTTTGTTCATTTAACCTGCACAATAATATGCAAATCTGTGCATCACTTACCCCTTTCATCTAGTCATAACATTCTGGGATTCACAGCTTTAACTTTTTATTTTATAGGTTGAAACATCTGACAGACTGACTTCAATTAATTCATATACAGTAGTCGCTAATTGGGGTTTGGGAAAACAGGCTCGAGCTCCCGACTATGATCTGCGATCTTAAAGGCCATTTATTAAAGGTTTCCCAGTAGGAGGTGGGGAATCCCATCTTTCCATAATGTACTGTAGCCTATGTGGGCCACGGAAATGAGATCAAACAGTCACAGCAGGTGTGTGATCACGTGCCTCTGGAAAAGGCTATCTAGAAGCAGAGAGATTCGATTTTTAGCATCACTGATGAAGGCCACATGCTCACGGCTCATTTCCGCCACTGAATAAAAATAAAAGGGGCTGCAATGGGAGATTTTCCTCATGCAATTCCGAATTCATATCTTTTTTTTTTCTTCTCTCTCTCACAAATGTACGACAATTGCTATTTATTTTTACTCAGTGGTGGGAAATGGGCTTCCATACAAACAAACCCCTGTAGGGCAGCCTTTTCTTGTCAACCCCTGAGTGTGAACCTAAAAAAAAGTGTTTGGATTGCGAGCATGTGACTGCTATGCTGTGCATGGATGTGTGCGTTTGTCGGACGGAATTTGTGATTTTCTCTCTTGTAGTCGCAGCCACCCTGTTCCTTATTCGTTAGTTCAGTCACATACTGTACATTGTACATGTGTTTGTGTAAATTTAAGGTTCTGTATCGTGTCCTGTGCTGCGTACTGTACTGTAAAAGCGAGACGGAGATGTAAATGCATCTTGAAGAGCAACACGTTCTCACCCCAAGGCGTCACTGAGGCCCCACTGCTTCCAGTGGGGGACGCCTCGAGCAACAGTAGGAAGCACTCCTTTTATTTTACAGCAGCACCAAAAAGGTAACTTCATCACCCTGCAAGGGTGCGTGAGTAATGGAGTTAGGGAAACCTGTATAGCTATAGTAGGGGGAACCTTTACTATAAATGTGAACATGGGCGAGACGAGATCACCATGAATTATATCTGTTTAAACCTGTGGTTCTGAAAGTGGGGTTCAGGGACCCCTCGCGGGTCCTTGGTTTCAGGGGGTCCCCAACAAAATAAGCTAACATCAGAATCAGTTTAACCACTTTAACCCTATACCGAATACTGCACATGGGCTATTTGAAAATAGCCGATCTACTAAGCTCACAGCACGTTGCAGATGGGGGTCTGCAGCCAAATTCTTTTCGGAGAATTGCGGCCTATAAGGCTATCTTACCTTACATATTTTCTCCCCCAAAGACTGGTCCAGGTGGTTTCTTTTCCAAAGATGCAATTTTGTCAATATTTGTACACTTGCCCTACCCGACCAGGGCTTTAGACAGGAGCGACTGTTTCTATTGTAAATCCGCTTATTTGAACATTGAAATCTCGTTTTTCGTGGGACTTCCGCACAGCACTGGGTGTACGCACAGAGACGAGATTTCGACGTGAGTTCAAAGTTCAGTGTTTTAACAACAGCAATGGCTGCCCACTGCTAATATTACTACTTGGATGCGATACTATCATTATGAACGACAGGCGTGTACCAAAAAAAAAAAAAAGCCATACCGCTCCTGTCTGAAGCCCTGGTCGGGTAGGGCGAGTGGACAAAAATGGACAAAATTGCATATTTTGAAAACAATTTACAAAAATAAAATAATAATAATAATAATAATAATAAAAAAAAAAACACCTGCACCAGTCTTTAGGGGAGAAAATGAGTACATCTAAAGGTAAGATAGTCTTCCTGGCCAGAATTTTAGAAGCACTGGTTGAAACGTGCTAATTGTGCTGTGGTTGAGTGGCCATGCACCAGCAGTGTACTACAGTGTAGTTAGTAGTTAGCTCACAGTAAACATCTGCTCACAATGTCTCTCCAGGGGGACAGTCAGAATGCGCTAGCCGCTACCTACCACTGAGATTCCAGCTAATGAGCCAGTCTGACAGACACGCACGCACGCACGCACACACCCATCCAGGCACGCACACAACTGTGCATGTGTACCTACTTCATACGCAACGAATGAAAAGAAACACATATGAATAGCCTATCGCACCCACCCACCCACACACACACACACACACACACACACACACACACACACACACACACACACACACACACACACACACACACACACACACACACACACACACACACACACACACAAATATACACACGCAAGTGTGTGTGTGTGTGTGTGGGTATGTGTACGCGTGCACACACACACACAAACACACACACACGTTTTTCTTTCAAATGGGTAAAAAAAAAACTGTTTCAACCAGCATGTGCTCTGCATCATTGAACCCATCAAAAACAAAAGCTCACTACAACTCCAGTATGCTATCTGTCATAGTAATCATGCATTTTCAACAAACCAGTCAACTCGTCGAGGGCGGAAACATGTCACTTTAACAGCTCAGCTGTGACAAGACTGCATGGTGAAACAAACCCAGCTGCAACACGGTTTTGTTCTTGTTTCGGAACGTGATTCTTGTTAAATAATAATAACCCTCGGGGAGTCATCAAACATGAGGCTATAATCAGTAGAAGGCAGATAGATAGATGTTCTTTATTTTATAGTCACGTTTATAGTTTTATAGTCCCTTTTTTTGCTGGCTCACTTCCATGTGGAGGCCTGGGCACTGTATGTCACCCACTGACGAGTGTCAAATGGATGCATACTGTAGCTTACCCCAGGGCTCCACTGGCGGCGTCGCGTTGCTCTGCGTATTGACGGCGTCATTGACGCCGTCACTTTGACGTCCGACTGGCTCCACCGCAGCGCAGCGGCTGTGACTGAGGTATTCATTCTATGGCCAATATAGCCCATTTCCAAAACAACATGAAAATCACTTTCAAACAGGAATAAAACTATTTGTGACCTGAATGTGAACGTATAGAGCACACTACAGTATGTTCACAGCAGAGAGCAGCAATGCACCACTGACCACTTTGTTTTGTCATGATTATAGCCTGTTGTATTTATAGACCTACATAATTTACATAAAAAAATATGCTAGGATTTTTGGGACATCTAGTCACCCTTGTGAATGGATAGCCAACAGCAGAAACGCACGTATATAGCCTACATTTAAATATACAAAGCATTTATTCATATTTTATACATGACTGGACGTTGTGGACGCCGTCAAAAAATTGAACCGGGGCGATTTTCGAGTTTGGACGCCGTCACCGGAGCGTCCGACGTTGACGTCGCCGTCGGCAGTGGAGCACCCTTCATTGATTAAAACGGGAGCGTTCCCAGCGTTGACGTTGACGCAACGCTCGACGCGCCCAGTGGAGCCGGGGGGTTACACAGAGCAACCTGGAGTATTCATTTAGAGCTGTAATCCAGAAATTAGTTTATTTTATTTCAACCATACAACTCTGGTATATATAGGGAGATCTTTCGGGTGCTGCCCCACGAGAGATTATGTGCAGTGTGCAGAGGCAATGAAGCTTCCTTTCAAAAGTTATGGACCCCAAAGCTAAATTATTTCCTGCATGAAATCTCCTCCTGAAAGGTCAGTGCCCAGTGGGCCAGAATCCCCCGCTGGGATAGGGTGAAATTAGGAACTTAATGTTTAATGTCTCATATGGCTGTGTTGGTGTTTGAGTGCCTATACATCCGCGGAATGCTTTTTATATACCTTTCTTGTTTTATTGTATTGCATTGTATGATTATGAACTGGAAATAGAGGATTGGAAATAGAGGATTGGAAATTGGAGGACTCCGCATCTTCCGTGAGACTTGAGATGTCTGCATACATTTATTTCCTGTGTTTTCCTCCTTGCACTTCCTCACTCATAAAAATTGGTCTGCGACCCAAACACAGGTCCCGAACCACTGTTTGGGAAACAGTGGTCTACATGCAACCTCCCCAAGACCAGGGTGGGCAGTGACAAATAAGAACAACAGTACAAAGCCCTATGCTCTTTCTAGTGGCGCTGAAAAGAAAGGAAAAGATGTCTACGGGCAGAATTAAATGTGGGTGGGGGACTTGGGGTGCATTATATTTTATATTCACTGAATGAGACGCTAAAGGAAAGGCCTTGGGGGGTTCAGGCTCACGTTCCGGGGAGCATGAATACGCTCGGGAGGTTTCACGTCAATCTGGCCATTACATTTTGAGATAATGTGAGTGGGAATCTTGGCGTTAGGTGGTGCTCGAGGAAAGGCCTTGAGGTCTGCACCAGCAGGGGCGTCACAAGGGGGGGAAAAGTGGGACTGAGTTACTAGGGCCCAAGGTGGAGGGGCCTTAATTATTTTATACGTTAGCTATTGAGAAATAGTGGATATACAAGCTCACAGTGCTGCGCTGCGAGCTTGTAGATCTGCTATTTTTGAAAAGTCGTGAAGATGTGTGCAAATCTTTGAATATATGTATTTTTTAAGCGAACATTTGTAACTAAAATTTTGCTTCTGGGGGGTCCCTGGAACTAAATGTTTTGAGATGGGGGCGCCGTGGGCAAATACATATCATTTTGGGGGTCCTTCACATGAAAAAGTTTGAGCACCACTGACATAGAAACATAGGTTTTTCAAAAAAACTTTGAAGGATTTGAAATATTCAAAGACTTGCACACATATTCACGATAAAAAAAAAATACCATGATCTACAAGCTCGCAGCGCGCTTGTATATCTGCTATTTTTCAATAGTTAAAGCACAAAATAATGCGTAATAATGCGTTCCCATTCTAAATGGGTTAAACCCCCTCCCCCTATGAAGAACAGGGGGGCCCGCAGTGAATCCAGTGTACCCAGAGCCCAGAATTTGGTGCGACACCCCTGTGCACCAGATCCATCCTCTGGGGAGCATGATGGACAGTGTGCAGCAAATTCCAGGACTTTTGTAGAGAATTTTACCACCCCGGTGTTGCACATTTAGAGCAAAAGATTAAAGCCTGAGTTATATACTTTGCACATTGCGCCGCTGCGTACCAAACATGTACCTACATGCTCACAACACGTCACTTCGCGACACTTTATGAGCATGTTTATCTGCTGTTGTCAGAGCACAGCAATCAATGGCGTGCAACTGATTATAAATCAGGATATAGCGCTGGCTGGGATGTCTTGAGGGAAATCAAGCTGCACCAGGCATCATCAGAGATGTTCCGGTGAGATAGACCACATGACATTTTACAGAAAGCTCAACAGTATATTTTTGATGCGTTTCCACCAAAACCACCCACTCTGTACTTGCTCTCTGGTGATCAGATCCACCCCTACGCTTAATGCCCACTCTATCACAATAGATAGAATAGATCAATCCTGGGATTATGAATGACACAGAATGTGGATTGGAGCAAATCCCCCCATATATGACATATATATTGGTGTCATATACTGTAGACTGTAGAGTTTAATGGTATAGCTTTGAAAATGTAGCATGCCATAGTGTAGCTATACTGGTATATAGGGCTAAACATTGTGCACTGCAGCTGTGCATGCGTGTGCATCAGTGGTGTAAAGTAACTATGTACATTTACTCAAGTACTGTAATTAAGAACAGTTCTGAGGTACTTTTACTTTAATGGCGTATTTACAATTTTCTGTACTTTTACTTCTACTCCACTACGTCTCAGAGGCAAATGTTGTACTTTTACTCCGCTACAATTATTTAAAAATCAAACCTCGGTTCGAAGTGGAGCGGTGAATCTGTGTGTGTGTGTGTGTGTGTGTGTGTGTGTGTGTGTGTGTGTGTGTGTGTGTGTGTGTTTGTGTGTGTGTGTGTGTGTGTGTGTGTGTGTGTGTGTGTGTGTGTGTGTGTGTGTGTGTGTGTGTGTGTGTGTGTGTGTGTGTGTTTGTGCCTGCACAACAGCGCCCCTCCTTTAACTTGTGTGGCCACTCAAGGTATTGCCAGGCTACAGACATACCCAGCCAGCCAGCCAGCCAGCCAGCCAGCCAGCCACATAGCCAGCCAGACATACCTGTCTATTGGGAGCGCTTTCACCGCTCCAAAAACGTACTAGTCACTTTTTAGATTTTGATTATTATTACAACATTAACCACTTCAGCCCATTTCGGTCATTTGAAAATAGCCAATCTATAAGCTCACAATGCGTGAGCGTATAATGAGTACTTTCTACTTTTGGTAGTTTACGTACATTTTGATACCAAATGTTCCGGACCTTTACTTGTAACAGAGTACAGTACTTCTACATTGGAGTGTTGATACTTTTACTTAAAGGACTGGCGACACCGGCCGAAAATTAACATTATGATACAGTAGGTCACGTGGTGTTTCTTCAAACAGTCTGAGAAGGAGGCGGGGCCGTATCAGTTAGTAGTGAATGTATACTTCGTCCGTCGTGCGGTGCCGCGCAATGCATACTTCGTCCGTCGTGCGTTGCCGCGCACAACCTTGTTGTTAGCGTGTAGCGTGGCTAGCGCTGCACCGCACGGCTATTTGCGAGAGCTATTGTGTGTGTACACACACACACAGGCTACACACACAGAGTGTATGAGCCACGGACCTCAGTCCTCCGAGACAGCAGGACATATGTCTGCTAAAAGGGCTCAAAGCTGCCGAGGAGGAGGAGGAGATGGCTGGACGCTCGTTCTAAGCTTGCTCCGGTGTTTCCCCCAGTGCGCCTAGAGTTTAGAAACTCGCCTCCCTACCTCCAGTTCAGCCAATCACAAGTTTCAAAAATGAGTGCGGGCGCGGTTTTCCCCCAGTGCGCCTAGAATTTAGAAACTTGCGTCCCGGCCAGGTCCTCCAGTCAGGTTTAGCGGAAGACACAGCAGGGTATGGCCGACAAAACCGTCCCTTAGACGGGGAGAAGCGTGTTGACCCTCGTAACGAATCTCTGACACCTTTTTTGGAGTAGACATGTTCTTTTTTACCGGTCTAATGGTGAATGGTGTATAATTTTTACCCCTAGAACTGATAGTTTTAAAGTTGGTTTAGAAAGTCGGAAACACGCCTCGCACAGCTTTTTTTGGGGCAGTTTCAAAAGATAATGATATGGATACTCGACTCCGCGAGTCTCCGCCCCTCCCCCCATATTAGCCCAATCAAATTAATGTATTGCCGTTACTGTACAGAAAGTACTACTTTCAGTACAGTAACTACAATAAATTAATTTGATTGGGTAATTTAACATGGGGGTACATGACATCATTAAAAAAATTGGCTAATTTGATAGCCATAATTAGCTGTTTTGGCCGTGTCACGCCCCCTTTAAGCAAAACAATTTATCAGAGTATTTTTTCCACCACTGGTGTGCATGTGAGCGTGCACACTGCAGGTCTGTGCACGTCGGTGCACGTGTGTCTACTGTGTCGAGTGTGGATATTTTGACAAGAAGTGGAATGGTGGTGAGCCATGTGAAAATGGAAAGTCTCTCAGTCAGTCATGTATCATTACAGCCCAGGTATTGACTGTGGGCCATGGACGATAAATCCTCCCTGATGGAGACAAAGCCACAGAATAACACAGAGCCGGTAACCCGTTGTAGTTCACTAAATAGAGCGCGGCATGGAAGTGACATGAAGGTCAGAGAGGCCGGCTTGCAGCTGAAAACGTCGCCATTTTGCAGTGGTGGGAAAAGTACTATTTTTTTTTACTTAAGTAAAAGCATCAATACTGCAGTGTACTGTTACAAGTAGAAGTCTATTATTTGAGTAAAAGTACAAAGGTATTGGTATCAAAATGTTCTTAAATACCAAAGTAGAAAGTACTCATTATACAGAATGTATAAGAAAACTTTGTTTTAAGTTCTTATAAGTTTTCAAGTGTATAAAATGTCTAAAAATCCTCTGAAATTATAGCAGATCTACGAGTTCAAAATGCATCTACAAAGTAACTAAGTGTTCAAATAAATGTAGTGGAGCAAAAGTGCAATATTTGTCTCTGAGATATAGTGGAGCCTAGAAGTAAAAGTACTGGCAATTGGAAATATAAGTACAAATACCTCAAAATTGTACTTAAGTACAGTACTTAAGTAAATGTACTTACAGTAGTTAGTTTCCACTGCCATTTTGAATCCTCGGTTAGATTCATGACTTGAGGGCGCAGATATGGGTTGGGAAGTTTGGAACTAACTGTAAGGCATTGGCTGGACATACAAGGTTTCTACCCAACAGCATGCAACGATATGTAAAAAAAATGTGTAGTGTAGTGTTTCTAGGCAGTGGAGCGTGGCCATGGTTCCTGCAGGACTACAGTGCCATACTAAAAATATAGCCACTCGCTGCATTGTGATGCACTTTGGATAACAGCTCCAAGCTAATGGGATGTGGACAATAAATGTATCCTGATGGATAAAAGAGCAGGGAATAATAGAGGGGAAATGGTTCTGTATGACTCTGTGAGACGAGTGCAATGACCCTAAAACATTTTTTTTTTGTTACACTTGGCACTTTTATCTTTTTTCTTGATGATTTACTACAAAGGCAGAGACCATTTGAGAGCACTGTGAAATGCTAGGTGGTGTGCTTTTGGTTGCAGGGTTTCCGAAATGCCACACGTTTTCCACAAGTTCCCTGCGGTTGGGTAGCAACACTCAGTTAGCTAACTTACAATTTTATCAGCTAAAAATGAGAGAACAAGACTAGCCCGCTAGCTGCCTCTGGAGGCTGTGCTGTTCCTTATACCCAACCCAACTATAATGTTGGCCAAAGGATGGCGCTAGAGGAAAGGCCATAGGGTCATCATCATCCCTAACAGCACATCGACATAGTAGCTCCCTTTGTAACAATGTAGGTGCTATGTAGCGTCGGGAGCGTTTGCGCATTGGGAAGATGCATTTGTGACGTCGCTTGCCAATTTAGCTCCTCGCTCGCGCAGCATCGGCAAGCGACGTCGCAAATGCATCTTCCCAATGAGCAGACGCTCCCAACGCTACATCGCGCCTACATTGTGACAGAGGGAGAGTAGGCATCTGCGTTATGTCGCTGTGATGTCTGGGATCTCTAGCGATGTTTCCCAAACTATTCTTATACAGTAGGTTGTGAATTGAGTAAATATCCCCTTTTTGTGTGTGTGCGCTATTTTCACTAGTTTGCGTCCCGGGCAAATGTCTTATTTCTTTTTTGGGGTCATTGGCATGTTCTGGACAACTGGATATACATAATATGATATGCCTATATATATATATGGACTTATCAATCAGATTGGCGGTTCAGCACAACCACCTATTCAAACGGCTCAACGGCGTCACCGCTCTCCATGTGCGAGCCGAGTTTTGATCAGCCTCATATATGTGCATGACCAAATGCGGTCGCATCTGTGGCTCTGGACAACCAGATCTCTCTATCTCGGTTTTATGGTTATGTCTGGGTCATAGTGACGCAGAGGTAGTCCACCGGTCTGCTCACCCATCCGCCACGACCCATAAACCGGCCAATGCAGGATTAACTCTTGATGGGGTCTCTGTAAAAGAGTGAAAACAAGCATTCACCTTTACTGTAAATATTCAGTTTGTTTATTATTCCACTGTCATTCCTAATTTCCTGCATGTGAGATTCTGTAAAAAAAAAGACATGTGTTATAGAGTTATGGCCCAAATGAAACTACCGGTATGCTGTCTTCTGTGGACATGTACTACACAACATTTAATTACCACAATGTGCCAAATGTCTTGCATGTATTGTATTGCATGGATGAAGATGTGTTTATTGTTTCCCTCTGAGAAATATTAACTCCAGTAATAGGAGATATTAAATTCAGCCTCTATATACAGTGTGTGTGTGTGTGTGTGTGTGTGTGTGTGTGTGTGTGTGTGTGTGTGTGTGTGTGTGTGTGTGTGTGTGTGTGTGTGTGTGTGTGTGTGTGATACAGAATGAGAGTGAGAGGGAAGAATGGTAAATATGTATTTAGCATGTATTTGCTGTTCAATGTTCATTGCTTTCATGCTTCCACAGAAATTGGTCATAACTTGGCCAAAACAGTTGATCATACACTTTGACAAGCACGCATGTACTGTACTTACACATCACCCATGCATGCATTGCATACATACACACACACACTCGCGCACACACGCACCAAAGTGGCAATGGTGAGGAACCCCAAAAGAAGGAAGGAAGGAAGGAAGGAAGGAAGGAAGGAAGGAAGGAAGGAAGGAAGGAAGGAAGACACAGAAGAATCCTTAGTGGGTTTTAGTGTTTTACTTCCATTTGTACGCTCTCATAGTTAAATGAACTGTATTTGCTGTGAAGGTAAGAGGGAAGGGAGGTAGCCAAGGAGGAAGAGAATAAGGAAGAAAGACCTGTATTTCTTTTTGTCTGTAATACGTATTTCTTTGTGTTTTCAACCCCTATGGTTGCTCTGTGGTGGAGAAGTCCTGGGGTCGATGTACCCCACTGAGGCACTGAGGGTAGCAATACAATAATGGCTCGTAGCTCTAGACAACAGTGCCATCTGGTGGTCAGCAATACACTAATGAGGACATGAGTGGGGAGTGGGACATGTCTGCCCTCTGACCCGTCACCCATGCATGCTCATTAACATTAACAGTGGTTCTCAAACCTTTTCATGTCAAGGACCCACAAATTACAAATGTATTTTTCTGCGGACCCCCCATCTGAAAATGTTTTGTGCGAAATTGTGCCACAGTGATCCCAAGAAGAGAAGATTTGTGTTAAAAAACAAAAAAAATCTAAATTATTCAAAATGTCCCAAACATTTTTCTTTCACAAATAGCAGATGTACAGTACAAGCTTGTAGATCTACTAAATAGCCAACATATAATAGATAGAGTGGTGAAAACAATTGAGATGCCATATATTACAGCAACACATTTGGGCTATGGGGACCCCCTGCAACCCCTCCAAGGACGCTCTGGGGGTCCCCGGACCCCTACTTTGAACAACCCTGCTGCATTAAATCGCAGCAGTGTTCTGGTCAGGCGGGAGCTGACCAGAAACAGCCTAATTTGGGGGTTCTGTGACAAATAGCGTTAAGAAACACTGATGTGAACGTACACTCTGGGAAATAAAGTGATTGTGTGGGGTTGCTGGGGTTCTGTGTGCCTACAGTGTTATTCCATTAGTTGAAACATAGTTTGAAAGAGCAGCCTCTCTCCCTTCATCCATCACAGATCATTATGGCATTTTAGGGTAATTGCCCTCCCCTTGCTGTGGGTGCGTGTGTGTGTGTGTGTATGTGTGTGTGTGTGTGTGTGTGTGTGTGCGTGTGTGCGTGCGTGCGTGCGTGCGTGCGTGCGTGCGTGCGTGCGTGCGTGCGTGCGTGCGTGTGTGTGTGCGTGTGCGTGCGTGTTGTATGATAGCCAGCTGTAATATCTCTGGTAAAGGGAGACAGAAAGAGGGAAATAAATAGAGGGAGGGGGACAGACAGAGAGAGAGAGTTTGTGTGTGTGTGTGTGTGTGTGTGTGTGTGTGTGTGTGTGTGTGTGTGTGTGTGTGTGTGTGTGTGTGTGCGTGTGTGTGTGTGTGTGTGTGTGTGTGTGTGTGTGTGTTTGCGTGTGAGTGAGAAATGAAAAAAGGAGAAAGTGGAGAAATAAGTGTGTGTGCGTGTGTGTGTGTGTACTGTATGTGTGTGTGTGAGTGAGTGTGTGTGCGCGCGCGCAGCGTACCCAGCTCATTTCCACCGCCAATCAAATTACCTGACCCAGCCTCAATACATCACTGCCAACCTGTTTATTAAACAAAAAGCCATGATTAAATTATTAATGACAGAGATTAATTAAGACCCCATACACAATCATACAGCACGCCGCACACACAGACGCACACAGGCAGACGGCTATACTGTAGGCACACATGCGCTCACATAATGGACGCACACAAAGTTGTGCACGCAAACACCCTTACATACAAATCCAAAAAACCCACACCTGCACACCTACACACACAGGCAGTGGTGGAAAAAGTACTCAGATGTTTTACTTGAGTAAAAGTATCAATACTGCAATATAGAAATACACCGTTACAAGTAAAAGTCTGGGATTCAAAATGTACTAGAGTAAAAGTACATGAAAATAGCAGATCTACAAGCTCTGCTATTTTCAAATAGCCAAGGTATAAAATAGACCTAAAGTGGATTAATGTATGTTTTATAATATAATCATTTATATCTGCAAAGTAACTAGTAAAAGGTTTCAAATAATTGTGGTGGAGTGAAAGTACAATATTTGCCTCTGAGATGTAGTGGTGTAGAAGTAAACGTACTGAAATACTCAAGTAAAGTACCTCAAAACTGTACTTAAGTAAATGTACTTACTGTAGTTACTTTACACCACTGCATACGGGCAGACTTCCATATGACATTAGCTGCCCCTGAGGCCCGGGGGGGGGGGGGGGGGGGGTTATGGGTAATTTGGTGTACAACTTTTCTATTAGCTATTGATTGAGGACAGAGGGCATCACAGGTGTCGCATAAAGTAAACAACATCAAGAACAAGTCAACAAACGGCGTCACATTAACAAGCACAGTGTCAGCAAAAGTTCCCTTAATGTCACCACCAGGATCTGATTATGAGAGCTCTTTAACTACCATTATGCTTTATTAGGGATATGATCCATGTGGCTGCTATGAGCAGAGAGAGAGAGAGAGAGAGAGAGAGAGAGAGAGAGAGAGGTGTGTGTGTGTGTGTGTGTGTGTGTGTGTGTGTGTGTGTGTGTGTGTGTGTGTGTGTGTGTGTGTGTGTGTGTGTGTGTGTGTGTGTGTGTGTGTGTGTGTGTGTAAGCCCCAGCTAGTTTAAAACAACACATTACAGGAGGTGTGTGTGCTTGTGTGTTCTTATGTTTTTCTGTGTAGGGTCTATACAGTGGTAGTGGTATCATGTAAATTGCATATGTAATGAATGTACTTGATCATGAGAATGTGCGTGCGTGCGTGCGTGTGTGCAGCTAAATCATTGGGCAGAGCAGCACCACATTTCTTGTGCATGCACGTTTTATACTTTTTGAAACATTAAATAATAATTCTCTTTAATTATTTTTATACTTCCATTTTACATGGGATCAATGGAGTGGCACTGTGGCACAAAGCTCCAATAACTGCACTACAATTTTCATGTCACAGTGATGTATACTGTAGCTACAGTGTTGATTTGTAGTCATGTGCTCTACCAGGTGATTCACTGGGGTGGCCCTTAATTTGTTTTCTTTTTAAGCCTTCGAAAACTGCTGTCAATGGTGACCTTTCTCTGAGAAAGTTTTCTCAGGGTGTTTCTCGGAAGCAGAATTAATGGATTCACACTCGCAAACACATCAAGGCCAGGACTTATTTCTACAAACAGTGGTTAGCCAGTGAGTTTGAATAATATGCCTGCATTTTCAGAAGCATGTTTATTTAATGATCAACTGATTTGATCGATTGTGTTCCGGCAATATACTTTAAGTATATGTATCACAATGAAGACGTATTTTTCAAGGTTTTAAAGAAAACCTACTACGAATGTTATATCATCTTTACAATCGAAGTGTTTTGCCAGTTATTTGGGGGGGCCCTTTCAATGCCCTCACAGCCCATCAGGGGGCCCGCAGCCCACAAAGGTCGAGGACCACTGATCTATGTGAAGGAGTGGTACAGAGATTGCACATTGTGCACGCTCAATTTATCAAACTCACCCGCAACTGAACACAGCTGTTGGGTTCCTCACCTTGCATCTATTAATTAATTAGAAGTGCCTCAGGAATTTGAGTGCCTGTGAAAAAAAGAAAGAAAAAAGCTTTAGTTTCCAGAAATGTAAAGGTCCTAAACTAATTGCCATTGATTAGTGCCTTTCCGGCAATGAGTTGCACTGGAAATACCATTTTACTGTCATTTGTCTACATTCTCGCTGCCTTCAGCCATATCGTCGTTGTCGGGTGGAAACCTTGTATCTCCAAAACCGTTCGTTTTGTATTTATCATCTATAAAATGTACTAAACTAGTGAAAACAGCAGATCTACAGGCACACAACGCCTCGCATCTTGTGTGCTTGTATATCGTCTGTTTTTACTAGTTTTGTGCGACAGTCTTGTATGATTAAGCAGGGCTTTACTTTACCAAAAGATGTACACATTTGAAACTTGGAGATACAAGGTTTCTGCCCGACAGTGACTATATACTACACAGTAAAATCCTTAGTGTTTCATTTTACAGTGTTGTAACTCTGAAAGTGTACAAATGTAACCAAATGGACCCGTAATGGGTCCACTGTACACTCAGAGTTAGATCTACTGTGTTTGCATGTCACATCAAAGGGTTGGTGTAGAAAGGAACAGACCAGTGGTTCTCAACCCCAACGGGGTCCCTAATTATTTTGGGGGGTCCCCAGATGATTCAATTAATGTGCAAAATAGTTTTCTCACTCGACAGTAAACTAACCGACATAAAGTTTAAATGTATAGAGGGTAGGCCTATCTGCACGTTTATAAAGTGACAATGTAATGACTTATTAATACCTCTAAAATGACAAATTAAACATTGGCCAAATTGTCAAATAATTTAGAATTGTGAAAATAGCTGATCTACATGCTCACAGCGCCTTGTGTTTGCGAGGCGTTGTGAGCATGTAGATCGGCTATTTTCACGATACAACAGTGTTATACAAAATGTGATGCCTCAACTCTTAGTGCTCGTCAGGGTGGGGGTCCCCAGTTAAAATATGATTGTTGAGAACCATTGGAATAGACTACAAACCTATACCATGACTATGGAATGGTATTCTACTTGTCAGCATCTACAACTCCTATTCCATGCTTGACAGGACTGATCAGCAAAACTTGCAGATTAATGTTCTTAAAACTTTTCCCACTTTTTATTGCACGCTGAGTGCTGTACTGTGAAAGTTCTGCGTTTGAATGACTGTCACACAGTTGAGATTAGCCTCTAGGAAGTCAGACAGTAAAATGTGTCTTACATCAAGAATCTTACATTGCAGACAGTGTGCATTAATGCACCAAAGAAGACAGACTGCATCCGTGTGCAAATTCAGTTTTATTGTGTTTGCATACCAAACGTCCAATAAGTTTATGCAAATGTATGCGTTATATCCAACTATAAACTTGATTTGTATTGCACTTTTCAAGACAATCTTACAAAGTTATTTACATAACACGATCAAATCACACACACGCGCGCGCACACACACACACACACACACACACACACACACACACACACACACACACACACACACACACACACACACACACACACACACACACACACACACACACTATATATACATGCAACAACCAGGTAAAATTACACAATAATATGGTGTAACTATAATGCACTTAATGACCTGCCGTCAATTCAGAACATGCAGACTGGATGTGTATAAGGTACACTACTACACTACCATGTGTGAGAATGTATATGTTACAGTCAGTTTGGGTAACTCAGTGAGATTGGGGTAAGAGCGCTCGTTTTGTCGTTCACCACACACCCCTACCACCACCTGGATCAATTCACTTTGATAGTCTCTTATCAGCGCACCTGTGTAATTCTGCATATTCACCATGAGATGGCGACAACAGCCATTCACTTGTGTAGTCGCTGACGTCACTCATTTGCGACCCCTCTTTCTTTGTTTATCTACTAGCCTAGCTCAGCTGTGTTTAGCCATTAGCTTACTATGCCTAACTCTAACCCTAACCCAAACTTTAACCTCAGTAAAACTATGCCTAACCCTAACCATAACCCTAACCTCCGTGGGGTGAGGCGCTATCATTCTTGCCGACGCTACGTTGTCGTTGTCGTTTATGTGGATCAAAGCGCCCGCTTGTTCCGCCCCACGCCGCACGACGAGCGCTCCTGTTCTCAATTTCACTGAAACTCAAAAAAACTGTGACATATATACTGTAGACAGACAGACAGACAGACAGACAGACAGACAGATATACAGATAGATACTGTTAGACAAGGGATATTCTATACGGTTGTGTCTGGAAAAAGACGTAAAAAGATATTCTGTTGTACCGAGGTAGTACTGTTGTACTGCAATAAACAGTACTGAAGGCGTTCCAGTGCAGGAGATGCTAGGAGACAATACCACACACATTTTGTCATAAGAGAGATGTATGGCCTATGATTGGTCCCAGGACAGACCAGCCATAAAAAAAAGTACACTAGCCATAAAGGCTGTGTGTGCACTGTGTGTGTGTGTGTGTGTGTGTGTGTGCGTGCGTGCGTGCGTGCATGCGTGCGTGCGTGCGTGCGTGCGTGCTTGCGTGCGTGCGTGCGTGCTTGCGTGCGTGCGTGCGCGCATGCATGCGTTGTGTGTGTGTGCGTGTGCGTGGGAGTAAGAGAGACAGAAAGAGAGATAGGGAGATTAGAGTCATGTGTTAGTGGCAAAGAAATAAACTGTGTGTGTGTGTGCGCTTGTGCGTGTGCGTTTGTGTGTGTGTGCATGTGTGTATGTATGTGGATGAGGGTGAGTATAATGTATAAAGATTGAATGTGCCAGGACAATCAACCGATAGCGATGCTTTATGGCGGACGGTATATCACCGTGACAACAAAGGCAGTAAAGCGTAGCGTGGATGCTGTAAAATGTTGTGTGATTGTGCAGCGCGGGAAGATCGTTAGCACAGATGGTTAACGGCCTGACCACTCCCTCTCCAGACACGCGCACACACCTACACAACACAACCATTCCCGCCCACCACACTAAAACTTCATCACACACACACACACACACACACACACACACACACACACACACACACACACACACACACACACACACACACACACACACACACACACACACACACAATCCAGTGAAGGGACAGCACGTTTTCCCAAGTAAGTCATAATGATGTCCCGGTATGATGGATGCAGGCGAGGCTGTTTAATTCATTCAGTCAAGGTGGCAAGGCAGCCCTCAAGTCAGCTTATGGTTCCAAGACAAATACATCAAGTACAAATGAGTTTGTAAGACTGCGACCCCCCCTACAGCACTAGAGCATCACTGTTGCTGTGCTGCATTACACTGTGAAAATCCTCAGTGTGCCGTTTAACCCTCTCGCCGAGTTACAAACAGATACATTAACTATGAGCATTTTTACTGTGTAAAAAATTATGGGTCCATTTGGGCCCATTTGGCTCCACTTTTGTACCGTCTCCGGATTCACAAAGGGACACATTAGCGCTCAAGGATTTTACTGTGCACAAGTGGCCAAAAAGCAGCATCTGTGATTCACATCTCGGAAATGAACACTTTGAATCATTCATATTTGATACATTATTTAATGAGATAGAACAGAACTGAACATGGTGGAGACTTACAAAGCAAGCACATTAGTACGATATCAAACATAAAGCGACAGTGACAGACAGACAGAAAGAGAGACAGAGTGTAAAGAGAAGAAAAACTAATATCAGAACAGTCACAAGTAGCTAATAGGTTGTTAAAGCAGTTATTGCTATTAAAAAAAATCTATATCCATGGTGTTGAAATATATGCATTTTTTCAACTTTTGACCCCAGAGCCGCACACAGCTCCATACACCGTAGTAGAGCATGTAAACAATGAACGTCAACCATCCATGTAAGCAAAACTCCAGTGATAGGAATGTCCAGCATTGGTATTATTATGCTCAATGTGTTTTATTTTCACGTTCATTCAGTTCATCGTTGCAGGATTTCTAGATAGTCTTATATTCTTAATTAACCCAATTAGACCTGAACGCAAATCTGTGTCACTTTAGATTTAGACCACTTTAACCATTAATTTATGCTTTAACTATTAAAAAATAGCAAATATAAAAGCTCATAGCGCGGCACCGATTTCAAGGACCCCCAGGATTACATGCATTTGGCCGCGGACCCCCGATCTCAAAAAATATTGTTCCAGGGACCACCCAGAAGCAAATATTTCAGTTACAAATTTTAGCTTTTAAAAAGATATATTGAAAGACTCGGTGCCGCGCTGTGAGCCTGTATATATGCCATCTTTCAATATAGTTAAAGCATTAAATAATTCTAGGCCAACTGGGTTAAAATACTTGTAGCTTGGATTCCCTACCAGGTCGTTATGTTATTCATGTTAGAGATAGCTCACTTCACTTCTCTCCACTTCAGTTGCACACTTTGGCCTGCCTGTGTAGTCAGTGATCCACTGAGCCAAGTGTTGCTGAGACCAGTTTAAACATGGCCTCCAATGGCACGTAACCAAACCCTAAGACAACACGGACAAGCACATAGGCAAACAAGACAAAGTACTTCCATATGCTTCTGTGTGCACGCTCATGCGCGAGCGTAGGCACGTTTGTGTGTGTGGGTGCCTGTGTGGGTGCCTGCGTGCGTGCGATCGTGTGCGTTTTTAGAAACTGTGAAGTGAGTACCAGACTCGTAAAAAAAGAGAGGCATCTGTCCGATAACTTTCCACGGCCCGGATGGTTTTCTCATAACAGAGACATTAGAGATGGAGTGAAAGACAAAAGTGGGAGAGAAGGAGAGAGACAAAAAGTCACCTTCAGATACTGCCTCCCTCTTCAGAGAGGGAAGCCGAATGTGAGGATGGAGTGAGATGAAAAACTAAAGGAGAATATACATAAATCATAACTAGTCTTGTGTGCGTAGCAGAATGTGTGTGTGTGTGTGTGTGTGTGTGTGTGTGTGTGTGTGTGTGTGTGTGTGTGTGTGTGTGCGTGTGTGTGTGTGTGTGTGTGTGTGTGTGTGTGTGTGTGTGCCTGCATTATGAAGGGTCATTTAAATTCACCCTCCTAAAATGTTGAATAGCCCAAACACTCTCCTCTTGACATAACAGCGGGTATGTGAAGGTGGAGTGCTCCATCCACTGATAGACCATAGCTGTGTTAATATTTGTATTACCACACACACACACACACACACACACACACACACACACACACACACACACACACACACACACACACACACACACACACACACACACACTCAGGTCTGCATGCTTGTGTGAGTCTGAACATAGTGTATGCGTGTACAGCTACAGTATGTGTTTGTGTGTGCATACGACTATAGTCTGTAAAGGCTTGTGTCCTATGAATTCTTGCATGCAGCAGCCATATTGTGTACAGTATGGGCATATTTGTGTAGTGTGTGTGTGTGTGTGTGTGTGTGTGTGTGTGTGTGTGTGTGTGTGTGTGTGTGTGTGTGTGTGTGTGTGTGTGTGGCTGGTATATCGATAGTCAGCACAGCAGTAATATAGTAGGCACTCAGCAATGAGTAATGAAGGGGCATCAATAACAGCCCTGAATGACAGATTGAACAAGACTGCTTTTAATAATGATGACTCTCAGCAAAGACACACACACACACACGCACACACACACACACACACACACACACACACACACACACACACACACACACACACACACACACACACACACACGCACACACGCACACACACAGAAAGAAAGCAAGAGAGATAGTGAGGTGGTGGTGATGAAGGATTTACTAGAAGTTTATAATTATAGATATATACATACTGTATTCAAAGATTTGCATATATTGTCACAATAAAAAAGGGAGCAGAAGTCCATAGACGGCACGAAGTCACACGCTATGAACTTATGCTATTTTTTATAACCTATAGCTAAAATAACTCAGATTCTATTTCTTGGCCGAAATAAACAGGGCCCGTAATTTATATTTCACCTCATGACTTTTTTATGCGACAGCCATATTGCAGCAACGACGCGATGTTTGCTTGCTTGAAAACAGACTTTCTTGAGCTACCGACTGTCAGTGTCTCTTTGGTCATGTGTGTTGCATTTTGAATTTTCAATAATTTATGTCTGTAAACAAAAACAAAAAAGGATTGGCTTGGCACTCGACTGTGATTCAGCACCTTCTATCGGCCTCCTGTGTGCCAGTAAACAATGTGAGGTGCTATGCCTCACGGGGGCTTTGTGCATAGCTGATTGCAGCACTGTCAGTCACTGTAGTCAGAGGGTAGCCTAGTGGGTTGTTCTGTGTGTGTGTGCACGTGTTCGTGTGCGTGTGCGTGTGCGTGTGCGTGTGTGTGTGTGTGTGTGTGTGTGTGTGAGTGCGTGTGTTGTGTGAGCGTGCCTGCGTGTGTACAGTATGTGCATGTTGTTGTTAACAAGCGAACTGCAGCAATGTTGTTCTTTTCTACTCAGTTGTGTATCCCTTGTTTTGTGTGTCTTTGTCACTTCAACGCAGTTCCTTCCAGCAACATGGGCTTATTCACAGCTGAGATGGCCTATTCAAAATTGCTGTGTAAAATGTATTGGCCGATTTGGCACACACACACTCTTGCATGCACGCACACACCCACACTTGAATGATCCACCAGATTATAAGAAACGCTATAGGGCACAAGTCCATGGTAATGTCTTTCTTCACAGAACTGATTTGAATAATACATTTGAGCTGTCCACCCTTACTAAGATTGACAACTTCACAAATTCCCTTCTGGGTGTAATAGTGTCTTCAGTCTGGGCACAGACAACTGTACACATAATCTTTCCTGTGCCAAGACATCCTGTCAGGTTTCTTTGCAAATATAAGATGTTTTATTGCCAAGTACACTTCTAAGTATTACCTTCATGATTGAGTCAGAACCTTTTTTTCTTAGGGGAGCCATATTTTGAAATAAAGTAGTGGCAGGGCTATAAGGAAGGAAATGTTGGTCCATTCATCTGCATGTCTGTCCATACAGCTGTCCAGCTGGATTGCACCTAACCTCCATGGGGATGAATCCTATTCATTTTGGTGACAGCATGACTTTTGCTCTATTCTAGCGCCACCTTTGGGCCAATATTTCTCCACAAGATTTCAGTACAAGATTCTGTACTGAAAGAAAGATTACTCCTAAAACCCCAAACATCATTGCTAATTCTTAATTCAACCCAAGGGTGCTCATACATACCTAAGCTGATGTAAGTTATCATCTCATCACGGTGAAGTTCACAACCAAGTAGTACACATCATCTATTTGTCAAAACTATGTGCACAGCTCTTTTACTTATCTTACTTATCTTAATTACATTCTGTTTATTGAAAGACAATGGCTACAGAATATGGACAGTGCACGGTAACACCTATATCTAGCTCCTAATCTGCCAGTCAATGCTTTGTGCGTGCGTGCGTGTGTGGTGTTATCCCTCTTCTGTCCCATTTAGACAATGATTAATATCACTGGATTGCAACGAGTTCTCCTTTATCAATATATCTTTAATATTCTGGTTTAATTAATGTTTCAGGTAACTGATGCACAAGGGTGTGAATGCAAACTGCATCTCTCTCTCTCTCTTTCTCTCTCTCTCTCACACACACACACACACACACACACACACACACACACACACACACACACACACACACACACACACACACACACACACACACACACACACACACACACACACACACACACACAGTCACAGGCGTCACAAGGGGGGGGAAGTGGGACTGAGTTACTAGGGCCCAAGGTGGATGGGGCCTTAATTATTTTATACTTTAGCTATTGAAAAAATTGCAGATCTACAAGCTCACAGCACTGCACCGAGTGCTTCACATGAAAAGGTTTGAGCACCACTGACATACATAGGTTTTTAAAAAAAACCTTAGAAGAATTTGAAATATTCAAAGACTTTTCACGATTTTTCAAAAATAGCAGCTCTACAAGCTCGCAGCACGGCACTCGGAGCTTGTATATCTGCTATTTTTCAATAGTTAAAGCACAAAATAACGCATAATAATGCGTTGCCAGTCTAAATGGGTTAAACCCTCTCCCCCTATGAAGAACATTCATGGGAGGCCCGCAGTGAATCCACGGCACAGAATTTGGTGCGACACCCCTGCACACAGTTGTACAGTTTCCAGTCTGATGCCTGATTCTCCATTAGTCACAGTAGCAGTAGCACAGCCAGCAAAGAAATGGGCAGTGTAACCAAGCAATATAACACTGCAATGGTAGAGCTGACATTATCTCCCTTAATGTCCTTAAATGTTTCATGATAACGAGACCAAGCCAAAATAATGAGAAGAGCAGATTTTTTATGTTCTTGCGCCATCCTTTGTTGTGAAAGCCTAAAAGGTTTGGCTTTTGAATAAGCAATAAAAACATTTGATATATCATGTATATGCTGTATATATACAGTATACTGTATAAGTGTATATACAGTATATGTACAGTATTACATTCACACACATACACACACGCGTGCACAGTCTGCACGCACGCACGCACGCATGCTTACACACACATGCACATGCACACATTTTAATAAAGTCCTAAAATGCCAACTTTTTATGAGGATTTCACCACATATACTGTACAGACATGGACACGAGAACATGAAACATCTGCTCTGCCACTTTGTTTCTGGAAAATGACTCCACAAATGCTTTTGTAGAAGGCACGACCAAAAGCAATTAAGACATTTTGCAGCTTGTGACTATAACTGAATCGTGAGTGGAAAAAAGAAAAAAGAAAGCTCCCCGAGTCATTATTAGCTGCTGGCTGGACTATTGCAAGGGAATTAGATATGTATTTTTTGCAAAATTAAATTGCGGGAAAGCACAGAAACGCATGGCAAGATCTTAATTAGACTCTGCATTGTACCATGATATTACAGAATAGCCGAGGCAATGCAAGGATAATGTGTCTAATGAACGGCATGTGGAGTTTTATTACTGTAAATCGAATTAATGATTTAATACAATGCCTTTTGTTTTGGGAGTCAACACCAGAGGAAAAAGTACCTGTCTATTACAGTGTTTCTCAAACTTTCTCATTTCAAGGCCCCCAGACCCCCGGTTAATACTTTTTATCTCTGGGATCCCAATCTATAGCCTACTGTAAAATCTTCAGCGCTATAATTACTGTCTGAGTTATGGACCCCATTTGGTTACAAACTAACAATTCAGCTGGGGACCACTTTGAGAACCACTGGTCTGCTGAACTGGGAAAGCATGCCAGGTTTGTTGGTTTGTCCGTCAATTTACACACGTCGCACACGCACACGAACACACGCACGCACACGCACACGCACACGCACACACACTCACACACACACAAGGTGAGTCACAATGTCCCCGACTCCCCGGTTAACATATGACAGAAGTGAGTGTGCTTCTGCAGAGACCTCTGTGAGTTGTTGACTGAATGCACAGACAGCTTCTGCACATGAATATGCATCGAGTCATGTGTGAATTTCGCTTGTTTTCACACTTGTTAAGAGACAGCGAGAGTCGTAGACAGAGAGAGTCCACAAGGGACAAAGTGGAGTGTCAGAGAGAGACAGAAAGACAGACACACGAGAACACAAGACAAACTGACAAACGGCGACCGGTTGCGAGGTAACGCCTCGTCGTCCATCTTGTTTAACATGTAAATGGCGCTGTTGGAGCCGACGCGGCCGGGTCTGTTAACGAGGCGCAGCCACATGATAGATAGAGCTTTAATTCAGGATGGGAAGTGAACTGCAGGCCTGGGAAGCATTAGTTGGTCAACGTGACACCTCCTCGCCGTCCACGCATAACTCTCATTCCTCTTCCTCTTTCCACCTCCTCCATCCGCCATTAGTGAGACAAGACGTCCCACTCTGGACCATCCATCCAGCCTCACTTCCCCGGCCCCTCCTCGGCAGGGTTCAAACGGCCTCCGTTTGGGTCGTACGAATGGAAGAACCAGCCCTGCAATATAGTTCCATCTGTCAACTGTCCATCCATCCTGTCCGTTCCTTGCTCCATCGATCTCTCCCTCTTTTCCTTGTTAGCCTCTTCTTTGTCATCTTCATCATCGCTGTTTCTTCCTCCCCTTCATCATCATCATCATCATCATCATCATCATCATCATCATCATCTATCAGCAGCAGTAGCAGGAGGAGTTTCATCATTGCTTAAAGGAGTAGTTCACCCCCAAAATTACTTTTTTTCCTATTGATAACTCATGCCATGGAGACTTGAGTTCAATAATATTTTTTTGTATTTGTCGCATTCCTAAGATAAAAAAAGGTATTATAGTAAATATACCCCCATTGATTCCGGATGGGGACCCAAATGCATTTGGGTCCCCATCCGGAATCAATGGGGATAAATTTACTGTAATCAAATTATTGTCTTAGGAATGCGACAAAAAACTAAAAATATTATTGAACTTAAGTCTACATGTCTACAATTAATCAATAGAAAGAAAAATTTTGGGGGTGAGCTACTCCTTTAAAGGGGAATTCTGGACTAGTGCTTTTCTTACCGAAATCTGATGTCATTCCATTCATTAACCAGAGGTAAAAAAGGCAAAAGAATTAAGAGAGAAAGAAACATGTTCATCTCAGTAGCTCTGAGCAGCGAGGTGGGATCTAGTGCCTTTTTACGGCAGCCCATTAAGGACAAAACTCTGTGGAGACAGACATTATGAAAGACAGATGTAAAATAAGAAAAATAATCATCGTCCAGCAATACAAATAGCCTAAGCGATTTAGCGTAATGCCCCAGAGCTCGTGGCCGGAGCTGCTGTGGACTCGAGATTAAAAGATAAATAAATTACCACTCGTTCTGGGATATCATAACATCAGATTAAGTTAATAAAACGGCTAGTCCGGAATTCTCCTTTAGATTTTTGGTTGTTATCTTTGACAGTATTTAAAAAAGCTAAAGAAAACACATCTTTGGGTCTTGTGAAAACTAAGAAGCAGCTCTATCCATCTCCTGTAAAGTTTTGCCATCATTATTTCTCTTCCTTAGTCATCGTCACCAGCAGCAGCAGCAGCAGGAACAGGAACACTATCCTTGTTTTTCCTCTTTCGTTGTTATCTTTGACAGTTATTAAAAAAGCAAAACATAACACAAAGCGACTGCTAAAATAATTTCACCTCTGACCTCAGATGAATAGAAGACACACTCCTCCTGCAAGCATTTCTTCTTGCCCTCCTCTGTGCTCGCTCTCACCACGCAACCATCCCGGCTAGTTACATCACTCCCCGCATCAACATTTCCTGGTTTTACCTCATCATCATCACACACACAAACACACACACGCGCACGCACGCACACACGCACGCACGCACGCACGCACGCACGCACGCACGCACGCACCAGGGACGTGCTGCTGGCCATTGGGAAAAGTGGGACAACTCCCGAACGGCCGGCCATTAGGAAAAATAAATAAATAAATTGTCGGTCTTTGTTCCATTTTGGGGGCTGGGCGGCCAACAAAGTAAATCGTCACTGTCGGGCAGAAACCTTGTATCTCCAAGTTTCAAATTTGTACATTTTTTCGCAAAGCAAAGCCCTGCTTCATTATTCAAGGCCGTCGCACAAAAGTAGTGAAAACAGCAGATCTACAAGCACAGTGCTTGTAGATTGGCTGTTTTCACTAGTTTAAATCATTTTTAAAATGATAAATACAAAACAAACGGTTTTGGACATACAAGGTTTCCACCCGACAATGGCAAAATATAACTATATAAAAAATATAACTCGTGTGGGCCAATGTAATTGGCCCACAGGCTTGTCACTTTGTTACAAATCTTTGAGTAGCAGCAGCGCTATAGAGAGAGATCTCTCTCTCTATAGCGCGCAATGAGGACCTCTCCAACTCTTTTTCCCGGGCTGAATCAGGGGCCCAGCATGTCCCTGGCACGCACGCATGCAAGCACACACACTTTCTCTTATCTATCTCTCCTCAGCAGCTCAAAGCTCCACCCCTCCCAACAGGTCTCATCATAATATATATTCTCCATCTATCTAGCCCTCCCTCTGTCTCTCTGACGCACTCAGCCTCTCCATATCTCATTCCCGGCCATTCATCTATAGAGTCTTCTCCTCTCTGTGTTCACACCCTCTGTCACACATTCATCAATCTCACTCCTATGGCTGATCTGCTTCTTCTTTTCCTCAAACAACACTTCTTTCTACACCTTCCTTTCTTCCTTCCTTCCCACCCATCTATCCCTTCACTCTTCTCTTTACTTGGACGGGCTTTAGGACAGATAATGTAGGATGTGATATCTTAGAGAGATGGTGCCATAGTTTTGTACTTTTTTGTGTCTGTTTTGTATGTGTCTATGGAGTTAACATTACTCTAACTACCATACACCCAAAACTGTGGGTGTGGCCAACTTCAGCTGGGTCACCACCCACCTGAAAACCAGGCATACCTAATGAACTGGTGTGTGTGGCCACATAAAAACATAATTTGAAGTCTTTATGTACACAAAAACTCTTCCTCCTAGAGTAAAATCATAATACCTGATCATGTTTTAGGGGTGGAAAAAAATGATGGCACTCCATCTTTAAACTATCCTTCTCTCTCTCTCTCTCTCTCTCTCTCTCTCTCTCTCTCTCTCTCTCTCTCTCTCTCTCTCTCTATCTGTGTGTGTGTGTGTCTCCCTCCCTCCTTCCCCTTTGGCACCCACATCCATCCATTCATCACATGTTGTCAGCCTAAGCGTCTATAAGGGCCATCTCTCCAGAGTAGCAGGTAGAGACGCTTATATCCTGTATGTGCCATTGAATATGTGGTTGTGTGTGTGTGTGTGTGTGTGTGTGTGTGTGTGTGTGTGTGTGTGTGTGTGTGTGTGTGTGTGCGCGCGTGTGCGTGCGTGTGTGTATGTGTGTGTTAACCACTCTTCAACCCATGTCATTCGTATTTCGGTCATAAAAAAGGTTCTAAATCTCTCAAAAAACATTGAAATCTCCAGAATTCTCAAATGTAGCGACAATAGGCTGTGCACATCACAGCCTATTGTCGCTACATTTGACACAACGCACCACATCTCAACATGTGAGCTTGTAGATTTTATTATAATTTTTGCTCTTCGTCATGCAACAAAGTAGGGCTTAAGTGGATAAGCTCTAATTTGAGACACATATTATGTTGTCTTCATTTTTGTCCACACCACACTAAACTAAGCAAAAAAAATAATTGGTACAGCATGGATTTCTACACAGAGAGGGCAATTCTTTCAACATGAGATGCTGCATTCAAGTTCAGGAGAGTTTGGACAAGGCAATTCTCTTGAACGCTACCTTCAAGTATGGCATGGAAAGAGGACATTTTGCTTTTCTTTCACCATAGTAAAAACTGGAGAGGGCACTTTTTACAGACAGATAAAAGGACAGGGGCTCAAGCCCCCTTTGATGTCTATGTGTGCACGTGCCTGTTTCTTATATATTTGTGGCCATTTTGTGCACAATTTGTGCAGATCTTTGACATTTTTTTTAAAACGTTTGAAAATGTTCCTGTTATAGTATAATGCCATGCTCAAAGTACAGGGATTAAACCACACTTTTAATTGCGTTCTTCCCTCCTTTTTCTCTCCTTCTAACGGCAGTTAAATCCCCCTTTCCTTCCCTCCATCCAAACACCTCTCCATCCATTACATGTCTCATCCCTCTCTCTCTCTATCCATCCATCTATCCATCCTGGTCCCTAGTGTTCCATAGGAGGGATTGAACAGCCCATGCAGATATAATGATGCTGTTAAACAGGCAGTCTGTATGCATGGAGGCTTGGCAGGCTATACTACACTCTGTGTGTGTGTGTGTGTGTGTGTGTGTGTGTGTGTGTGTGTGTGTGTGTGTGTGTGTGTGTGTGTGTGTGTGTGTGTGCGCGTGCATGCCGAGCATTAACGTGTGTGTGCGTGACTGAAAGATGTCAATGTATGCAAGTTAGGGATGGGACGATATGAAAGTTTCATATCACAATTATTGTGACAAAAGAAATCAAGATTTGCAATAATCAAAATCCATTATCCTGGGGCGGAATATTTGCCAAGAAATTGCAGATCTACAAGATCTACAAGCTCACAACGTGTCACAAAGCTTGTAGATCGGCTATTTACCTTTTACCAATTATAGAGGGTTTAAGTGGTACCGGATATGCAGCTCAGCAAATAAAAGGTAAATTGATCCCAATGGATAACGGAGGACGATATCACAATAAATGCAATCTCCACGATACGATTATCGTAAGCGATAACATCGCTTATCGTCCCATCCCTAATACAAGTGTTCCCTTTTTAACCCATTGAGACCTAAGGCCGATTCTACGAATGGCTTCTAAATGGTTCTCAAACTTTTTCACGCCAGGGACCCCCAAATTGATATGTATTTGCATGGCCATGGACCCCCATCTGAAAATGTTGTGTCAGGGAAAGAGAAGAAGAGATGTTTTATAATTAACCCTTTCAGTGCCCAGAATCACCACTAGAGGGCGCCCAATGGCCATAGAATCCACCATAGACATACGCTGTGCACAAGCCGTGCGCAGCCATGACGCGCCTGAACACTTTCCTTTGTGCATGAACAGGAACAGGATGAAGTTAGCTTGAAGTTAGCTATTGGCTACCAAGTATTTTAGAAGCCCTATTTTCGATTTAGCCGTGATTAAACCTTGCATATGAATGGAACAGAGAAAATGAGCTCTAAAGATCCTGGATTGCATTGGAGTGGATGTCAAATATCGGCGGCGCGACGCTCTCGCGGGCCGTGTAAACAGATGACGGCCGGCGGCCCGGCTCGAAAATTTTAAAAAATAAAAAGCCGAACTAGTTCGGGATTGGCACCCCGAACGTTAATAAGGTCCAAACTATCCCGAACTAGTTCGGGATAGGCACAATAAGAGTTAAAAAGAAATCTAAATGATAGAACATATTAGCAGAGAGCAGGTGTACAAGCCCGCGGCGTGGGATGAAGTGACACGCTGTGAGCTTGTATATCTGTTATTTTTGAATAGCCAACGTTAAAACCTGGTTTTAATGGCTTAAAGCTTGATTATAGTCTACTTCGTTGCGCGGCGGTGTTGCACGGAAGCCCAACCTTGTGAGCTTGTAGATCTTACATGGAGCATGAATGAGGCGTGATCATAACCTTGTCAGGGGTAAATCACTGATCAGCAAGTGTGTTTGTGTGAGCTCGTGCTCGTGTGCGTGCACGTTGAGAGGACACGCCGTGCGTTTTCGAATTCTGTATCACTTGCAGTGTTATTAGGACTGTGTGGGCATACTGGGCAGGCACGTGCACACATAGACATCAAAGGGGGCTTGAGCCCCTGCCCTTTTATCTGTCTGTAAAAAGTGCCCTCTCAAGACCATGAATGCAGTTTTTACTATGGTGAAAGAAATGCAAATAACCCCTCTTTCCATGCCATACCTGAAGGCAGCATTCAAGAGAATTGCCTTGTCCAAACTCTCTTGAACTTGAATGCAGCATCTTATGTTGAAAGAATTTCCCTCTCTGTGTAGAAATCCATGGTATCGTGCCACATCTCCAGTATTGACTTGGTAATAGACGCAAAGCTACGCGTTGTGAGCTTGGAGGTCTGCTATTTTCGATGATTTCACCAAAAGGCCTTTTTAGAAATGTCAGTCCCCGCCTCTCTAACATTCTCAGCATGTCCCTGATTCTGGGCAAACAAGGTGATGATGTGTGTGTGTGCGTGTGCGTGTGCGTGTGTGTGTGTGTGTGTGTGTGTGTGTGTGTGTGTGTGTGTGTGTGTGTGTGTGTGTCCAGTCCACTGATGCATCTGTGTTTTAGACAGAAATGCTAATCAATGTGTTTTGCATGCAGTCCGAATGAGAAAATCCGAGATATGTGGCCGTAGCCGTGCAAATACATTCCTTAGACCTGTTCTCTATACACGCTACAGTATGCATATGCATACAGTGTGATAATTGCGACCGTAGGTCACATTTACTATCAAAACCTCCACCGGCTGTCCGTGAGTGAGTCAGTCCGTCACACGTCACACTCTTGCCCTGCTCATATCTCCGCAACCGTTGCCCCCATCCACGCCAAATCTTGCACACACACTCCTGACCTGCCAAACTACTACCTCCAAGGACCCCCGCAGCTCCAGGGACCCCCAGGTCCCTGGGGGACCCCCAGGTCTAATTTTGCCCTGCTCCTATCTGCACAACCGTTGCCCCGATCCATGCCAGATTTTGCACACACACTCCTTGCCTACCAAACTACAACCTCCAAGGACCCCCGGAGCTCCAGGGACCCCCAGGTCCCTGGGGGACCCCCAGATGTAAAAAATGAACAAATGTGCAAAAATGACCAAATGACCACCCCAACGGGGCTGCTCACGGGGAATTCCTGGGGACCACCCACTCCTGGTGCTCCAGAACGGATGCAAAAGTGGTGGCGCCCCCAGTGGAGGACCCCCTCCACTGCAGCTCACATAAAATGCCGTAACTCCTACAGATTTTGCCCTAAAATCACGAAAATCACTACACAGCATGTCTACACTCATGTCATCAACATGGATCAGGAAGATTTAGGAAAAACAAATTTTTGCCCTATTTGTGGAGATAAGCGACCTACTTATCTCCCGATTAGGGAGTCTTACTGGTACTATGTATACATACTGATATGTTTATGACCACGAAGTCAATTACGGTAGAAACATGAAAGTGGGAAAATCCACCAGATGCATACAGTATATTCCAACCATGGGGACTGTAAAACTGAGGAGTTATTGCGACCGTCAGGTCGCAGTTTAGTATCAAAACCTCCACCGGCCGTCCGTCCGTCGGTCGGTCACACGTCACACGTCACACCTTTGCCCTGCTCATATCTCCGCATCAGTATGACATCACACTGCTGACATCAGTATGACATCACACCGTACACAAATGACCCTTATATAAGACCGGCATTATCTACCAACAGATTAGTAACAAGATGTCAAAATCGTCTAGGAAGGATGGTGTGAGTCATGCTGGCACCCTTCGCGGCAGGAGGAAGCTGGTGCAATCGACCCCTTGGCTTGTCGGGACCCCTGCCTACTAACGGGGTGGCAGGCTATCACCTCAGACTAGAACCCGTACGGGGTGGCCGACACCAGCCCATTGACAAGAGAGAGGCCTTGATGTCCCTTTACTCTTTGATGGGGTGGCCAGTTGACTAAGAGTTTCCGTTCGGGCCTTCTCGATATTGTACAGATTTCCACGGGAAATCTGGGGGTGGCTGTTACAAAGACCCTCACTCACCTTCACGTCATGTGGCTAGTCGTTAGGTAGCCATAGTTACACGTTGAAGGTTGAATCTCCAGATATGGAGATAACCAACACATCCCTCCATATATGGAGATAACCGACGAATCTCACTAAGTCTGACCTCACAAGCCCCATATTTGGACACGAACAACATATAACTCCATATATAGAGACATAGCTGCTGACATCAGTATGACATCACACTGCTGACATCAGTATGACATCACACCGTACACAAATGACCCTTATATAAGACCGGCATTATCTACCGACAGATTGTGGAGATAAGCGACCAACGGTCGCTTATCTCCCGATTAGGGAGTCTTACTGGTGATTATGTGTGCACAATGCATAGTAAAAAGAAAGAAAGAATGATGTGTGGCAGAGAGAGAGAGAGAGAGGGGGGGGGGGGGGGGGTGCGGGAAGGAGGGGGGTTGTCTGCATATTCAACTTTTTGTCATAAATCCCATGCATGAGCCATCTGATCTTGTGTCGTACAAGCTCACAACGCCTCGCAGTGCGAGGCGTGAGCTTGTAGATCGTCTATTTTCGTCAAAGTTCTCCGAATATGGATGTAGGGTTTAAGTGGTTAATATCAAAAAGGAGGAAAACAAAGCTTCTATCACACAAAGATTTGGAGGACCCCCTGTTGTAACTCTGAGGACCCCCTGTTGAAGACCCCTGTTCTATTGTATGGCGATGTCTCACGCCGAAATAGAACATAATATAGGTCTTGAAAACAAAGACAAGACAGATGACATGTCCTCTGTTCTTTAAATGTAAACAGGGTGGACGTTGCTCTCCTTGGTCAGCAATGGACTGACCCAACAATGAGTGGGAATCAGTGTTTTGATCCTAATCAACAGTGCCACCTAGAGACAGAGGGGAGTATAGGAAAAATTAGGAGCGCTTTGTCCATACTTTTACTGTTGTGACCATTGTAGCCTACTGAAGTGTTTATTGTTGTGGGTTTGGGGTCTTAGTAGTATACACTGTTTATGGGTTGTCTTTGTTAGTTTGCAAGACAAGAGGGCGCGCGCGCGCGTGTGTGTGTGTGTGTGTGCATGCGTGCGTGCTATTGATCACGACCAGTCAGCCACACAATGATGAGGTGCTCTGAGCAACTATTGATTACCGTCATCATTTATGATCACTGTATGAAGTATGAACACACACACACACACACACACACACACACACACACACACACACACACACACAGACACACACACACACACACACACACACACACACACACACACACACACACACACACACACACACGACACACACACACACACACACACACACACACACACACACACACACACACACACACACACACACACACAACCCCACCATTAATCAAGCTGTGCCACAAATCAACATGTCTATAAGCCATCAGGTACCATCACTCACTAACGTATTAACACGCACACATGCGCGTGTCTCACTCACACACACACGCATGCATGCACGCACACTGACTTGGAGTTCTGCTGACCCATTACCCAGGGTGGGACATATTGCATCAGTGCTTTCAAGGGAGTGAAATTCTGAGCTGCAAAGAAGCGATCAAAGATAATATCTTCGATCGCTTTGTGCAGCGCTGCATAAAAAAAAGGACTATATTATACAAAGTATCCTATGTGGTCTTAGAATGCACTCATTCCCTTTTGTGTTGATATACTGTACTGTATGCAGCTTAAAAGGCTGGAGCTTCACAGAATGGTTTGCCGTTTTCTACAGTATGCCCTCGAATGGTGGATGGGAACCAAATTTTGGGTTGCGGACTCACTTTTGTGGGTTGTATTTTTATTTTATTTTTTCAAAACCTTTCCCGAATTAAATGAAACTTTAAACATGTTTCAAAAGAATTTCGTAGATAAATAAAAAAAACTAAATCAAAGAAATTTAAAAAAAAAAAAAGGAAGGAAAAAAGAAAAGAAAAATAGATCGGCTATTTTCATTAGCTTGGGACCCGGAGAGACTCTTTTGGGTTTCAAGCAAAAAAGGTTTGGGAACCGCACTGCCTTTAGAAGTTATGGCCAAGAGTCGAGAAGTGCAGAGCCCGGTAGTTTACTTAAACCATACATCTGGTGTTGAAATAGCGTGGTTACATTAAGCCGCTGTAGGAAAAAAAGCAGGTTTAAAGAGGTATAGTGAAAACGCAGGCTCTGTGTGTGTGTGTGTGTGTGTGTGTGTGTTTGTGTGTGTGCGTGCGTGTTTGTGTGTGTGTGTGCGTGCGTGCGTGCGTGCGTGCGTCTATGGGTTTTACATGTCTACAGGAAGCCATATAATACAAGGTGCTCTGAGCTTCATGTTTTGGCAGGGGATGAGATTGTCCAGACCAGAAGACATATAGACCCCTCTACATAAACTACTGGAACAACACGGATGGTGACAAAGCACGCACGGGTCGCACGCACGCGCGCACCCCCCCCCCCCCCCCCCCCCCACACACACACACACACACACACACACACACACACACACACGCACACACACACACACACACACACATACACACACACACACACACACACAAGCGGGGCGTTCTGTGTGTTCCAGTGTGTTAGTGAGATATTGGCTATTTCCTGTTTTGATGGCAGAGTCATTTTACAGGCGGACAGAGACACAGATGGCACGGTCACCTTTCAGTGATGGCCTGTGTGACTGGCGTGATTGGTATGTGTATGTGGTGTCTGCAGTGGTGTACTCCGCTGCATCTCAGATCCAAATATTGTACTTTTACTACACTACATTTATTTGAAAACTTTAGTTACTAGTTATACATATTATATTATAAAACATACATTAAGCACTTTAGCCATATTTTATACCTAGTGTAGGCTATTTGAAAATAGCCGATCTACAAGCTCACATTGTGTCGCATCACGACGCGTTGTGAGCTTGTAGATCTGCTATTTACTTTTGGTAGTACATTTTGATGCCAACACTTTCATACTTTTACTCAAGTACAATTTGAATTCCGGACTTTTACTTGTAACAGAGTATTTCTATATTGCAGTATTGATACTTTTACTTAAATAAAAAATGTGAGTACTTTTTCCACCGCTTTCTATTTGTTTAGTCGTTCTGAATCCGTCTGTCTGTCTGTCTGTCTATATTGCTGCCCTCTTCCCTAAACTGTATGTCTCGACACCCGTTTCTCTTTTCCTCTCTTCTTTCATCATTGTCATTTTCCTCTCTTCTTTCATCATTGTCATGTCTTTCTGGTTTCACCTCTCTCTCACCTCCCTTTCCCTCAGTTTAGCAGCAGGAAAAGAGGATGTGTGGTGTTTTGAAAGAGGTGTCTCTCGTGTGAAGTACGCAAGTCGACTCGCTCGAACAGCGTTGCCAGATCTTGCAAGACAAACAAGCGGCCAGTTCTACAAAAACAAGCCCAAAAGAAGCAACTAGGCCATATGATGGCACACACGCATGCACGCACAGACATACACCCCCCCTCCCCCACACACACACACACACGCACCATCTTGATCACCTGTATTTGAAAATAGCTGAAATAATCAACCTCACAACATTAACACAAAAGAAAGGTTACATTTTGAATATTTCTGAAACATTTAAGCGACAAATATTGTACGGGGAGTCCCTGGCACAAAGCCTTTTCAGATGGTGGTCCGCGGACAAACACATTTTGGGGTCCTTGACAAAAAAAGTTTGAGGACCACTGGTTTAAACAACATTAGGAAGCAAGTCCAAATAAGCAATTACACTAAGCAAAAACAAGCCCCCAAAACATGCCACTACCAATATTTATAAGCAACCTCACAGAAAGACGTAATAAGCGGACATGGCAACAATGCTCTTGCTCAAGCTGCTACGTGAAGCTGGAGGAAGGGAACAGTTCTGGGCTGGTCAGGGTTCAAGAACACACAATTGTCCGTGAGCGTACAGCCTGTTGATGGGTCACCGAGGTCGGAATACCACCCTATAGTTAGATATAGTTAAGACTAGTTAGTATGCATACTTGAGAACGAAGACGGAACGATGGAAACAATGATGGAACGCTAGAGCCATTGATAGATCAGAATGATAGATACAGACAGTAGCCTATACTGCAGGTAGAACAATATGATATACAGGCAGCAGTGGCTCAGGGGTAGAGAAACCGTCATTAGAACACAAAGGGTTCCCGAAGGGTTCCCAGTTCGATCGCGGGCTCCCCCAGAGTTAGTGTCGTAGAGTCCTTGAGCAAGACTCTGAACCCCTAGTTGCTCCCGATGAGCAGTTTGGTGCCTTGCATGGTTTCCTCCGTCATCGGTGTATGAATGTGTGTGTGAATGGGTGAATGTAAAGCACAATCTATGTAAAGTGCCTTGGCGCTATATAAATGCACCATTTAGAGAGAGAGAGAGAGAGAGATAGAGAGAGAGAGAGAGAGAGAAAATAGAATAGCGAGACAGACAGACGGACTGACAGGAAAAGTGAGAGAAAGCGAGTGATGACAGATAAAGCGGTGGAAAGAATGTTAAGCCACTTTAACACTCAGAGTTGAGTGCAGACTGGCCTTGGGTGAGAGGGCCTTCCTGGGGAGGCCAATGAAATCAATCAAACTCTGAGCGTGTGAACTGGGACGAGAGAGAGCAACAGAAAAGATGTTCATGTTTTCATAAGTGCACCACGCCTAGACACACACACACGCACACACACACACACACGCGCACACACACACACACACACACACACACACACACACACACACACACACACACACACACACACACACACACACACACACACACACACACACACACACACACACACACACACACACACACACACACACACACACACACACAGTGGCCCCTAGTGTGAAGAGCACCACACCTACAGACAATCAGGGAGGAAGGGAGGCAGAGAAGGCAGCCCTGTGTGGACTGTAGTGTGTGTGTGTGTGTGTGTGTGTGTGTGTGTGTGTGTGTGTGTGTGTGTGTGTGTGTGTGTGTGTGTGTGTGTGTGTGCGACTGTGCGTGCCTGCGTGCGTGCGTGCGCGCGCGCGCGCGCGCGTGCGTGCGTGTGCCATGTGCATGCGTCTTGAACGAATGATGGTTTAAAATATGACTACCTCTGTTTCCTGAGGTCTATCTCTGGCGTCCAATTCTTTCCAGACGCTCCTATGTCTGTCTGCTTTCATCTCTGGCTGTATGTACTGTATGTCCATCTTTCTGTCTTCCTGTCGCTTCACAGATATCAATGTAAGCATGGCAGCAGTCAGGTTTACACCACAATACTCTGCAATGAATAGCCATGATTAACCACTTATTAGGGATGGGATGATATGAAAATATCACATCACAATTATTGTGATAAAAGAAATCACGATTTACGATATTATCGCGATAATCAAAATCCATTATCCTGGGGCGGAAGATTTGCCAACAAATAGCAGATCTACAAGCTCACAACGCGTGGCAACGCGACACGTTGTGAGCTTGTAGATTGGCTGTTTTATGGCTGAGACATTTGATAGAGTGAAATAAAGACTATCAAGTACGTATATTACCGGTATAGTACCGGTACCGGATGTGCAGCTCTGCAAATAAAAGGTGAATTGATCCCAGTGCATGACGGAGGACGATATCACGATACATTCAATCTCCACGATACGATTATTGTGAGTGTTTTTTATCACGATAAACGATAATATCACATATCGTCCCATCCCTAGAGCTCATGCACGCACGCACGCACGCGCACGCACACACACACACACACACACACACACACACACACACACACACACACGCGCACCCCCATCCTACTAGTTCTACTCAGGACAACCATCACGTCTCATTCTGACCCAGAACTCTTATTGATGACTGGTTGTAATGACGAGGACATGCAGACGATGGCGCCATCCTTATTGATTACCCATGACAGTTATAAAACATGGCATAATTCCCATTGATCGCCAGTGACAGTCTGTAAAAAAATGGTGTCATCACCATTGATTAGCAATAGATGTATGTGACATAGATGTGTCTTGGTCCACAGCAATCTCACCCACACACACTCTAACATTTATCATTTTAGCAGCACATAGTTCACAGGGAGACACCCGCGCGTGTGGATGGGTTGATTAGTTCTGCCAACTTGCTCATTCGTTCGAAATCCAATCTTATCATGTCTGATTCTGGGCAACATAATAGGATTCTTGGCACTTATAGATGCAGTAAACCCAGTCAGAACTTCAACTTGCTGTTGAAAAATCATGTGTTTGTGGACGTTATGAGAAATAAGGATGGTGGAAAGGAAGGAAATTGGCCGACTTCTCTAAAACTTCCAGATGGAGAGAGAAATGTTCCTCCGTTTTACCCGTTCACTAAGGTTGGTGCCTAGTGCTGCAGCACCTATAAGTCGACTTGCATTAAACCAGCACTGTATATTCGACTACTTCTCGACTACTTCTCGACCTTGGGACCATGACCCACGTTTCTCCCACACATTTTGCTAGCCTAAGATGGCTCAGGGTAGAAGACAGGGTTAAACAACAAAAAATAGGATTGGCTTTCAAAATAGTCAATGCAACTCTGCCCTCAATCCCCTCAATACCCGCATATCTGACTAATCACCTTCAAAAGGTTAGCGACACCCACAGACACAACACCAGAGGAAGCGCACACAACAATCTGATAACACAAATCCATAAGACAAATATGGGAAAATTATCCTTCTACAACACTGGCACCCAGGTGTGGAATTCCTTGACTACTTCCCTTAAAAAATGTAGCTTCCTTCAAAAGTGCCCTGAAAATTCACCGTTCAGGAGGCCAGAGGGGCGGAGGTAGTTCACTTCTCCCATAGACACCTTACACCCACCACCCCCCTACTCTGTACATATAGTGTTTTATAATTGTGATGATATTTAAAAGTTCTCCAGGACCTCCAACGTAAACAAGACCGTAAAGGGCTTATTTGGGGTGTTCCTTTTAGGCAGGGTGTTTAACTGTACTTGTACTGTACTACGTTTTATTGTTTTGACTATACCGGTACTTGTACTGTTCTTCATTTTTGTCTAATAAAATATTCAATCAGATCATATAGATTGTGACTCACATGACACACCACCAGATTCAGGGAGCCCCAGCGTTAGACACCTCCCCCCCATATCTTGATATCTTGTTGGGAAGACAGCAAGTTGCATCAAATTATCTTCCATAAGTTCCATTTAATTTCAATATGAAATGACCTAGTACACTATATTATTCTGAATCTGGTGAAAAAAACATGTCCAAGACAAACACAAAGGCTGTGTCCGAAATGCGGAACACGTTCCCTACTCCCTAACCCTAAATGAGGGATCCAGATGTAGTGTACTACAGTAGTGAACAAATCAGCGCATTTCGGACACTACTCCATCGCCATCTGGTTGCGTCATCGCTGTCGCACAGTTAAAACGCTCTAGTGCTGGCTTTTGGAGCAATAAATAATAGCCGATCTACAAGCTCTCAACAGGGGGCGAAGCGACGCGTTGTGAGCTTGTACATCAACTCCCCAATGCTTCTGGATTGTAAATAACATAACATGTTGCGGTGTTATTATGAGAAATAGGCCAAATATAATTATGTTTAATTCATCACAATTCAATAAAATAATGTTGAAAAATATATAGGCCTATATTTTTTTTAAATTGTATTAATTCATTGGTGAATCAATGAATGAATAATGTTTATGCCACATTCATTTGTCTCACATGCAGACATACACCCATGTTTGTGATAAAATAGGTTATTCTTGCTAATTTAAATAACGTTATTTTATCATGATTATTATCAGCTGTGGAAGGTTGGGAAGAAAAGATCGAAAAACAAAAGCCTCCAGCGTCTATTCTCGTCTATTCTCTTCATAAACAACTTTAGAGCTGTTTTCATCATTAAATGATGAAAAACAAATGTTGTTCTCTGGTGACAATGCTGTGGACATTTATACGAGTTGTTTTCTTTAGCCGGTGGTTCTGCTACGGACGGCTCTGTTGCATTTGCTCAGCAACAGGTGGCTACTCCTCCTGCCCAGAGACGCAGAGACGAGCCTGCAGTATGCGTGTGCGCGTGCACACCACATGTGCGTGCTCAAAGCGCGAGACAGCGGCCACAGCGCAGTGCATTGTGGGGCGGCAGGGCTTGAATAGCGCTTGAATAGTGACCATCGAATGCTCACTACAAATCCAAATGCATTGTGGGATACTTCAGTACACTATATTAGGGTACAAAAATGCTCACTATACATTCGGACACTAGTTCAAAATGGCGGATCCCCCTTTTAGTACACTACATTAGAGAATAGGGTGGATTTCGGACGCAGCCAAAGACTAAAACCAAAACGTTCCCATCCTTTTCAGCTTCAAATGCCAGGAAATCGAACCCTGTCTGCGATGGGTTTATTCATAGAGAGTTCACCAGAGTCATGCTGCATTGCCTCACACTCCAGTGCACTCTTAAACCTGAATAAACACGGTTTAACTATTCCCCTTTACATGATTACTGTGAATCTGTCAACGTGGACTCCATTGTTCGGACATTTTTTGGCCTTACTGTCTTGCCATCAAACACACATTTTATAGATCAAGCTCCCTGTCCTCTCCTCACTCCTCACACACGCACGTGTACATGCACACACGCACGCACACGCGCACGCAATTGCAACTGTAAAGGCACTTCCACACCAAATCCGTGAAATCCGTGTGAACGCACGCATCCTATTCATTTCCAATGGGGACACGCATGACAGTCCGTCTAGTGCGATACGGCAAAGTTCACGCTGATGTTACGTATCTGACGGACTGACAAGGACAGATTTGAATAAAGTCCATCTCAAACAACTTTATTCAAATCCTGTCCGTCCGGGAGCTCCGTGAAGCCAATGAAAGCAGCGCTGCTCTGCGTAGGTGTGGCTGTGGGAAATGACAGGGAAGTGATCCAACAGAGTGACTGTCAATCAAAGATATTTAATTAATGAAGATAGCTCATCCTCATTGGATCCACTAAGTGCGACATGGTACACAAATCCTACAAATAGACTCCTAAGGGGCGCCGGCTCTGACGGCAAATCTCGCGCACGTCCTGTTTACTGGTGCTATAGATCCCGTGAGACTGTGTTGCTGGGACACTGTGGGACAGCTAAAGAGCAATAATAAAGCTGATTTTCTCAGTTGTTGTGTCGCTGAAAAAAGCCACTTTAGTATGACAATTTTGTTAATATTGTGTGGCTTGTGATGATCTGGTCCAATATTTAGTTCAGTGACCACAGCTTCTGAACTATTATTGTCTCCACCAGCCGAAGGCTGAGGGAGAGTATGTTTTCCCCTCCGTCCGTCCGTGCGTCCGTGCGTCCGTCCGTGCGTGCGTCCTCGCAGTTTGTGAACAGCTAATCTCAGTCACCGTTGGCCCGATCGCTGCCAAACTGAGCACACACACTCCCTGGATGCCAATCTAGAACCTCTGCCCCACATTTTTCAAATCAGCCTGATGGTGGCGCTATAACAGGCCGATTTGTGTGGCCTGGTTGTTACCAGCTAATCTCCGGCGCCGTTGGCCCGATCGCTGCCAAACTGAGCACACACACTCCCTGGATGCTAATTCAGAACCTCTGCCCCACATTTTTTAAATCAGCCTCATGGTGGCGCTATAACAGGCCGATTTGTGTGGCCTGGTGGAGACCTGTGCTCGGAAGAGCACTGCTTCTAGTTTTGCTCTGTGTTCACGTTAGCTCTCCCATTGTAAATGAATAGACTCCAAACATGCTTCCGCCTCCTAAAAAGGTATCTACCTACGTCACACAGAAACGGGAAGTACGGGTCTTTTGCACCCTCTTGCTATCGCCCTCTTGGTGTCAATCAACAACAGCCGGTGCGGACTGGAGGAGGACCAGGGGCGTCAATTGGGTATGGCAGGGATATGCAGCTGCCATACCCTGGGTCCAGGGGGGAAGATAAAAGTTAGTTCTAAATTAGGGCTGTCAAATGATTAAAAAATGTAATCAGATTAATC
>NC_137829.1:21521658-21594158 GCF_963921795.1 Nannobrachium achirus
CTTTCTGACCATATACTTTGTGCCTCCAATGCAAATATACCCATTCATTACAGTAGAATTCCCTGCAAAGTACAAATCTCTCTCTCTTTTTTTTGTTGTTGATAGAAACGGTTTTCTTTTATGTATTTTCTTTGTTGTTTTTGCTAGGCTATAAAAACAGACGTGTGTGTTTTGATAATACAGTAAGTAGTTCACAATGAACAAGTGGTTCAAAACCATACAGTGGAACAATACTGCCCCCTGCTGTAGAAATATGGAACATCTCACTAATTTGACAGTCACTACTAGTCTTGACTAAACTAGAAGATTTGCTCAACATAGAGTAGCCTAACTTTTAATAACTTGAATATAGTTTTTTGGCTACTCAACCACCTCTGCTCAGTGGCCTCTGGAAGGGGAGGTTGGAAAAGGTACAGCTTAGGACAGTACAATTCACAGGTACAAAGTCAACTAAAGGGATTTAGACCATCACTCACAAGAAAGATGTTAGCCAGGCTTGTTTAAATTGGGGTCCCCTTTTTCTCAATTCATACATGATACAAGTAGCCTAGCCTACAACTGATCAAATACAACGTAGTCTACTCTACAGTAGCTGCGTCATCATTAGGCCTACACGACATTGATAGTTTAAGCCAGAGCAGTATAATCAGAGAGTGGTGTCACCGCGGGGTCAGAAACAGCGCTGGTCACGTGGTTCATTGTCACTTTGTACCTCATAGACTTCAATGCATTTTGTAAACTTCCGGTTCGCCGTTTGTCACTATACGCCAATAGATGTGTGCGTAGAAGACCTGGCCCCATGAAGTGAACGGGAGTGACGCAACTCTCCATTCTAGGGCTCTGGTTTAAGCTACACACAAATAGTTTAAAGGGCTAAACATAAACTGATAAATAAATATAATGGTGCATGGTACTTACTTTATTTGTCGGTCAAAGAAAGTTCATTCATCGATTCCTCTTGACAAAGATGTCATTAACTTTATTGTAAAAGTCCTTGTAATTTTCAATGTAAACACGAGCCAATTAAGGATGATGAAAGCCTGTTTCTGCTACAGCTGAGCTGCCTGTACTGTAGGCCGCTGTGTGCTTTTATTGTCAATTAAAAGACCATTCCTTCTTTTATGGGAGGGATATAGCAACACAAATCTTTTAAATAAGAGTTTGAAAGTCTGCGTAACCGTAGCAGCCGTAGCTTTCAAACTTTAAAACAGAAAGTTTAAACAGGAACATCCTTGTCACTGACCCTGCAGAGCCACAAGGGGGAGTAGTTTCACCTGCCATAACATGCCATGGTGTGTTGAAGCATATCTTCACCTTTTCCATTCAACACAATGGGAGAACCGAACTGACTACATGCACGAAAGTAGCCTAGGCCTACATAAATGACCATGAACTTGAGTTTCCTGTTTTCAGGAACAGTTGTTAGGAGCTGGACAATGGGGGAAAGGAGCATATTGTATATCTAGTACTTTTTAACTAACTATTCCTATGTGTAACCCTGAGTTATGAATAATGACAAAGAAATAATGAATAAAACAATAAGAAATGCTTACATGACAGCACACCACTGGAAGTGGGTTGAACATTCTGCTGAAAAGAGCCAATCTACAATCCCACAAGTAGTAAGCTTGTAGAATTTAGAATATTTTCTGTGAAGATAATATAGCCTGTTGTAGAGAGAAAAAGCACGAGAGGGAGTGGTTTTAATCAGTTCTTCCTGTGCCCATGATACACTTTATTTTCAAAATATTGTGACATGATGTTCATCTGTTCAGAAGTTATGTGCATTTTTTGTTATAGCCTATTCATTCTGAAGTCATTAAAATGGTGTCAGAATCATCATTGATAAATTAAAAGTTAATGAATGCATAGATAATTCGTTTTATCATACTGAAGTAGCATTTTTTATTTTATTTTAGACAGTCAGTGAACGCTTACCCTTTTCATTTATTCATCTAGTTAAACATCACACCTAATCAAAAGGACATATTATAAACCTCTGTAATATATCCACATACATTATTTACAGTGAACAGACATTTAACATGAAAATATAGTGCTGTCAATTACAAGTTTTAAGAATCCTATTGAAGTTTTAAAGGTCATGTTGACTGCTATAGGCTACTTAAAACAACCATAACAGATCAACCGTTGCCATGGACCTGGCACACTAAAGGCACTATACAGTCAATGCACCATTTACCATTCACAAAGCTCTTTGTGTGTTGATTAATTCAGCTTTTCAGAGTTTCCAAAATTGAACAGTTCTCAATTCCACATCAAATACATTAAAAGTCACTGGCTGTCGACCAATTCAGTGTGACGTGCCAGGATTCAGGAAGTACACCTTTCTACCAAAACCTGACCTTATAGAGGTCTTTACTGCCTTACAGCAGAAGACCCTGCAGTGACAATGACATGATAGCGACCCCGGTGAAGGTAGTGACCCCCGTCACGGTGGCTGCAGCAGTGTTGGTGATGTTGTTGGTGATGTTGAATGCTTTGTCGTGGACTGCGGTGATGATGGAGAAAGCTCCAGCGTAGGCCTCCTCACATGCCGGTTGGATCTGATCCTCTGGTAGCAAGTGGCCAAACTCACCTAGATCAGAGGGTTGACATTGAACCGGTGTTCACACCAGGACCAGAACTGTAAACCCATATTTAGAACCTCTAGTCTAACCCACCTAATCTTGCTCATCGTCACTGTCGGGCAGAAACCCTGTATCTCCAAGTTTCAAATGTGTATATTTTTTCGTAAATTAAAGCCCTGCTTCATCATACAAGACTGTCACACAAAACTAGTGAAAATAGCTGATCTACAAGCACACAACGCCTAGCGATGCGAGGCGTTGTGTGCTTATAGATCATATATTTTCACTATTTTAGATCATTTTTAAAATGATAAATACAAAACGAATGATTTTGGACATAGAAGGCTTTCACCCGACATGTAGGTTAACCAAATAATTGATCAATTGTATTTTTCTAACCCATTTGTTTTATTTTATTATTTTTTTATTTGTATTTTTTTTAACTTCCTCAACTAAATTGATACGTCTGATTAACCACCATTAGGCTGAGGCATGCACGTATAATCCCCTTGTTCCACAGTATAGTTTCAATGAAGCTACAGATTATCTATTTTTGATGTTATACTGTTTAGACTGATGCTACCTATATGATCCTAGATACTGAGGCACTGCACTATGCATTTGATTTGATGACCTTGCTTACTGTGAATCACTCTGGATTAAGAGTGTCTGCTAAATGCCTAAATTGTAAATTGTACAACAATGGTAGGTGAAGGCAAAAATAGGGTATGGTAGAGACCACGACAGAGTTATTTAAGACTAACATACCTGTGTCTCTGAGTTCAAAAGTGTAGGAGAAGGGGATTCCGATGAGTCGAGCCCAGTCACGACTAGAGCCAGAGTTTGGATCTTGGGAGGTTGGGGGGGCGGCAAAATTAGCAAGAAGGAGACATTTAATCCTCAATGTTATAGATTTTATTTAATGTATATGTTTTAATTAAAAAATATATACATTTATATAATATAACTTGATTCGGTGTGATTGTGCGTGCGTGCGTGCAGGCCTGTGTGGGCGCAATCGCATGTGAGTGTGCCTTACATAGGATTTGTGGAGATGTTCCTACTCTGTAGGTCATTCCATGCAGCTTCTTCATCTCTGCTGCTGCTGCCTCTCCGACTGCCCTCTGCACAAAGCACACAGACTAGCCTGGTTAGAAAGCTTCTTTACTGTGACCATTAACATATGTGACATGACATGTTCTACTGTACTTGTCAGCATATTTTAAGCACACACACACATGCACACACACATACACCACACACGCACGCACACACGCGCGCACACACACACACGCGCACACACACGCGCACACACACGCGCGCACACAATACACCCATAGTTGAGCCGTACACCTTTTTCTTTTGGCTGGCTCTTGTCCGTTAATTCCTTGCCCAAAAAGTTGTGGATTATCCCCTACAATACATATATTAAGTTCTGTATATTCCATTAAAATGTGTTGTTTTTCTTTTCGGGGAGGCCTACCCAATCTTTTGTCATTACACGTTTAAGACCTGGCTATGTCACCTTTGCTGTGCACATTCATCCTCCCAAGAGGAATAACTATATTGATTTGATGACCCCATGACCTTTCAAACTTTTAAATGAGCAAGGCTTTCAAGGCCTTACTTTAGACCTTGTGTAGGTTTCCACATTCTGCTGAGTGCATTCTTGTTGCTCTTACAGTACATTCATAAAAACACCTATCTCTCTCTCTCTCTCTCTCTCTCTCTCTCTCTCTCTCTCTCTCTCTCTCTCTCTCTCTCTCTCTCTCTCTCTCTCTCTCCTCTTTCCACAAATAGACATAAACACACTCTGATGCACTCACCAGTTCGTCTTGGTTGGGGGCAGTAATCTCAGGGTGTCCATATGGCATTAGGATGAGCTGCCCAGAAGAGTGAATGGTGAGAAAACACAAAATCTCTTGTTTCCTCTGTCCTGGGTACGAGACAAAACACTGATGAGTACTAAGTTTCAAATGTTCAACATTACCTTCTTTCAAGTTCCAAAATCACTGCTTTAGTCACTTTAATCCTGGCGTCCCTATTGTGGGCATGTCATAATAGGAAAACATTTGGCCAAAATAGGAGAATACTAATATTTGTTGATAGACTGCTTGGGACTCTCAGTGACACTTGCCATAATCAGGGTTTCTACACATTTTCCATTTCAAAATTCCATACTTTTCCAGACTCAAATCTCCAGAATTCTCTATTGATTCTTCAGACCATACAAGACATACAAGTATAATTGTTTTAAAATTCAACCGTGGGGGCGCCCACTGGCCTACTGGTCCAGGTGCATACCACATAGGCATTGCCACATAGGCATTGATTGATTCCAGATCCGGACGACCTTTGCCGCATATCACTCCCCATCTCTCTCTCCCCATTTCCTGTCAGTCTACTGTCCTCTAAAATCCAACTGTACTGTATGTTACATTTTGACAATGCTATTATGTTGCCAAATAATTGCCAGATTGTAGCTAGGTCCAATAGCCGCATACAAATCAATTAAGTACTGCTTTATACAGTATATAAATTAGAACCGTGTTGTATTTTTGAAAATGTTCGCCTATAATGATTTGACCAAAATAGGAATGCCACACCGAATGTGGTTAACACTAAACCCAGGCAATGCTAAAACCGGGTAATGTTATTGAGATTGTTTCATGTAAATTTTAACTAACTGTATACCTTCAACCGCTAACAGAAGGGATGTTCATGAACAACAAGTCTATTGACTTTGCTTTATTGGCGGTTAGATTAGGTAAATCATATCAACACTGTTTAATAAATGACTATAAATAAACAGAAGCTCTGTGTCAATTTACAGTGTCTGTTCAACACAGGCATAAAGGAAAGGATAAGGAAGCCATAAAGCTACCCTTTAACCCTACACAAACCTTTTGTGTAGGAGTGACTTATTTATAGTCATTTATTAAACAGTGTTATTGATATGATTTACCTAACCTAACAGCCAATAGACCAGGGGTCTTCAACAGGGGGTCCGGGACCCTTAGGGGGTCCTCAGAGTTACTACAGGGGGTCCTCCAAATCTTTGTGTGATAGGAACTTTTCTCCTTTTTATGTTGACCACTCGAACCCTAGCATCCATATTCTGAGAACTTTAGCCAAAAATAGCCAATCTACAAGCTCACAACGCCTCGCAGCGCAAGGCGCTGTGAGCTTGTAGATCAGCTATTTTTGGTAAAGAGCTTTGGTGTAGAGGGGAAAAAGAGCAGACTAAGTACAGAGTGAAAGGTCAAGTTTATTAAGTATTGACGGTTCAAGTGGTTAAAATTGACATGAATCCAAAATACACTGACGAAAACTATATGGAATCTCTGAACAGGTTGTGGGGGTCCGTGCTTCATCTGTCTCTCAACTAAGGGGTCCTTGGCCTGAAAACGTTGAAGACCCCTGCAATAGACTTTAGTTCTCATTTCTAGTTCACTGGTGAATTGGCCATGAACATCCCTTCTGTTACTGTAATGGTAATATAATAAGTCTCTGTCTCTCATAACGTGGAAGAATACATGTTTTGTTTTCCCATGCTCTTTTCTTTTTTTCCATACTTATCCAGTTACTAAATTAAATTACTCAAATTAAATTCCATACGTTTCCATACTCTCTATACTTGCGAAGGAACCCTGCATAAGGTTGTGCCCTGCTGTGCTCCACTTGGTGCACATTACCAAACAGATGACACAGAATACCAGTCACTTCGCCAAAAATCCAACTCGCCAAATCAACTTGCTAGGGCACCTCGCCAATGAGCTTGAGGGTTGTCAACATTGGACTGTCAGTCCAGGAGAATCCAGGGGATTTATATTTTTAGGGGGTGCGGGGAACTCCCCAACAGGGGTCTGGTGGTCCTCCCCCCAAAACTTCTTAACAGATATATTTTCCTGTGTTCTGTTGAATTTTGTGCATATTTGATATTTTTATCAGGCTTGCTTTACTAGCATGGGTATAATTTCAGCCTTAAAATGCCAAATGTAGGTGTACAAATTTGATGACTGAAGCAAAGTAGGACATCCTTAATGACTTCTCATCTGGGGTTAGGGTTAGGGTTAGGTTTAGGGTTAACCCTAATTGCTAATCATCCTGGCGAATCCAGGAGCATTGACAAGCCTGCCCAATGAGCATGGACAATTTGGCGAGTTGGATTTTTGGCGAAGTGACCGGTTACCATGACGAATACACACATGCGTTCACTGCTGCCATCGACGCTGCTGGAAGCCAGGATGGAAGAAAATGGCGACTCCAGCAATTATATCATTCTATTTTAAAGATTATGAGGTGGAAGACAACCATACAAGAATCGCAGCATGCAAACGCGGTGCGAGAATCACTGATGGAATTGCAACTACTTCGAACTTCAATCGACATTTAAACAAGGTCAAAGACAAAGACATTCGATCCCAGATATCAGTGACTACTAGCTAATGTTGCAATAGAAAGTTATAGAGACCGTTCAATGTGAGTGAGAGCTGTCATGGTTAATAGTGCTACAACCATCTTTTTTTGGAACAGTGAATCAGAGCATCAGTATTTTACATGCCATACAAAAGATAATCATGAACAATTCATGTTTAGTCCAAGTATATAGATTATCTTTTGTATGACATGCACTTCTGTTGGACTGGAAGAACCCTTGTTTTCTTTGCTTACTATTTGTTATGTCCACGAATTGAATACCTAGGACTTCCAATGTAAAAAAGACCATAAAAGGACTTATTTGGGATGTTCCTTTTAGGCAGGGTGTTTAACTGTACTACATTTCTATTGTATTGACTATATTTGTACTGTTCTCAGTTTTTGCCTAATACATTTTTCAATCAATCAATCAATCAATCAATCAATCAATCAATCAATCGTTTAAAGATAATTGCTCATTGTGAAAAATGCTAGTGATTTATTTAAATCTTTATATAATTAGCATAATGTGTTGTTTGGGATCTAAACATAAGGTTTAGGACTTGATTGGAACTTGAAACACAAGCTAAAATGTAAAACTAATAAAACTAAAGACTCCATAATTACCCACAAACTCAGTCACAGCTCTAACTTCAGGCTCAGATGTGGCTGATGTTCCACAGTAGTTGTTGTGACAGCAGTCAAATTGCACACCAACAGCTGAGAGGAGGACGGTACAAACTCAGATGAGTCATATGATTATTGTGAAAAAACATATTAATGGGAGACAAGCCCCCATGCCCCCCAAAACCTCTAGGCTCTAGAGCTGCAGGTTGCAAGTTTGCGAATTTTAAGGTTAATTGAAAACATGTCTGTAAAAAGTACTTTGTGTGTGTGTGTGTGTGTGTGTGTGTGTGTGTGTGTGTGTGTGTGTGTGTGTGTGTGTGTGTGTGTGTACTGTGTATGTACAGTATGTAGTACAGTAATGTTTGGAAAAATATTTGACATTTTTCAGATTTATTTTCTATGAAAGCCAAAGGTGTAAGCTATCAAATAGTTTTGGAATTTTGTTTCTATAGCTGCTACAGAGGCTGAGTAATACGTTTTCCAGAAAAAACAGTGGGTAATTTTCAAATCGGACTTAGGTCTTTAAGGCTTTTTTCAAATCGGACTTAGGCCTAAATGGGTTAAAGAATAATTTAATTAATTTAGATATAACTTAATTATAAAAGTGGAACTGACTGCCCCAGTTGGCATTGAAATTTCGGTTCAGGTCAACTCCATAACAGCTGCAGCCTGGAGGAGGGCTGGACCGGGACTTCCTCCACAGACGAGTCTAGAGAGACACACATTTTTTAGGGAGAATTTACAAGAATGCTTGAATGCAAAAACATATGTACTACATTCAACTGCAAAATAACATGCGATTTTAACCACCTGAACCTACCTACGGTATATAGCGTGCTGCGTGCCTAATTCTTGGCATGTCTGAATATTAGTTCATAATGTCATAATATTCTGTAAATATAGCTTATCTACAAGTGCTGTGACGCGTTGTGAGATTGTGGATTGACAATTTTTGGCGAAGGGATTTGGCGGAGGGGAAAGAGGGGTGGCCAAGGACTGGATGACCCCAGTTAACACAGGTAAATATAGGGTTTGAGTGGTGAAGATGATTAAACCAGGGGGTGGACTAACGTTCTGGTTGGTCCAGGAGAAGGTGTATCCATCCACGTTGACCACAGGAGTCACGTAGAAGTCCAGGTTCTTCAGCAACTGGTTCAGCTTCTCATTGGTTTTATAAGTCAGAAGAACCTTGTGTGGAGAAATGGGGGATTATTAAGAGTTTTTGCATTGGTTGTGTCATACGTGGCCAGAATCTTTTTCAGCAGGAGCACGCGAACGGACATGCATCGAAGTAAAACAACAAGTTCACACCTCGACAACGTTTACACTGACAGTTCTGATATGGCAAAAATATATTGCACTGAGTTTATGACGGTTCTGATATGGAAAAGAAAATTGCTCTGAGTCCTACTGTTCTGATATGAAAAATAAATATTGTCTGGGGGTGCCCGCTGGCCTACTGGTCCAGGCACATACCACTTAGGCATTGCCACATAGGCATGGATGCCTGGCGGCGGCGCCGGTTTGATTCCCGATCCAGACAACCTTTTCCGCGTGTCACTCCCCATCTCTCCCCCCAATTCCTGTCAGTCTACTGTCCTATCAATAAAGGCATAAAAACAAATCTTTAAAAATAAATATTGTCCTGAGTCTATGACTGTTCTGATGTGAAACAAAATACTGCACTGAGATGAGAAAGAAAACCTAAAATAAATATACAGTAGGCCTATGGCACACTGACTATCAACTCAAGGGAAAGAATAATGTCACTTCATGTCAAAAAGGTTGCCTACCCCTATTATAGTGTCACAGCAGGGGATGACCTGTTAACCCCTGTAGAGTAGTTGTTAAGCGACGTGCGCGCAACGACAGTAAATGACCGTCCACCCAAACATTGAATCACCAATGCAACACTGATCATTACTCAAACCGTAAAAAAAATCTGAAATTGTTCATGATTGTGTGCCTGGAAGGGCAGTGTGTGTGTGTGTGTGTGTGTGTGTGTGTGTGTGTGTGTGTGTGTGTGTGTGTGTGTGTGTGTGTGTGTGTGTGTGTGTGTGTGTGTGTGTGTGTGTGAACCAACCTCTTTGACAAACCACTGGCAGAAGGCAGGGGCGATCCACTCCCTGGCATGGATGCCACAGTCTATCCATATGGCCTTCTTGCCAGGGCTTCCTAGTCCTAACTGGACAACAACAGAACCAATGGTTGGGGGTCATTTCCCTCTCACATCAGGAAGCACATCTGCTTTGACCACTTAAAACTATCATCCCTAGTTCTGGGCCTGTCATAACAGGTGAACATTAGGTGAAAATAGCTAAGTGTTCGGCAAACATAGCAGATCACAAAGTGTCACAAAGACGCGCATTGTGAGCATATCAGCTATTTGTGGCAAGAGGCTTGCAGATCTGCTATTTTCATCAAATGTTCATCTATTTTAAAGTATTTGACTAATATGATGACGTGCCCAGAATAAGGATGCTATGATTTAAGTGGTTAGGAACACAGTTTTTTGTTAAAAAGTTAAAAAAGTAAATAAACAGCAATTTATTTCATTGTACCTTAAGCAGTGTAATGTTCCTTCCTTCAAAGGTTTGTCCATAATTCGTAGAGGAGACCAAGTCTGGGTTGGCTCTTTCTATATCATCCATCCATCTGTAGATCTGGAGAAAGGGGAAGAGACAAATGCAAATAACGGGCCAGAGAGCAAGACCTTGGCAAGTTAGCATTATTAACATAACAGATTGATAATGATAATGAAGGCTAATCATGGTCAAAGTTCATCAGTAATCTAAACCGACAAGTAAAACGCCATAATGGCGAGTGGCGACCATAGGGGCACGTTGAAAAGTAATCAAATAATGTGTTTTTCTTTAATAAAGTGATATGAGGTCAATTCAAGCAAAATGAACAGTAAAACTCTGTCAGACATTCTCAAAAACAAGTTGGCACTTTTCATAATGATGGTACACATGCCAGCGCCCATGACTGCTTCTCACCAACCCCCACGTGTATGAAAATACCAATTACGGTACACTACAGATAATAATATAGACAGCCTTCCCAAAAGCCCGAACTGGAACTAACCCAAAGTAGAGTGGTGCCAAAATGGCAGCACTCCTGGCTTTGTGGAATGTCTTTTTGAGCAGACGAGATGAAGGCATAATTGGTATAAAGGCTGTACATGACAGCTGGATGTAAGTATGAAAAACTGTTTGAAGATGTGACTGAAGGGGTTGATCACATTTGTATTGCTTTTAACAGGATATACAACGATAATATAGATAGCCTACTAATATTGTAGTTTTATATAAATAAATGAATACCGGAGTTTTAATGTAACAACAGGGAATAATTATTTTGTCTGTTGCAGCGCTTAAAGGGATATTTCTATTTCTTTTAAATGGGTAATTTTATTGTCCACTCAGGCTTTTGGGAGCATTGGCACCCCAGAGTTTTTGAGTTGATTGATTCAGTATTTAGATTTGATATATTTTATCAACACGCCCCCTTTCTATACAAACCCATTGTAATTTCAAACTCCATTTTAACCGCCATAGATTCATCAAAAACACACATCCTTGGTTCTGTTTTTTTATTACTTTTTTTCAATCATTCTTTTATTGTATTTAATTATTTTATTTCAATCAAAATAAATGAAAAAAGTAATTGTAAAATTACCCACATTTCTTTTTGTAAAGTGAAATATCCCTTGAAAGAAAAGTAAAAAAATGCTACTTGAGAAAAACTACTTGTGTATGCAGAGCACTCCCAGACATAGCCTGCAACACTTGACGATTGTGCTCTAGTCCTGCCTCTGCACTTTGTGAGTTTTGAGATTTGCACAGAACTTATCCCTGCATGATGCATCTTGCACCACTTTTGACATTTGCTCACCTTCAACCATAATACCTTGTTGTAGAACTGTATAGCACAAGATTTACTGTATTTTGAAGGCTCAGACAGCAAAGCTGCTAATCTCTCACCTCGCCCATGGGGTGGTACTTTGTGTAGTCATAATTCTTGGTTGACCCTGGTCTGTCCTTTACGCTGAAAATACAAACAGTGTGCCATAGAGAAACGAAGCCATGTCGTCATTTGTGCGTAATGTCGCCCTCTAGGGGGTTCATGCTGGTATTGTTTTGTATTCAAATCGCCATTGGGAGATTTGCGTTTGCTGCATATAAGAACTGTGTTAAAAATATAAACACACCATGTGCGCGTTTCTGTCAGCGGGGGGGTTCTGCATAGTTTATGATATTCATTCATATCTGATATAGCCTGTTGTCAGAGAAAATGTAATCAATGCTGTCCTAAATGTTGGAAACTACAGAGAGACACTCGTGTCTGGGACAGACTGTCGCTGAGAGCATGTCCGCGCACATGGTGTGTTTATATTTTTAACACAGACCTTATATGCGGCGTTCGCAGAATCCCCTATGGCGATTTGAATACAAAACAATACCAGCATGAACCCCGTAGAGGGCGACATTTCACGCCATTTCACGGAAGTGACATCACACTTCGCTGCTGAATTATAATGTCACTGCACATATATCTCAGTGTGGGTTGCTCACTAAAGCGTATCTCCAATTGAGAGAAGGGCTTCCATTTAACCACTTAGAAACCCCCTATATACTTATGGTAGTTAACCGGGGTCCCCCATGGCTCTATACTTGGTATATTCTTTTTTCCCCTCCACATCAAATTAATGTCTTTGCCGAAAACACAATGGATTTTCTCTCATTGTTCTTACACATTATTTATTTATTCTCATTGTGTTCTTATCTGGGATTCAGCAATGTTTTCAAAAGTGTTCTTTTAATTAGATAAGAGAAAACACAGTCCACAAATTGAGTTTGTCCATTGTTAGAAAACACAAGTTTTATATTTGAGAAACATAGAAAATGCACCAATATCATTTAATGTATGTTTAAAAAAGTATATTATTACATTAATTTGCTAAAAAAACACTATTGGTCCATTGATCACAATAATAACCATACAAACCTAGATTTCATGATTCCAGACTCTTCTTTTTTACATTTCAGTAGCTTGCCCCCCTTCATAAGCCCAATTTATATTTTGATGCATGACGGTGTTGACAACGGTGCCTACAAGCTCAAAATTGCATGTTGAAAAAGCCCTTGGCTTCGAGCTCGGTAAAATCTGCACATGGCAAACTATCATTACACCTAGGTAAAACTGAATTAATTCTTTTTGGGTTCAAAACTAACCTCAGTAAGGCTGCAGTCTTTACGATCAGAGTGGTGACAATGTTATCACAAGGAAATAAGAGATTACCAATCTGGTTGTTGAATGTTTGGATGTGAGTGTATCTCCTGACCGCTATAGAGTAGACTATGCATGCACCTCATGGTACTCTAGCACCTCAAAGGCACTGAAATCAAAACTACAGGCAAATTTGTGTTTTTACCTATAACTCCACCGATCAGTGTCAAACTTTGTACACGCACTCCCTAGAGGCCAAGGAAAAAACTTTTCACTGCATTTTTCACATCAGCCTTTTATAGCGCCAGCTTTGGGCCGACTTATGTAAAACACATTTTTGGATATTACTCCTTCAGATTTTCTCCAAAAAATAACACAAATCAGTGCACAGTATCTCTATAGTCATGTGATCAAGTCTGATCCGTCTGATATTTCATATTCCATCCTGATTGGCTAATATTGGCTTCCAAAGTTTGCAGGATTGCTCTGTTTTTGAACAAAATGCCTCAAATCATCAACGCAGCTTGCGTTACTGTGTAATTTGCCACACATATTCCCACTATGTCAAGGAACAAATGCTACCCTTTTCACATTGGTCTGTTATAGCGCCACCAGCAGGTAGAATTTAGCAAAACACATTTTTGGAACACAATGCCTCAAATCATGCATGCAGTGTCCGATTGCCATGAAAGGTCTAAGGTGAAGAATATATGCCACCCTTTTTACATTGGCCTATTATACAGTAGCACCACCAGGATGCCTGGCCTGATGGAGACTTGTGCTTGGAAGAGCACTGCTTCTAGTTGCACTCTGCGTTTGTGATTTGAGGCATTTTGTCCAAAACGGACCAATCTTACAAACTTTGAAAGCCAATCTCAGCCAATCAGGATGGAATATGGACAATCAGACAGATCCATGTCAATCACATGACTGTAGAGATACTGTAGGAGTACTGGCCAAAAGGTAGTTTTGCACAAATTGGCCTCCTGGTGGCGCTAGAACAGGCCCATGTGAAAAATGTGGGGCAGAGGTTCTGAATTGGTATCCAGGGAGTGCACTTACAAAGTTTGAAACTGATCGGTGGAGTTATAGGTAAAACCACAAATCGGCCTGTTCTAGCGCCACCATAAGGCTGATTTCAAAAATTTGAAGTGGCATTTCTTCCTCGGCCTAGTGGGAACGTGTGTCTGCGATTTCATGTTAATTGCACTCTGCGTTTGTGATTTGAGGCATTTTGTCCAAAATGGACCAATCATACAAACCTTGAAAGCCAATCTCAGCCAATGAGGATGGAATATGGACAATCAGACAGATCCGTGTCGATCACATGACTGTAGAGATACTGTCTACCGATTTGCGTGATTTTTGGACAAAATCTGTAGGAGTACTGGCCAAAAGGTAGTTTTGCACAAATTGGCCTCCTGGTGGCGCTAGAACAGGCCCATCTGAGAAATGTGGGGCAGAGGTTCTCAAATGGCATCCAGGGAGTGCGCTTACAAAGTTTGAAACTGATCGGTGGAGTTATAGGTAAAACCACGAATCGGCCTGTTATAGCGCCACCATGAGGCTGATTTAAAAAAAATTTAAGTGGCATTTCTTTCTGGGCCTAGTGGGAACATGTGTGCGCGATTTCATGGTAATTGCACTCGGCGTTTGTGATTTGAGGCATTTGGTCCAAAATGGACCAATCTTACAAACTTTGAAAGCCAATATCAGCCAATCAGGAAGGAATATGGACAATCAGACAGATTCGTGTCGATCACATGACTGTAGAGATCCTGTCTACCGATTTGCGTGATTTTTGGACAAAATCTGTAGGAGTAGTGTTCAGAAATGTGTTTTGCAAACATCGGCCTCATGGTGGCGCTAGAACAGGGCCATTTAAAAAATGTGGGGCAGAGGTTCTGAATTGGCATCCAGGGAGTGTGTGTGTTCATTTTGGCAGCGACCGGGCCAACGGCACCGGAGATTAGCTGGTAACAAACTCGGAGGACGGACGGACGCACGCACGGACGGACGGACGGACGGACGGACGCACGCACGGACGGACAGGGGCGAAAACATACTCTCCCCCTGCCTTCGGCTGGTGGAGACAACAACAAAGCATTGATGATAGCTGACGATCTGACTCATTGTTGCACCAAATACAGTCCAAGTATTACTAACATAAATAACACATCAACACATCCATGCCCTTGTTATATTTGAACAAATCAACTACAGACGATGACAGTGACAAACTAAACTGCAGGTTGTCTTGTTAGCATCTCTGTCTGCATGGAATTTACATAAATATATCTACAAATAAATATTATCTAAATCATATACATATATCTCAACCCGGGTTTAACAACTCACCTATTAGAGGTCCCTAAATGTACATTTAGAAGCAGCAGCAGCACCAATGCCAGCCCTCGTGGTTTAAATGTGATTTGCTCCATTCCCTCTTCCTCACTGTTACTTTACCTACTGCACACCTAAATCACTATTTGATCTCCCTCTCTCCCTTTGTCCGGCCCTCCCTATCCCCACCCCCCTCTCTCTCTCTCAAACACGCACGCACGCACGGATGCACACACGCACGCACACACACACACACACACACACACACACACACACACACACACACACACACACACACACACACACACACACACACACACACACACACACAGGCTGTTGTTTTCAATATAGTGAACTTGCCGGCATGTCTCTCAGATCTCTTATATCTCTTAAATAATATCAGCAATAAATTAGCCAATAAAAAGATAAGCAATCAAGTACATACAGTATGGCTATACGGTAAACTTTGACAGGTGCTTTAAACGGGAGAATCAAAGCATCTAGGGCAACACTGTGGTGATATCACAATATCATAAAATGATGTTTGTCTCTTTCTTATGTCCTTGAGTCTGACCTGAACAGACTCATTACCACCACTGGACCAGGAGGAAGAGATTATGTTTTCATCCCTGTCTGTGTTTGTCTGTCTGTGTGCAGCTCATCTGACGCCGCTGGAGCGATAGCCATCAAACTTTGAAGGAAGAACCTTCACCTCAAATGTTTCAAATCAGCCTCATGGTGGCACTATAACAGATGTCATCGCCTACACAGTTATTTGACCCGTTACGTTACGTCTTTGTGTGATGACATTATCATTCAGATGTTTAATATTCCAATCCGACTGGCTATGACTGAACTGAGCTACCTCAAATTTGGGTCACACATTGAGAAATCTCTCGAGACAAGAGTCAATGATGGCTACGCCATTGATCACAGAAAAGGGACAAGTGGGCGGTCCCTTTTCGTGACGATGGCTAGCCAGATTGCACATTGAGGGACAATGTTGAGCCAAAAGCGATTTCTCTTAGACCCTTTGGGGGCACCAGAAATACTACAAATGTCTCTGTTTGTTACGAATGCCACATGCTTCTTTCACCAAAGTAGGTACAAGTGATCCATTGAGTCATGTGACAATAACCATCAAACAGGGTTCAGATATACTGTATGTCAGGGGTTTCAACTGATTGTGAACTGTTAACTGATACTATACTGATGTGTAACATTTATGAATGAGCAAACAGGGCCACATTTCCTAATAAATTATGATGACACTTCTAACTCCCTTTTCTGTGAAATCTCTTGACCTCAGACTTCCCAGTAACCGTCTCATCTTAGGTCACCAGATCATTTAGAGCACTGCTTCTCAAATAGTGGTCCACGGCCCACGAATGGTCCATGGCATGATTACAGGTGGTCCATAATTTCCTGTCCAGGGACAGTCTCATGTAATTTTCTGTCTCCAACCTTGCCCTGTACTAGTCTATAGCCTACTGTTATATAATACTAATATTCAGTGTGGCAAAACCACTCTCACAGAGATACATTGTTACAAAAGGTAAATTACATTTAGCTTTTATTGTCTGAAAACTCATCCAGAACTTCACAAGGGACTGTGTTTCTCTTGTCTCTTGAAAGTGTCTGTGGACAGAGCTCTTCTTCTAGTAAGCTTGAAACTAGCCTACTTTTGTAAAGCCTCCTCCAATGACCACTGATAATGCTTTTATTCCACTGTTCTCATATCATACATATTAAAAAATCACACCCGTGTGAAGTGGAGCTGTGTGTGTGTGTGTGTGTGTGTGTGTGTGTGTGTGTGTGTGTGTGTGTGTGTGTGTGTGTGTGTGTGTAGATCATGTGTACCGATTTTTGTGACATTTGAAGAAAATATGTAGGAAAAGGAGCAAAAAGTGTGTTTTGGAGAAAATTCAAGATGGCGGAAAATCTATCCTGGCGCAAATGGGCGTGGCCTATATGGGGAGATGCGTCTTGACCCAAGGAATCCAGGGAAAAAAGAATTTTAATTTTCCGATCTACGGTTCAAGAGTTACGGGGCAAAACGTAAAGTGGGCCGTTATAGCGCCACCATGAGGCCGAGTGATGTAATTATTTTTCGATTCATTCTTAAAATCATTATGAATCTCCTCTCCGAGGTTTGAAACTGTAGCTCCTATGGTTTACGAGAGAAAAATACTTGAAAGTGATTTCTTGCATTGTCCCATTATAAGTCAATGGGGACAATTAAGCGTCGTTTTTTGCCGATTACGTCGGCATGGTAAGGCGGATCGGAACGAAAGGTAATAGAACACCATTCCCGGCCGAGCCGCACATTTTGATGTATATATTGCGCGAGTGGCGTAAATGGTGCGGCACTAGTTACGCGCCGAAGTCAGGCTACATACACACACACACACACACACACACACACAGACACACAGACCCACACAGCCACGTATAGGGAGCTGCACACAGCTCCAAAAATATATATACCGGTATATATACCTTCATGGACCACCTGTGGACCACCAGTTGAAAGCCTCTGCTGTACAGTATGTATTATGACTTCACAACCAGAGCGAGGTGCCTATATATTTCTTACAAAAGATGTCATAGGCATCATATGAATATGATGAACGCACTCAACGCAGCATCCAATGCAATGCTAGTGAAAAGTGATAAGATAACACACATGTGGACTGCAGAAGGTGTTGTAAATGTGTGTATAAGAGAGATTAGTCTTTTTACATTTACCATATACTACAGTATACATGTCTCACCCACCACATTTTTTCTTTCGCATCATCAAGAGCTGCTGAATCAATGTGGCATTCATTCATCCTCTCTCTCTATGTGTGTGTGTGTGTGTGTGTGTGTGTGTGTGTGTGTGTGTGTGTGTGTGTGTGTGTGCGCGCGCGTGTGCGTGTGTGTGTGTGTGTGTGTGTGTGTGTGTGTGTGTGTGTGTGTGTGTGTGTGTGTGTGTGTGTGTGTGTGTGTGTGTGTGTGTGTGTGTGTGTTGTTGTTGTTGCTGCTGCTGCTGTTGCCCCCATTCACAGACTCACGTGGATAATGTGATTAACTGTCTCTTCTTGCTCAGACTCAGAGCAGGACAGGGGGAGAGAGAGAGAGGGAGTCGCCGCAGAACAAGTTACAAAATTGGCTGTGGGATGTTGCGGCGGTGTCGAAATGTTTTCCATCGGATGACCTCAAAGATCTAAAGGGATTCCTGCATGACCGGGCTTTGTTCAGTTTTGTGGTGGAAGATGTGTGCGTGCGTGGTTGACTTTTCACATGAATGAGCAACAACAGTTGTTGAAAGGGCGTCAGGCGAAGAGCCAATGGGTGCCGTGTATACCGTCTGCTGTCTGCGTGATCGCAGACACAACAGGGAGGAGAAGGATGCTATATTACGGTAAGACCATTCCAGAGAAACTGGCTTTATTTACGCTTGCTGTGACCGCAGATGAGTCAAACTCAAGGTTTGTGCCATGTAAGGTGTGGTTTATACTTCGCCCTACTACGATGGTGTCATGCACCCAAAATAGTGCATCAATCAACAGTGGTTTTCAACCATTTTCACATCAAGGACCATTAGGCTATTGGCTATTTAGTCTGCGATTGAGCCGTACGGACAAGCAATTGATGAGGTTCTCAGATGATGAGGTCTCTCAGACTCAAGACCTAGAATTGCCTATTTTGTTGTTGTTGGGTAAGATTTTGTTCACAATTCCATGCTGTATTGATGTTGGTACCATATGAGAGATGACAAGCAAACATAACATAAACAAAATAACAATTCTTCTACATTATCTAATTGTGTAGACTTCTTGTAAATTAATGCAGATGTTTAAAGATAATTTAAGAGGTTCATTTGGTTACCACTGATCTACAAGCTCAGCTTTTAGATCTGCTGTCGTACGTGTGCGACACTGTCATGCGACAGAGTATAAATTGGGCTTTATGCTGCAGCTATGCATCTGACTTGACATCACCACTGTGGCTCTTACAATGGAATAGAATAGAATGGAGTAGAACATGATAAGTTGAGCTCCTCTCAAAAATGTCCTCCCTCTCACACTTGTTCATCCCTCCATTTCCCCTGGTTCGTTCCTTCCTATTGTAGCAGGCAAACAACCAGAGCTCCCCGACCACCGGCACAAGAACCCACTGAGTCAAGCGACAGCGAGCCAGCTGACGAGGGCCTTTTTGGGCCAGAGTCCTCCAGAAGGAAGGGGAGCCGGCCCAACAATGCTGGCTCATGGGGCCGAAGTACTGGGGCAGAATCAGATGGAGAATTACAGGCCTTCATCTGCATGAGGGACCAGGCTGACAAAGACACAGAGGTAGGAGAGAGAGAGAGAGAAAGAGAGAGTGCATGTGTGTATTGTATGGTACGTTTGGTATGTATCTGTGGTATGTAGGGCAAAACAAATTAAGTAAGTCCACCCCAGATATACCGGTACATAGGCAGACACAATACATGCACAAACAGCAGAGGACAGAGATAGATGGACAGTTCAGTTAAGTTTCCTTGTTTTCATTACATTTTGCACACACATTTGAAGGTGCAGTACGTTATTATTACTATTATTATTAATGAAAAATATCGAATGTAGAAGAATTGTTATTTTGTTTATGGTTTTGTTATGTTTGCTTGTCATCTCTCCTATGGTACCAACAACATCAATACAGCATGGAATTGTGGACCAAATCATACCAACAACAAAATAGGCAATTCTAGGTCTTGGGTCTTAGAAGCTTATTCAAACATCAAAAACAATTGATCGTCAAGAAAGATGATAAGATCATAACATGTCACATTCACCACATGATGTGTGCTTGTAGATATGCTATTATGTTTTTTATTTTATTTTATGTTCACCTACAGCAGTGGTTCCCAAACTGGAGGTCAGTTTGATGATATGCAGTTTTATTGTACATACAACTGAAATTGAATTGCATGTAGGATGAGGTTTACACAGCTATAACTGAAAGGTGGTATACCATGATCTTTCTTAGGACCGAGAGTGCGTGTATGACAATCCCCATGAGATGGAGAGGGAGAGAGAAAAGAGAAAGATTGGTTTCTCAACCACACACACACACACACATTTATGTTAACACATTCTTATTTGAATGGTAGAGTATTTCAATACTCAATGTATTTATTCACCATTTCAATATATAACTAGCACAATGTGCTAGTGGTTGGAGGTGGTCTTCCTCCACCATTGCAAAACAGGACAACTGGTGATGAAAATAAAGCAGCAGATGGGCAGCAGATTGGACGTTAATTGAGTTCTATGCATTTTATTGTTGTTCAGACATCATTGCAATTGCCTCTTTGTCGGGAGAGCTTTAAATTAAGTAGGTCTGTCTTGATCAAATCACCTGAAACATATTATTTTCAAATCCAGCATGCTTGATTGGTAACTCTACATGTTTGTGATTTCAGTACAGTGCTGTATTAGGCAATATAGGTTTGGTGGCATAGAAGTAGGTTACAAAGTGTTGAAAAAGGACCAATGGATCAAGTAAAGCACTGTAAAAGTAACTGAACATCTTTTCTTAAATAGGCCTACAGTACTTGAGTTAAATGTACTTAGTTACTTTTTACAGTGCTTATGTCAGTGTAACTGTGGGTGTTCTAAATCACAAACATCATGGGAAATGCATTACTTCAATGTTATTTTTGGTACACAAGAGATCACAACATGTCAAGTTATGTGGTTAGCAGCATTTACCTTGCAAATTTGTTGTACCATCTGTAAATCAAAACATCTTTGGTGGAGTAGAAAGTAGGACACACGCACACACGCACACGCGCGCGCGCACACACACACACACACACACACACACACACACACACACACACACACACACACACACACACACACACACACACACACACACACACACACACACACACACACACACACACACACACACACACACACACACACACACACACACACACACACACACACACACACACGCTCACTCGCTAGCTCTCTAAAGTAATAAACCAATGAGTGCTAGACACGCAGGGTTGGTTGTACAGATGTTTTTTATCAATTAAGTATATGGCCTACTGTCCTGGGTTCATAGCATCGCTTAATTTACATGAACTGAACTTTACATAGATCTTATGGCAGGCACTTCATACATGACGTTATAACATTTGTTATTACGGCTTGGTTGAATGCTTGATTCTGACTGGTCAATCACTGAATTCAGCAGTGTGTTATTTCTGGATAATGACAACTCAGGTCAATAACAGACCTGTCTAATCAAAGGCTCAGAGCACCTGCTGCACTGCTTGATTTTGTGCTGTATCCAACCTGCATCAGACACAAAAAACGTACATGAAGTCTCTTCTTTGCCGCAATGCACTGCCAAAATACAACATCTACAGTACGTTATCGACTAACTGATCAAACACAACAGGCAGGGATACAGATACTTAGAAGCTTATTCAAACATTTTCAAAAACAGCTGATCATCAAGATCATAACATGTGACATCACGACAAGATGTGAGCTTGTAGATATGCTATTTTGCTATAGATATTTTATTTTATGTTCACCTACAGCAGTGGTTCTCAACCTTTCAGGCCACGATCAAAATAATCAGATTTGAACTGGGGATCCCACCCCCTGATGAGCATTCGAGTTCTAAGACTTTAGGCATTACATTTTGTTTAACACGGTTCTATTGTGAAAATAGCAGATCTACATGAGCATGTAGATCGCTATTTTCACAATTTCTGCCTCTAATATTTGACAATATGGCCAAAAGGTCCTTAAATTGTCATTTGGAAATGTGCATAAACCCTCCATACACTTATACATTATGTTGGTTTGTTTACTGTTGAGTGAGAAAACAATGTTTCACATTAAGCTAATCATCTGGGGACCCCGACCCACAGGTTGAGAACCACTGACCTATAGCAGTGGTTCCCAAACTGGGGGTCGGTTTGATGACATGCCGAAAACAGGGAAGCTTGAAAGTGGTTTGTTTTATTCTTTTTCTGAGACACCTTTTGGTCTGGATTCACTGGTTGTGAAAAACTGGTTAAAGTGGTTCTGCTGATGAGGCATCATGTGCTCCTAGCACCAGTGCCTGAGAGCAGTGTGAGCGCGGCAAAGAGACTCTTTGTGTGTGCCACTCACAGGACACAGTAGGGACATTGTGGCATTAAATGAATTTCCTGGTTGACATGTAGGCCAGTCGTGCAAAGAGATCAGGAATGTGACCTCGTTCACCGAAACATCCCCGACAGTTCATACACTACGACACCTGATTGACTGGTCTGGTATCACAGACTCAGCAGAGAGGATGTATTGAAACCTGGGCTGCAACTATCAAATATTTTTTGGGGATTATACATTTTTTCATATAATTCAGCATGATTTGAACTATAATATGTTACGGTAAGCTATTAATTAACATCTAATTTACGATGTTTGAAGCTATATCACACAATCTACAGCCGAGAACCAAATTCTACCATTCACTAGTCTATTTTAGCCTACTATTCTATTCACTACTGGCAATGGAAACAAGTTTACAGACAGGGATATTTAAATGTTTAATTAAATGTTGGGGAATCAAAGAATCATGAAAGGACAAAGTACAATGAGGTTATGCAACATTTATCAAAAAGTGTATTAAAGCAGCAGTTGAAACAAGGCACACCGGATGTAATATGCCCAAATATTCCCTTGAAAATATATTTTTGTTCTTTGACATTGTGTGTGTGTGTGTGTGTGTGTGTGTGTGTGTGTGTGTGTGTGTGTGTGTGTGTGTGTGTGTGTGTGTGTGTGTGTGTGTGCGCGCGTGCGCGTGCACACGTGTGTCCATGCGTGCGTGCGTGCATGCGTAGGAATGGGAGAAGCTGAACTATGACATACACACTCTGCGTTATACCAGACGAGAGGTCAGCATGCGATGGAAGAAGATTCTACTGCAACTTGGTCTGTTCTATTTTGAACACAGATTTCAAATAGTCACAGATAGTCTATCATTACCCAATATGTAATGATACACTACTTAAATGTATATGTCTTGATGAATTGAATACACAGGAACACAATGGAAACAAGCCCTCTGGGCTTTTTGTTTTATCCTTTTAGAAGTATTGTTTAACTGTCCCTCTGTACCTTTTGCAAGCTGTTAATAAAGTATTCGATCAATCAATCATAATCTGAAGTGAATTGAACTGCGATGAGATTCTCTCTCTCTCTCTCTCTCTCTCTCTCTCTCTCTCTCTCTCTCTCTCTCTCTCTCTCTCTCTCTCTGTCTGTCTGTAGGCTACCAGTGTGAGGTGGAGGCCCTGCTGTCAGTGAACAAGCAGAACTTAGTGAGCATGGACTGGGAGCACCTGAATAGAGCCAGTCAGTTGATACAGCGGCTAAAGGATCAAACCTCTCTGTTCCCTTCTGGAACAGAAACCTCGGACAGATACCTCTACGTTATGGTATACACATGCACCACACATGTACAGTATTAACCGTAGAGTTATAATATATCTGGGGCAGACTCCCCACCCATGCACGCACACATGCAAAATGCAGTAGCTTTTAGAAAAGCTCTGAAAAACATTCCTTTGGCTAAAAACGGCCCCACAAGACTGTGAAAAGTGATGATTCATCACTTTTGTTCACTTTTTTTTGGACGAGTCATCACTTTTCACAGTTTTGTGGGGCCGTTTTTTTGCCCATGTTTTTCATGCAAAACAAATGCTTGCAATGCATTCAGAATCATGAAGAACCCCTAGTTTGACCCCTCACATGCTACTTAAAGCAGATGCTGTGAAGTCGATGGGACAGTGAATATACAAATGGCCGTAACTTTTTTTTGCGATGTTTCCGGCAGATCAGACATCTCATTCTGTGGACCTTAATGACCAAACTAATAGATACAACAGAAATAAAAAGTACGGCATGACATCACAGGTTCAACCCTATTCCTTGAGCCTTTGGGCCTGTGGGTCCCTGACTATAACCTCATAATCTGCCGCTCTCTCTCTCCTTCTTTGTCTCAGGACCGTTTGGTTTCTCTGGACAGTGCTGAGGACTTCATCAAAATGGCAACGCGGAAATACCCCAAGACAGAAAGCTGAGAGAGAAAGAGAGAGAGAGAGAGGTTCTGGGGAATGTTGAAGAAAATATTTTTTAATTATTGTTTCTTTTTTTTATGTATTAACTGCAGAAAATAGGTGAAATGATTGAAATATTTTCCTAATATTTATGAAAACGAAAAGTCAATTTAATGGCACACTTCATTGGGCTTTTCCAACAGAAGCCTACTTGTTGACTCACGGCACGCCTGTAAATCACTTTTTCATCCATATGGCAAACCTGGATTACACTGTTAATTTTTAGAATCTTACCGGTCATATTACGCTACCTAAATATGCAACACTTTCCCCCTAAGATACAGTATGTCACGCAGGAATATCAGTTTCCATTAGAACAGACTTCACTTGACGTTTAATCAGTTGCACCGCAGCATCCCTATGACCCTATTCCCTATTTTAACCAATGTTAAAACACACAGCCATTTACAATATGCTTTTGCGCCTATACTGCCAGGAATATTATTAATTTTTCAGAGTCACAGTAGATCTCCCTTATATGCATGACATTTTGGTAGGCTGTAGTCTATATAGTGTACACTAGATGTCGCCAACGAATAAGGTCTCTGGCGATTGCTAGAAGGCCTCAAATTAGCAACCAGTCCATCCACTTAGCATTAGCGTTAGCATGGAACGGCCCGGGACCCGTGCACGCCATACGCGCGCCTGATTGTCTTAAAAAATTATCGACGATGTGCCTTAGATGCCCAATAGACGCACAGACACTTCAAACCGGATCAAAATCCGACGTTTTGATCGTGAGATAGAGCGGAGTTGCTGTAATGGCTTCCAATGTAAAAAATTATGCTTGTTTACTTGGTAGACACGCTCGATTTCCGGGTTCCGGTGATGACGTCATTTCCATCGCAATATCATTGCTGAAGCTTATATGAAGCTAGAATGGTCATTTATAGCTCTAAAAATGTCAAAAAAAATACCAAAAAAATCAGAAAATGATCAGAAAGGCGACGTTTGGCGATCTGGCTGCCTCAGCCCTCCCCAAAATGGCGATTTTTGGCGTTTTGGCTGGCTAATAGTTAAATTGGTCTATGCATATTTTTTAACTAAGCATCTGAGGGCCTAAGTGGTTTAACTGAAGTGTTATTGATGAATTCCAATTATTATAAAAGTATTCTGAGACATCCCTGGACTGGTGCCCACTTGAGAAACCCTCCTGTAAGGAGCAGTCATTTCTGTGAACCACTGGAGGTCACTGTTTTCCACTCTAGATTTAGGTTGTGTCTCCTCAGCCATAATCTCTCAAGACAGACTCTGGTAGCATCAGATGAAAAGGAACAAAACAGAGAGGGCGTTCCCTTTTATTTGACGATGGTTAGCCAGATTGCCTCAGCCATGACTCTTTGCACATCAATCATCCACAGAAGCCATGTCTGAATGCCCAGTTTCACTCATGTTTGACATGGTGACTTCCTCTTGCGTAACAAGGTCACTTGCAGTGCCATAGGTGAGTGCATGGGGGCACTTTAGATGAACTGCCTGGCCTGGTCTGTTGCTGAATGAACCCTAGGGAGTAGGGAAGGTAGGGCTGTAGCTTGTACTGATTGGTTAGAAATTATAGGGAAGATACAGAAGCAGACCTAACTGAGCAAGGACCCTCTACATCACTCCTCACTCAGGGAAAAGGTTTGGGTGTGTGATTCTTTTTTCTTATGATGTATCTTGTTGTCCTTGTTTGGTTTAAAGCACTTATATTTGCTACAGCGTTTTATTTAACAATAGTGTCCTTTGATTTGATTTGATTATAGCGTTCATTCATTTACAGTCAGATGTCTCTTCATTCTATCCATGACTTTCCTAAAGCTTTGAAGCAGCAGGTGTTTAACCAGCAGATGGCAGCATACACATACTCTTAGTTAAAGTGATAACCTTGTTATGAACCCTTAAGAAGTCTCAGTTCTTCTATGTTACTGTACAGTTACATTATTAAACAATGTTACAGTTTGATTATGTTGCTGTATAGACGATGTTATGGATACTGTTGAAGAATATCGAAATAAACAAAAGTAAAAAGAAGTCTCAGTTGTATACAGTATGACTATGATATGTAAACAATGTTACAGTTTGATTATGTTGCTGTATAGGCGATGTTATGGATACTGTTGAAGAATATCGAAATAAAGAAAAGTAAAAAGAAGTCTCAGTTGTATACAGTATGACTATGATATGTGCTCAATCTCCCCAGTCTGCCTGGCCTTGTCATGATGCAAGGCACAAGTGGAGGACCCTAAACAGACAGGCAGGAGCGGAGCAGGTCACATCAAACAGTTAATTCTCCGAATGTCTGTCTGAGTGTCTGTCCGACTGTTTCTCCAATTGGTGGCTGGAGCAAGTGATCTGAATCCACATCACCATTAGCATATGAACAGACCTGACATAACTGTGAAACCTGTTGGTCACTTTCACAAATTGAATGCTGTATATTAGCATTTTTAGGGTGTATCTATCTATTCTGCATCTAGCATGAGTAGGGTGACCAGACGTCCCGTTTTACCTGGGACAGTCCCGTTTTCAAGCTGCGTGTCCCAGTGTCCCGACAAATATCTCTAAAACAGTAATATGTCCCGGTTTTCAACATTCACTACAAAATTGTCCCGGTTTTCGCCAGAATTAAAATAATAGTAGCTGTTTTCAGTGGTTGCATAGACATTTATCATGTTCTTTTCATGAAAACATGGTCACCTAAACCAATCAGAAAAAAGGAACAAATTCATTGCGTGTCTGAATTCAACACTGGGCCTGTTTGTCAATCACTCACTGCCTGTTTGCAACCCTGCGGTGCGTGTGTGCGCGTGCACGAGCGTTAGAGAATGGGCACACGCGTGCGCGGTAACGTGCGCATTGCTTTTAGGGTCCCAGTTTTAGGCAACAGTGTTTTGCGTCCCGGTTTGAGTGGCTGAAAATATGGTCACCCTAAGCATGAGGCATATCTATTCTGCATCTAGCATGAGGCAACATTTTTAACCAAAATCACATTTTTGGACAGTACTCCTACAGATTTTGTCCAAAAATCACGACGATCGGTACACAGTATCTCTATAGCCATTGAACGTGATCTGGAGTTAGATCAGACGTGTCAACATTAAAGAGTTTGACATATGCACACGCCGTGGGCATACAGGATGTTAAAATCAACTCAACCCAACATGGGGTTTGAACTCGCAAACCTTCCGCATATCAGGCACAGGCACTAACGACTACACTACAGCTGTCACACATAAATGACCAGTCATGTTTAAAAAAAAAAGTTTCATGTAATGTACTTGACACACTGAGTGCCTTTTATTAAACAATGATTTAATAGCAGAGTGCCACAATATTTTAAAGATTTTTCCATATTAACCCTAACCCATAATTTGTGTATTTCTGAATGTGTGCGTGAGGGCGGTTGCGTGTGTGCATGTGTGCGTGAGTGTGTGTGTGAGAGGATACAAAGTACTCCTTCCTTCCCACATCTGGTGGTTATACAATGTGTGAGTCCACATATTTTGAGGGGTGGGGGGTTAGAGAGATGTGAAAGATCTAAACAGGAAGACAGAATAGTTCCTCATCTTGTCTCTCTGACACTGTGTATGAAAACGTCTCAGCCACGCCTGTGAGTCCTTCCTCTGCAGAGCAGACACAAACCACACAGCCACGTGATGACGTTCACTGTGCTACAGTCCACTTCTCTCACACCAACGACCAGGAGGGACCCACTGCATTCATCCACATGTAGGGGTGCAACACTTAATCAGACTAATTGATATCATGGGATGAAGATTATTGTTAGAAATAATCGATCTTAAAGGAAAAAAGTTAATACAAATTCTAACATTTTCAGACATATTCAAACTGCAAAAATAACTTATGCACGAGGTCACATCGTGTCATGATGCAACACACTGTGAACTTGAAGATCTGCCATTTACTGGGAATTATGCTGTGCAGGCAACTTGATTGTGATGTGGAGTAACTTAGTTGAAACATCATTTTGTGTCATCATATCAGTGATATGGTTGATTTGCCAGTATATTTGTTTTGAACGAGTCATGTGATCTAGCATGTGCTATTTAATTGTAAATATTAACTAATAACGACTCATGATTGTTTTGATGTTTCATCACAGGTTATCGTTTTTCTTTTAACCTTTTATTAAAGGCCTATATTATTTGCTTTATTGTACTTAATACACATAATGGCTTGTAAATCCCTTTTATAACCACAAATGGGTTTGCAGTGAATACATTATAATATACTATGTTCTATGTTATACAGGCTATAGCCTGATATTTACATATATCACATTTTATGTTGTTGTGTTGTTGTTGTGTAAATAATGTAAATTCAATGTGCTTAGCGGTTCTTGACCATCTCTAATAGACCAGTGGTTCTCAAACCTTTTAATTTCAAGGACCCTCATAACTCTGGAAGTGTACACTCTCAGAGTTACAAACCTGTAAGTGTCCAATTGGAACCCCCTTAAGGAACCCTGAGGATTCATGCATCCCACTTTGAGGCTGCTGTGTCTTTAACTTATAGTCCTCTGTATTCAGGACTACAATTACCTTGATGTTTAGTCTCACACATTCAAATGTGTAGGAGTAGGTGAAGAATTAGTGTATTATCTATCTATAAATGCGAGAAGTCTCTGCGTGCGTGCGTGTCTGCGTGTCTGTCTGTAATCCGCGTATCTCGAGAACCGTTCGTCCCACCGGCTTCAGATTCGGCACGCGCGTTCCCCGCCGCGGCACGGAGTGCAGTGCCGGGCCTCGACCCGACCCGACGCGCGGTTTTCCCTAACCGGCGCGAAACGTTCGGAATCTCCTTATGCGGGCTGATTGTTGACATCAGGCTGTTACGGAGGAAATCGGCGCAAGCGCTGACTCATTGTGACATCACATCATAAAAGGCTCTGAGATCACGTACGCCACATGAGTCAACAAAAAATGCCATGGTTACGTATTCTGATGTTCCTATATGGGCATAAAAGGACACAGGCAAACATATGGTCAAAACGGCTCTTATGACAACAGGTATAATGGGGTTTGCATTAAAGGGTGGGGCATTCATTCCCTATTTCAAATTCGGCACGCGCGTTCCCCGCCACAGCAGGTAGTGCAGTGCCCGGCCTCGACCCGATCCGATGCGCGATTCTGATGTTCCTATATGGGCATAAAAGGACACAGGCAAACATATGGTCAAAACGGCTCTTATGACAACAGGTATAATGGGGTTTGCATTAAAGGGTGGGGCATTCATTCCCTATTTCAAATTCGGCACGCGCGTTCCCCGCCGCAGCAGGTAGTGCAGTGCCTGGCCTCGACCCGATCCGATACGCGATTTTCTGGAACCAGCACGACAGGTTCGGATTCTGATGTCTGACATCAGGGTTTTCCGGAACCGGCACTGTGTCTGCATAGATCTCCATTTATGGGCATAAAATGGATGCAGACAGACAGATACAGATATCTCCATATATGAGCATAAATGGACATAGGCAAACAGATGGTCAAAGATCTCCATATATGGGCATAAAATGGACGCAAAAAGACAGATACAGATATCTCCATATATGGGCATAAATGGACACAGGCAAACAGATGGTCAAAACGGGTCCTATGACAACAGGTATTATGGGGTTTGCATTAAAGGGGGAACCAGCACTGTGTCTGCAACACAGTCGGAGGCACAGACAGATACAGAGATCTCCATAATGGGCATAAAGGGACACAGACAAACAGATACAGAGATCTCCATATATGGGCATGAAATGGATGCAGACAGACAGATACAGATATCTCCATATATGAGCATAAATGGACACAGGCAAACTGATGGTCAATACAGGTCCTACAGAGATCTCCATATATGGACATAAAATGGACATAGACAGATAGATATCCCCATATATATATATACATATATATATATATATATACATATATATATATATATATATATATATATATATATATATATATATATATATAGGATATATATATATATATATATATATATATATATATATATATATATATAATGGGGTTTGCATTAAAGGGCGGGGCATTCATCCCCTATTTACATTGTTCCTGAGTTGGCCAGGGCGCCGACTAGACGCTTGGCCGCCCGAAAAGGACACAGGCAAACATATGGTCAAAACGGCTCTTATGACAACAGGTATAATGGGGTTTGCATTAAAGGGTGGGGCATTCATTCCCTATTTCAAATTCGGCACGCGCTCGAGGCCAGTCTATTATGTCATATTGATGAAATCAGTGAGAATGCGTCGACCAGAAAGATGCAGGGCTCAATATGAAAAAAATTTATTAAATAAGAAAAAAATATAAATGAAGAGTCCAGTGGACAGGAGTGCCTGCATGAGGTAGACTCATCATAATGATGACTCAAATACCTCTTTTTATATTTTAATCCTCTCATACTATTTTGGGAAGTTGCACAGATGAATGTTATCAACAGACAGACACACAGACATTTCTGACATTTCCAGCTCATAAACTAAGAACCGAGTGCATCAGGGCTATACCTACTGTACACCTTGTGTAATATGAGGCATGAAGCCACAGAACAAGGCAATATCAGTTCCTGTTTCTAAGCGATATTTTTGCTCAATCTCCCCTACGCAATAATCATTGCATCTTTTTGTGTGGTGATAGCTACTTTTACTGTGTAGCTCAAACCCTAGCTTGTTTATTCTGTTGTGAGAAAGAATTTGATAAGGTGGCTGAATCAATGAAGTGAGGAAGGAATTCAACTTATCCTCTGTGACATGTTTGATTTTTCCATTGTGTCCTGGTATATATAAATACCAGTTTAAACTAGAAGGTCTTCAGCATGAAACACTAGGGTGACTAGAACAAATGCCAGTTTGAACAAACACCAGCATACACCAACACCATACGGGCCACCAGCATCAGACACACACACACACACACACACACACACACACACACACACACACACAGACACACACACACACACACACACACACACACACACACACACACACACACACACACACACACACACACCCGCAGGTAGCAGCCCCACCTCTCACGCACAGTGCTGCACTCAGCTCTTCTCACTTGACTCATCTTGTTAGCTTCACTTGAAAATAAAATAGCTGTCACAGTGTTATAGTTAGCGGGTGTTAACTGTTGCTAAATATAAATCCAAACGGTTACAAATAAGAGGCACTGTGGACTGTGCTTCCTCTTTTCAAACCATCTAATTAGAGTTGAATTAACAACTTAAAAGGATACCAGCAAGCCATAGAACAAAGAGACAACCAAGGGTGCTACATACTTAGCACATGTTGCACTTGGGAATTAAACTATATCACCTCACGGCAAATATACGAAACCTTTTCATGATATAATATAGACTATGAGCTATATTTTTGTCCATGTCTTACCCCTTATCCCTAAACTTCTTTGCCTTTTTTGAGCTGCACCTGATACATGCGTTATCATATCCTTGGGATGGGACTGTTATCAATATTGTCATACCTTGAAATCGTCTGCTTTTTTTTACTATTTTGAAAAAACATTAAAAAATACTTCAAATAGACCAGGGGTGCCCAACAGGTAGATTGTGATCTAAAAAAAATGTTTTGCATCTGTCACTTGAATTAAGGTGACTTGATTGATTGGCATCAAGAAGGGCCTGTCAGCTCCCTTCACAGTTTCTAAGGTAGGCAAACTCCACAATGCAATGCTTTGTTTTCAAGAGTCAGTAGCATTACAAAGAACATAAGAGCATATAGTCGGGGATCCACATGCCCAAAAGCTCAAGGAATAGGGTTGAACCTGTGATGTTCTGCCGCACTTTTTATTTCTGTTTTATCTATTAGTCTGGTCATGAGAGGCCTGCTCTGCCGGAAACATCGCGAACAAAAGTTATGGCCATTTGTATATTCACTGTCCCATTGACTCCACTACACAGGAAAGGAAATATATTTAAAAAAAGAAAAGTTCTGCTTTAAGTAGCATGTGAGGGGTCAAACTGGAGGGTTTTCATGATTCTGAATCCATTGCAAGCATTTGTTTTGCACAAAAAACATTCCTTGGGCTAGAAAACGAACCAACAAAACTGTGAAAAGTGATGACTCATCACTGTGATGACTGTGAAAAGTGATGACTCATCACTGTGATGACTTTGTTGGTTAGTTTTCTAGCCCAAGGAATGTTTTTTGTGCAAAGCAAATGCTTGCAATGGATTCAGAATCATGAAAACCCTCCAGTTTGACCCCTCACATGCTACTTAAAGCAGAATTTACAGAATACAGAATGTGCAGTGTTGTACCCGAACGCGTTCAAAGAACGATCGTTCACGAACACGTTCATATTTTGGGCGAACGTGAACTGAACGTTCTTTGTTTCCGCTTGATGGACGCTATTGTCGAACGCGTTCATTCTGACATCCATGAACGGCGCTCGTCAGCTCGTTCGGTCCGCCGTCTTCTGTCCTCGCGTCTTTCTTTTCATTCACATTTCACATTATGCTCCAATAACACCCAGCTGCAAGACCTCGCGATGAGCGGACTGAGCGCCTCGGTGCGCTCACTGCGCTGGGTCTGGGTGCTTCTCTTCCTCGTTACGTCTCGCAGGTCGCAACGCAAGTTACGCCCCAAGCCGTTTCGCGCGCGTCAGTACGTATGCGTGCGTATGCGGGTCGTGCGCGCGTATGCACATTTTGGATAGATCCAATGTACCGGTATATCAATTCAGCTGGCTACACCAGGCGTACGGATAGCGCAAACCACGGATACGCATTCCCTAAAAATAGTATTGGTTCTATTTTTTAAGCACGCGTATGCGTTTTGTACACAGACTATCTGGTCTTCCTCACTTATATACTCCCTCCTTGGTGTAGCCTGGAGCGTTTACGCATACGCGAGCGTCTTCACGGACAGTATGCGCGCATTTTTTGGTGTAGTCGTACACCAAGCCGTTTTGCGCGCGTCAGTACGTATGCGGGTCATGCGCGTGTATGAGCGTTTTGGATAGATCCAATGTATATCAATTCAGCTGGCTACAACAGGCGTACGGATAGCGCAAACCACAGATACGCATTCCCTAAAAATAGGTTCGGTTCTATTTTTTAAGCACGCGTATGCGTTTTGTACACAGACTATCTGGTCTTCCTCATATATACTCCCTCCTTGGTGTAGCCTGGAGCGTTTACGCATACGCGAGCATCTTCACGGACAGTATGCACGCATTTTTTGGTGTAGTCCGGCCGTAAAGCCTGACTACTTCGCCGTATGACCTATGTGTGTTGCATGCCGAAGACAGCTGATCTGCAAGCTCACAACGCGTCACATCCACAAGACAACGTGAGCTTGTAGAGCAGCTATTTTAACCAACGCTTAAACATGCAGATGGGAACGACGTTTAGAAACCTCTGACTTCACAATTAGCCCCTTTTCGACTGCGGCTTTAGCACCACACCACACCTGCCTGTGGTTGTCCATCGTGTCCGATGATGACCATCTTCTCCTATGGTCATGATAATTATAATACACTATAATAGATTATGATAGTGGTTATAACACAATAGAATCTATTATCATGTATTACACCTATATCCTGGTGGTCTAAATGAAAAGTCAGTGAGTGTTAAGTCATTATGAGGGTGCAGGAAGACTGGCCACTAGTGGTGGACACTTCAATTTTAAGTTGGATGAAAGACGGTAATTGCTGTGTGTGGTTCTATTTGGGCTGTGTCAATAATTTTTACAAATAATAGCTTGCAGCAACGTAAAAAAAAGAAAAAAAAAAAGAAAACATTTGAATAGCCAAAAGTATAAAGATATTATGGTTAAAAAAGAACTAAAAATAACTAAGTTAGTTCATTTTGGGAAACCATGAACTTTAGTTCAAAATGTAGAATTATGAACTAGGAAATGAACTAGTTCATTTTAGAAGTTTTTAACTTTTTTTAACGTTTTGAAAGTGAACTTTCCCAACACTGAGAATGTGATGGGATGCAAGTAGCAGCTCTCAAGTCAAAAACGTGTGGGCACCCCTGAACTAGACGATCTACATCGAAATGTTGTGAGCTTAAGTTGTAGATCAACACTTTGAAATATTTTTAAAAATGGCAAAAGAGTTTAGGGATAAGGGCTAATGCATGGTCGAAAATAGGGCCCTATGTTTATACCCTCTGGCCCATACAGTACTTTGTAGACAATTAAATGTTCAACTAGTTGACAAATTACACATTTTGTCATTTTTGAAAACATGAGTTATTTTACACAGGGCCATTCATACTCCACTTTTAGAGACACATTTATTTCCGTTCGGTTCGGGGAGTCACAAAATCTCGACGGCACCCGCCTCCCCGAACCTCTGAATGACCTCGTATTGTAGTTTGGACAGAGCTGAACCAAAATAAATTCAGCCCTGAAAGTGGAGTATGAATCGGCCCTTAGAGTATACCCACTTCTCCACACAACACCACTGTTAAATTATAATATAAAGCTACTCTTTTCTGACATATATATAAATATTTATGTAATTTTGGAAATGTAAGATCCAATATAGTTTTAGATGTTATTTAATATTCAAATGGATACATATACATATACATATACTACACTATTTTAGAAATGTGTAAACTTAAGAAGTTCATGGAGCAGGTTCTTTTTTTCTTTTCTATTTCAGGTCAAGGATTCACAAAACAGTCAGTTGTTTTGTTGGCCCAAGAACCCATGAGTAACTTAAGTCAGATACAACAGTGACCTTAATCTAGAATACATTTCATCATCATTACCGGTAAACAAAAAGAGGAAGATAGTCAGTGCCATACTGTTTGTGTCAAATAACATTCACACAGAATCCAACCCGTTTGCTGGTAAAACCTCTTCTCATGTCTGGATGTGAAAATTGTTGCCTGCAGTGCTTTAGATTTCAACAAATGGGGTAAATAGCTTTTGTTTGGATGGGATTGCAGAAATTGTTATTTTTAATAATGCATGAATGTTGTTACTCAGTCATCTTTCTAGCGAGAAGCAGAAGGACGTCCAGACAACAATGTTGGTGTCAGGACCCGGGTCTGTGTTTGTGGCTTTGCTGCTGCATCTCTCAGGTATGAAGTCATTTCTTGACCAAATCGTCAGAATCAGAATAAACACTTTATTTTTTAGCAAACAGTAAACATACCTGCTGTACCACTTTCCTAAATGTATTTGGCAAAAATGTGGCAAACATGAAAGTCATGTAAACGACTGAACTTCAGATTTTTTTATTTATTTATTAAGACTAGTCTATTATTATTATTATTAGCATTACATATATTGCGACCGAAGGTCGCAGTTTAGCATGAGAAACGTCACAGCTTGTCCGCGTGTAGACGTGTATAGGGCCTATGGGCAAACCCTAGTATTAAATCCATTCAAACTTCAACTGTTCTGTTTTCCACTCTGTGTTTTGGTTCCTTTGTGTCCAGATAAAGTCCAGGGTTGTCTTCATATTTCTAACATTCTGTTTCAGTATCTCTAGGGGAAACAAACATATGTGCCTTGAAGGGATCAGTGGTGGAACTGCCCTGTTCTATCACAGATCCTACTTCAACCAAGACATGGTTTACTGCACACCAGAATGGCCAAGAATATGACAATCTGCAGGAAGTCTCAGTAGATACAAATCGTTTAGAGTATAATGGATCTGAACAAAGCAACTCTGCTCTAAGAATCCATGATCTGAGAGAGAGTGATTCAAATACATACGTGTGCCAAGATGATAAGGGCCAATCAGAATCACTTAGTCTCAGTGTCACAGGTACAGTAGTGTTGTATCAGTAATGGATTGCTATAAGAATGATACAAATAATAGGGAATGTAAATAGTAATGCTTCTTTCACATATTTTTATTCCAGACCTACAGGTGACTCGTACATGGACAAATGCAGGTCAAGTGCTGACATGTAGCCACAGCTGTATTCCGACTGATATTACCAACCCTACCTACAGTTGGTATAATAACCTTTTTCCACCCAGGAGGGAGTATGTGAATTATGATAAGCAAACTCTTCTTCTTGGAGAGGCCTCTATACACGGTTACTCTTGTTCTATAAAAGGCCATGATTATCCCCGCTCAGCTGCAGTGTGTGAGTATGAAGCGAACATACGGTATTAGGTTACATCATGTACTGTATGTGATTTTAATAATATTGGTAAAATGTGCTAAACACTTTCACACTACATTTCATTTGTTATCATAATATTATATATTGAATATAGCTTGATCCAAAATAATTTCTCATTTGTTTCTATGTAATGCTATGTTTTCATATTGATCAGTGGATAAATGCAGTGTTAAAATAACCAAATGTCAGTGTACTAAATTGGGCAGTCTATGAATTAAAATGAGATAATAGATAACAGTTAAATTTCTGCTATCAGTTACTGTAGAATGAGAGAAAATAAATGTCAAATGCAGTACAGGTTAAATGTTCCTTTCAGTGCCATTAATCTTCAGGATGTAGATTCATCATAGTCACAGTGTATGATATTAAATGTAATTTAATTAAATGTGATTTAAATACATTTAGATGTAACCCTGACCATCATTTTGATTCAGGTGCTGAGGAGAACTGCTGGAGTGTGAATTACAACAAGACGAAGATCTGTGCCCTGGAAGGCACTACAGTGGAAATGTCCAGTTATTACTCATATCCCATTGGTTATGTAGTGAATGACGTAATCTGGTTCACTCAATTGAAGGACGGAGTTTACACAAATCTGTCTTCTAACGCAAAATATAATGGTCGTTTAGAGTACAATATGATGAACCAGAACCAACATGAACTGAAAATCAAAAATGTGGCAAAGTACGATTCGGCACAATACATGTTCAGATTTATAACAGATAAGCAAGACGGCAAATTGAATGGTATTCCTGGAGTGATACTAAACATGACTGGTAAGTAAGCAACCTATAATAAAAGAGTACTAACTTATGGACTTTAAAGTTAATTTCTCTCTATGTATCTACCTAGTGCAGACAAAACAGTTAGGCTAATTAAAAATAAGTATCTATAGACTTGTATCATGGTTCCATGATAAATAATGATCATACATTTACCCATCAGCTCTGACAGTGACAGTGACTCCTGCTACCATGGTAACAGAGGGACAGAGAGTGACACTGTCCTGTACAACCAGCTGTCCTCTGAGTGACTTCAATCCCATCTACATCTGGTACAAGAACAATCTGTTTCTACACCGCAGCCAACGCAACTATGTGACTCTAGACCCAGTGCTCAGTCAGCATGCAGGAAACTACTCCTGTGCTGTCAAAGACCGGGAGACTGTCAGAAGTCCAGGAAAGACTCTCAATGTCAGATGTGAGTATAAAAATATATTTTAATATAAATATTCGTTTATATTACTCGGGTCATATAGTATTATTTATAATATTTGCTGAGATTCTGGTGATAAGTCCAAATATTTTACTTTTAATTGGGAAAGAATATGCATACAAGCATGTATTTGTAGTGACTATTATGCCCACAAGGGATGTAGTGTTTTCTTTTTGCTATTAAGACTATTATTAAGGCAATATGTATGGTATACGCATGAATATATATCGTAGGTATGATGTCTCTGTTGCTGTTTTAAATATCAAGTTTCCTACAGTATTGTGCAAAATCTTGTCATAGACCGTCCAAAGACCCCCTTGGTGTCAGTGAGCCCCTCTGATGAAATAGAGGAGGGCACTTCAGTGACTCTGACCTGCAGCAGTGATGCCAACCCACCAGTGCACACATACTACTGGTACAAGAAGAGTTCAACGTCACCAGTGTCTTTTGAACAGAACTACGTCATCCAATACATAAGCCTTCAGGTCGGTGGAGAGTACTATTGTACAGCCACAAATGAACTAGGGGCTACAAACTCTACTATCCAACTCATCACTGTAACAAGTAAGAGTTTTACATTCATAATTAAATCAAACTAATCCTCTAACATAGGCCTAATTATAACAGTGGATATTCAGCTAATCAGTGACTCCATTATAATGGACAAAGTCAAACTAATAATTGACATCTGTATTTACCTATCATACCTGTCTCCTCTCCAAGGGAAACCAAAGGCAGCCAATGATGTGGGTGTAGTCATCAATGCCTTCCGTCTCTTCCTTGTCCTGCTACTCTCTCTTCTACTGCTCATCTACATGGGAATCAGGTAACATAACAACAACTGAAGGCCGTTATTTATCTCACAAGTCATGTACTTCCTGTCATTAGCCAGTAGCCACATTGTCATCTATGTCTATTAACTAATGGTTCAATGACTCAATCCAGCGTGAAGAAATGTCTGATGCCTGTGACGGAGCCTAGTGACCCTGTACAACCTGGACAGGTGAGGATTATCGAAAACTGTGCATGCGATTGCGCATGTGCATTTGCATGTGTATTTCTGAATGCGTGCGTGTGGGCGGTTGCGTGTGTGCATGTGTGCGTGTGTGCGTGTGTGTGTGTGTGTGTGTGTGTGTGTGTGTGTGTGTGTGAGAAGATACAATGTACTACAATGTTCCTTCCCACATCTGGTGGTTATACAATGTGTGAGTCCACATATTCTGAGGGGTGGGGAGTTAAAGAGACGAGGTGAAAGATCTACACAGGAAGACAGAATAGTTCCTCATCTTGTCTCTTATCTCCTATGTCCATCAGTCAGTGTCCGACACTGTGTATGAAAACGTCTCAGCCACGCCTGTGAGTCCTTCCTCTGCAGAGCAGACTCAAACCACACAGCCACGTGATGACGTTCACTGTGCTACCGTCCACTTCTCTCACACCAACGACCAGGAGGGACCCACTGCATTCATCCACATGTAGGGGTGCAACACTTAATCAGACTAATTGATATCATGGGATGAAAGTTATTGTTAGAAATAATCGATCTTAAAGGAAAAGATATAGGCTATATACAAATTCCAACATTTTCAGAAATATTCAAACTGCAAAAATAACAGATGCACAAGGTCACATGGCCTCATGATGCGACACGCTGTGAACTTGAAGATCTGCCATTTACTGGGAATTATGCTGTGCAGGCAACTTGATTGTGACGTGGAGTAACTTAGTTGTAAACATCATTTTGGACAAATAATGTTAACTTCACATCTATCAGTGATATGGTTGATTTGTCAGTATATTTATTTTGAATGAGTCATGTGATCTAGCATGTGCTATTTAATTGTAAATATTAACTAATAACGAATCATGATTGTTTTGATGCTTCATCACAGGTTATACATTTTTCTTTTAACCTTTTATTCAGATATATGCCTATATTATTTGCTGTATTGTACTTAGTACATATAATGGCTTGTAAATCCCTTTTATAACCACAAAGGGGTTTGCAGTGAATACATTATAATATACTATGTTCTATGTTATATGATGGCTATAGCCTGATATTTACATACCATTTATCACATTTATTTTTCATTTTTATGATATTGTGTAAATAATGTAAATCCAACGTGCTTAGCGGTTCTTGACCATCTCTAATAGACCATTGGTTCTCAAACCTTTAAGATTTCAATGGAATTGTACGCTCTCAGAGTTACAAACCTGTAAGTGTCCAATTGGAACCCCCTTAAGGAACCCTGAGGATTCATGCATCCCACTTTGAGACTGCTGTGTCTTTAACTTATAGTCCTCTGTATTCAGGACTACTATTACCTTGATGTTTAGTCTCACACATTCAAATGTGTAGGAGTTCTGTATTAATCAAGTGATGTCCTGACTTAAGCCCTTTGCACACAGGCGCGTTTATCCATGCGGATAAAACGGACAATTTCACTTTTTAAAAAGAAAACAATGATTCTCTACGACCTCATGCACACCGGATCCGAATTGGCCATGCGACGAGTGGCTGCGGCCGTGCGTCTTTTTCTCGATCGAACCCAGTTCGATTCGTGCGTCTTGTCGCATGCGGTAAAAAAAACTCTTCACTCCTTTTATGACTCCTTTTGGGATCCGCAGCGCCGATTCCGCACAGCATTGCACACCAAATCCAATGCGTTTTATTCATGCAGCAAACGAAAAAAACGCAATTGTCCTGTGTGCAAAGGGCTTTACTCCTGTTCATGCCTTGAGGAGTTTCTGACCAAAGACTGCACATGAAAAGATTTTTGCACAGATTTGAGTATGCAAATTCCCTTTTATTTCTATATTTACTCCAGCACATCAGCTATGTCTGATACCTGGCGAGCGGTGTATTTGTCTGTAAAATAAAGAAAATTAATTTACCATAAAGTTTGTCTACTTTGACTTTAATGCAATGTCCTTGTGCACTAATGTGAATCCCATAATGTATACATGTATGTACTTAGATTGTTTTCCAAATGTTCATGGATATTTCACTTTAAAACACTTCTGGGGTCATACTCTGGCCTTTGTGTGCGGCCCATTCATTCAGACTCTATTTTAATCATGTTAGACTCACTGAAAACACACATCCCTGGTTCTGTTGAATGGTTGTCCTTTATGGTGAAGAATTAGTGAAGTATTATTAATTAAATTACATTTATTTCTTTATTTTTCAAAACAAGAAAGAACAAAATGCAAACACAAACGTTGTGCCTTTATGAAATAGACTAGGACTAAACCTGTTCAGAACGCATTTCCTTGAATGCAATGTAATCATTGTCAGAATACTTTGTGCAATTATAGTAGTACTTGGAGGCCAGTCTATTATAATTCTTTTCTCTATCCACCTCTTTCCACGGGAATTTACTGGAGAATTTTTTGCACCACACTTCCGGTTAACAGCAGACATACAAGCTCACGTCGCGTCGCGGATGCAGCCGTTGTAAGCTTGTAGATCACACTCGGCTGCGGTGCCGGAAGCCCCGTCCAACTTCTGCGCAATGCACTATGGGATGTTGGAAAGTTGTGGATAATTTTTATTCCACAATTTTGTAACCCATTTTTCACCCAGTGCCAATTCCCTATATGGCTATGGCTAAGCTATGGCTCTGCTCTCCCTCTGCTGCGCCTGGGGAGACAATGGACTGACCTCATGCTTCCTTCTATGCATGAGTAATCCAAGTTGTTTCTTTTCACCTGACAAGGGGGATTTCCCCGGTATGGACGTAACGCGTGGAAGTGAGGGTATCTACCTAGGAAACACTGGGAGAACATGCAAACTCCACACAGAAAGGCCCTTTCGCCCACACCACCTAGGGTTGAGGGCGCTGAGGACACGGAGAGAACACGCCCCCAGCGCCCACAGCGCCCCCCGGCGGGAATCGAGGCCAGTCTATCATGTCATATTGATGACATCAGTGAGAATGCGTTGACCAGAAAGATGCAGTGCTCAATATGAAAAAATAAAATAAAATAAGAAAAATATATAAATGAAGAGTCCAGTGGACAGGAGTGCCTGAGGTAGACTCATCATAATGATACTCAAATACCTCTTTTTATATTTTAATCCTCTCATACTATTTTGGGAAGTTGCACACATGAATGTTATCAACAGATGGACACACAGACATTTCTGACATTTCCAGCTCATAAACTAAGAACCGAGTGCATCAGGGCTACCTACTCTACACCTTGTGGATTATGAGGCATGAAGCCACAACCCTGTGGCAGGGGAGATTGATCAGAACAAGGCAATATCAGTTCCTGTTTCTAAGCGATATCTCTGCTCAATCTCCCCAGAGCGTCCGTTGGGCCTACGCAATAATCATTGCATCTTTTTGTGTGGTGATAGCTACTTTTACTAGTGTAGCTCAAACCCTAGCTTGTTTATCATTCTGTTGTGAAGAAGAATTTGATAAGGTGGCTGAATCAATGAAGTGAGAAAGGAATTCAACTTATCCTCTGTGACATGTTTGATTTTTTTTTCCGTTGTGTCCTGGACTCCTGGTATCATATACATACCAGTTTAAACTAGAAGGTCTTCAGCATGAAACACTAGGGTGACTAGCACAAATGCCAGTTTGAACAAACACCAGCATACACCAACAACATACGGGCCACCAGCATCACCAGCAAGTTGACCAACTTTGCTGGCATAAGCCGTATACAGAGTTCTTTGTTACTGGGCATGTTCACTCCTGATGTGCACATTAGTACATTTTTCAATACATATTGATTTTGAGTATTTGAAATTGTTCAATTCTCATTTATGTATTCTCCTATGTCTACTCTTCTCTGCCTAGACTAGAGGAACATTTTAAGAAAACGTAGCCTACTTGCTCCAAAGCGACACACAGGCTATGCACTGCGCACATGTGTGCACACACACACACACACACACACACACACACACACACACACACACACACACACACACACACACACACACACACACACACACACACACACACACTTTGATTGATTGATTGAAGGCTTTATTAGAAGTTTGCATAGGAAAATGTACAGATTCATGACGGTACAGTTCACTGGTACAAGGTCTACTAAAAGGAGATCCATGAAAAGACTAAGCTTATTTCAACAGGAAACCATTAAAGTATCTCATATAACATTGAATGACAGACAAATAGAACACAGTACTATGCAGTAGATATGTAAAGAAAAAAGAAAACAGTAGGTCTATACAATCAGTAAGTACAGTATATACAATATATACAAGGAAGGGGCAGGTAACAGTAAGTCTAAACAATCAGTATGTACAGTATATACAAGGAAGGGGCAGGGAGGGTAGGGTTGGGCTAGGTTTTTACCAGTTGTGAACGGCTGCTGCCTGTAAGTGGTTTTTTAGGGCAATTTTAAAGGATGCTAGTGATCCACACTCCTTTATGGCCTTCGGTAAGGCATTCCACATTTTTGTGGTGTAGCAGAAGAACGAGTTCGACCCTTTCTTTGAGTTGACTCTGGGTTGAACGTGATCTGTGGCACTGCCTCTGGTGTTGTAATTATGGACATCCTTAACGTTTTTAAAGTATTTTGACAGGTACTTGGGTATCATAGTGGTGTAGTGTATCTTGTACACCAGGCCCATTGCAAGTTGCTGTACTCTGTCATCTACTCTGAGCCACCCCACTCTTAACTGGTGAGTAGCGGTGAGGTGAGTCTGATTGGGAAGGTTAAGCAGGACCCTAATTAGTTTATTTTGGGCTGTTTGGAGTTTAGTTTTTAGGGCTTGTGGGGCGTCACGATACCATACGTGGACTCCATAGTCAAAGAGGGGCTGGATTATTGCACCAGCTATGGTCTTCAGTGTGTTGAAGTTGACCATTGGGGCGATCCTCTGTAGGAAACGAGTTCGTTGGTTGATTTTTTGTATTACTTTTGAAGTCATCTTTTCGCTGGAAAGATTAGCTTCAAGGATACATCCTAAGTAGGAGATTTCGTTTTTTCGTGTTATGACCTTGTCACCCACTTTGATTGTGAAGTTCTCTACCTTTTTGAGGTTATGATTTGATCCAAAGAGGATGGACTCGGTTTTGCCCAGGTGAACACACACACACACACACACACACACACACACACACACACACACACACACACACACACACACACAGTTGCCCGGAGGTAGCAGCCCCACCTCTCACGCACAGTGCTGCACAAATATATAATAAATATAAATCCAAACGGTTACAAATAAGAGGCACTGTGGACTTAGCCTGACACTTCAGTCCGCACATCACCCCCCCCTGCTGGTGCCCACGTAGTGTGGTGTTGAGATGTCGGACGCTAGCAGTCAGGCAACTGTGGATTGTGCTTCCTCTTTTCAAGCCATCTAATTAGAGTTGAATTAACAACTTAAAAGGATACCAGCAAGCCATAGAACAAAGAGACAACCAAGGGTGCTACATACTTAGCACATGTTGCACTCGATGATGATGATGATGATGATGATGATGATGATGACATGGACATTGATGATGATATAATGCTACTTTTTGTGTTCTGTACTGGTGTGAATTATGTGTGAAATATTGATTCTCCCTTTGGGAATCACCTCACGGCAAATATACAAAACCTTTTCATGATACAATAATATAGACTATGAGCTATATATCCCTAAACTTCTTTGCCTTTTTTTTTTTTTTACTATTTTGAAAAACATTTTAAAATACTTCAAATAGACCAGGGGTGCTCAAAAGGTAGATTGTGATCTTAAAAAAAAAAAAAAAAAAAGTTTTGCATCGTCACTTGAATTAAGGTGACTTGATTGATTGACATCAAGAAGGGCTTGTCAGCTCCCTTCACAGTTTCTAAGGTAGGCAAACTCCACAATGCAATGCTTTGTTTTCAAGAGTCAGTAGCATTACAAAGAACCAGAAAACCTACCACTTCCATACTAGCTGGGGAGAATCTGGTAAAGTGCGTGCACTTGGTGCAAAGGTTTCGATTTTTGGTATGGTGTTACGTATGGGTATAAGGTTTTCAAAAACCATCGCAAACAAATTGGGCTCGCCCCCTAGTGGTCTGTTTGCAATGAATCAAATATATATGGTTCAACAACAAATAATTGATGAAAGAGATTTTTCAATGGATTCTGTTACTATTGGGTATGATAAACAACATACTAAAAATTCAGGAACAAATATGTACCGGAAAGGCACCATTTTCAAGATGGCGTCCACGATAGCTGCCGGGAGCTGAAAATGCCTATAAACTGGGTTTTAATGTGTAAAAATTCATAATAAATCTGCACTTGGTGAAGAGTTTTAGATTTTTGGTATGGTGTTAGGTATGGGTATAAGGTTTTCAAAAACCATCGCAAACAAGTTGGGCTCGCTCCCTAGTGGTCTGTTTGCAATGAATACAATGGTAGATCTGTCAGTATATGGTTGAAACCCCAAATAATTGATAAAAGAGATTTTTCAATGGATTCTGTTACTATTGGGTATGATAAACAACATACTAAAAGTTTAGGAAAAAATAACTACCGGAAAGCCAACTACCGGAAAGCCATCATTTTCAAGATGGCGTCCACGATGGCTGCCGGGAGTCAGAAATTCTCGACGGCACCCGCCTCCCCGAACCTCTGAATGACGTCATATTGTAGTTTGCACAGAGCTGAACCGAAATAAATTCAGCCCTGAAAGTGGAGTATGAATCGGCCCTTAGAATATACCCACTTCTCCAGATACCACAACACCACTGCTACATTATTATATAAACTAGCCCTTACCCGTTCAAAGATATGAGCTCCAAAATGATGTGCAGTGTGTGGGTTATGGGATGTGCACTGTGCACACAGTATATGAGGGATGGAAAGTAACTTTAACTGGTGCTTGCATGATGTAGGAGCATCAATGTAAGAAACCCGTTTCGTTTAATGGCTACAGAGATACTGTTCCCCCCCCCCCAGCCCCCCCCCCCTCCCCCCCCCCTACTCTTTTCTGACATACTGTATACTGTAACTATTTATGATCATTTTGGAAATGTAAGATCTAATATAGTTTTAGATGTTATCTATGGATACATATACTTTACACTATTTTAGAAATGTGTAAAGAAGTTCATGGAGCAGGTTATTTTTTTCTTTACTATTTCAAGTCAAGGATTCACAAAACAGTCAGTTGTTTTGTTGGCCCAATAACCCATGGGAGTAACCTAAGTCAGATTTAACAGTGATCTTAATCTAGAATACATTTTATCATCATTACCGGTATACAAAAAGAGGAAGAAAGTAAGTTCCATACTGTCTGTGTCAAATAACATTCACACAGAATCCAACCCGTTTGCTGGTAAAACCTCTTCTCATGCCTGGATGTAAAAATTGTTTCCTGCAGTGCTTTAGATTTCAATAAATGGGGTAAATAGCTTTTGTTTGGATGGGATTGCAGAAAAGGTTATTTTTAATAATGCATGAATGTTGTTACTCAGTCATCCTTCTAGTGAGAAGCAGAAGGACGAGCAGATAACAATGTTGGTGTCAGGACCTGGATCTGTGTTTGTGACTTTGCTGCTGCATCTCTCAGGTATGAAGAGATTCTCAGTCATTTAAAACACTTTATTTTCACTTTCCATTTTGTAGCAAACAGTAACAGTAAGACTCCCTAATCAGGAGATAAGCGACCGTCAGGTCACATGTATACACATATAGGCTTGTAAGTGCCATTAAAAGAATCGGCCTGATAGTGGCGCTAAATGGGACAGATCCATGTTGATGAAATGACTATAGACATACTGTGTACCGATTTGCGTGATTTTAGGGCAAAATCTGTAGGAGCAGTGTCCAAAAATGTGTTTTGCAAAAATCGGCCTGACGGTAGCGCTAAATGGGACAGATCCATGTGGATGGCATGAGTGTAGACATACTGTGTACCGCTTTGCGTGATTTTAGGGCAAAATCTGTAGGAGCAGTGTCCAAAAATTTGTTTTGCAAGAATCGGCCTCATGGTGGCACTAGAAGAGGGCCATGTGTGAAATGAAGGGTGGAGGTTGTGGTTTGGCAGCCAAGGAGTGTGTGTGCAAAGTTTGGCATGGATAGGGGTAATGGTGGCGGAGATATGAATGGGGAAAAGTGTGACGTGACGTGACGTGACGTGACGTGGTGTGACGTACAGACAGACAGAAAGCCGGTGGAGGTTTTGAACAAAGTAAAGTGACTTGATGCATTGATCTCAGACAGAAATCATTGACAGTGACTTCATCAGATCGCAGGTTTGAAGAATCATAAAATAGTAATTTATGTTTTAGCAATGCTGTACCACTTTCCTAAATGTATTTGGCAAAAATGTGGCAAACATGACTGAGCTTCACATGTATTTATTTTATTAAGAGTAGTTTATTATTATTATTATTATTAGCATTACATTTAATTTAAAATCAGATTCAATTATTTCTAACTTTCTGTTTCAGTATCTCTAGGCCTAGGGGAAACAAACATCTGTGCCTTGACGGGATCAGTGGTGGAACTGCCCTGTTCTATCACAGATCCTACTTCAACCAAGACATGGTTTACTGCACACCGGAATGGCCAAGAATATGATCTGCAGGAAGTAGATACAAATCGTTTAACGTATGATGGATCTGAACAAAGCAGCTCCACTCTAATGCATGACTTAAGAGAGAGTGATTCAAATATATATGTGTGCCGAGATGATAAGAACCAATCAGAATCACTTAGTCTCAGTGTCACAGGTACAGTAGTGTTCTATCAGTAATGGATTAATATAATAATGATCAATGTAATATTAATGCTTCTTTCACATAATTTTATTCCAGACCTACAGGTGTCTCGTGTAAGTTCAAATGAAGGTCAGGTGGTGCTGAAATGTACCCACAGCTGTAATTCGACTGATACTACCAACCCTACCTACAGTTGGTATAAGAACTCGTACAACTTGGATGAGTCAACTCAATATCTTCATGTTACAGTTCCCTCTACAGACAGTTACTCTTGTTCTTTAAAAGACCATGATTATCTCCGCTCAGCTGCAGTGTGTGAGTATGAAGCAAACATAGGGCATTAGGTTACATTGGCTGCGGTTACATGGACAATATGTATTCATTCAGAATGAACTCATTCCGAACAGAGCTTCATACCCAACGGTTTACACTGAACCTGAATAAAAGTATATTACGATTCAAACGGCATACCACCCCTCCAAACCTGAATGAAAATTCATTCGGAATGGAATGGAACCATTCTGAGGTGTTTACATGAGCATTTTTATTCTGAATGAACAGTCATTCTGAATACAAGTGAAATATACCTACCCATGAGATTTTAATATTGGTCAAATGTGCTAAACACTTTCACACTGCATTTATTTTTCATGATATTATATAAATATAGCTTGATCCAAAATAAATTCTCATTTGTTGCTAAGTAATCTCACACAGATGAATAATCTACAAACAATTTAAACAAACAAGTTTCTCTTCCTATTGATGCTATCAGGGGATAAATGTGTTATAAAAGTGCGATAAAAGTGTTAAAGATAAACCCAAATGAAAATAAATTAATTATTTAAAACAAAACATTAATAAAACATACAGTGGAGAAACAGGTATACTGGGCAGTCTATGAATTAAAATGAGATAATAGAGTTACCAAATATTCAATTAATGAAAGTTACATTTCTGAGATAAGTAAAGACTGAAGGAACTGTATTATGGGTGGAATGTTCATTTCAGTACCATTAGTCTTGAAGATGTAGATTCCTCATAAATATTAATACAATTATGATTAATCAGAACAAGGAATTAGTCTACTCTTTTCACAGAGAATGATATTAAATGTAATTTCATTAAATGTAATTTAAATGCATTTAGATGTAATCCTGACCATCATGATTTTTATTCAGGTGCTGAGGAGAACTGCTGGAGTGTGAATTACAACAAGACGAAAATCTGTGCCCTGGAAGGCACTTCAGTGGAAATGTCCAGTTATTACTCATATCCCAGTGGTTTGGTAGTGACTGACATAATCTGGTTCACTGAATGGAAGAACGGAGAAATCGAACCCCAAAATCTGTCTTCTAAACCAGAATATAATGGTCGTTTAGAGTACAATGGGAATATGATGAACCAGAACCGCCATAAACTGATAATCAAACATTTTACAAAGCACGATTCTACAGAATACAAATTCAGATTTATAACAGATCAGGCAGACGGCAAAGGCAAATATTTTGGTAGTCCTGGAGTGATATTAAATATAACTGGTAAGTAAGCAACCTAACAAAAAAGTACTTTACATATTATGGAATCTTAACCTTATGTCTCTATATTTCTACTTGGTGGGGACAAAACAGTAAATTAATTCAACAAACTATTGACATATCTTGGTCCCCATGATAAATGATGATGTCACACTATTTACCCATCAGCTCTGACAGTGACAGTGACTCCTGCTACCATGGTAACAGAGGGACAGAGAGTGACACTGTCCTGTACAACCAGCTGTCCTCTGAGTGACTTCAAGCCCATCTACATCTGGTACCAGGACAATCTACCGGTATTTAAGCACAGCCAACACAACTATGTGACTCTAGACCCAGTGCTCAGTCAGCATGCAGGAAACTACTCCTGTGCTGTCAAAGACAGAGAGACTGTCAGAAGTCCAGAAAAGACTCTCAATGTCAGATGTGAGTATAAAAATATATTTTAATACTATATAAATAATCAATAGTAAGAAAATATGCAGTATTATTTAAAATAGTGGCTGAGCTGTACAGTATATGCAACAGTGAATCTCAACCCCAACAGTCCTTACACACCGGGAGTGTGACGAATAAACAATGCAGAAATGTGTTGTGAATACTCCACATCAAACTATTAATTTTGTGATGGCTCAATCATATAGGTTGATGCTTTTATTGCGACCATAGGTCGCAGTTTAGTATCAGAACCGTCACATCTTGTCTGTATCTGTCCGTATGGGTAACGCTTGTCTTTTTTGTTGATTGACTCTCACGCCCTGACATCACGCTCTGACATCACTGTGATGTTAGGGGAACCAAATCCCTTTTATGCCCATATATGAAGATCCCTGTGATGCCTGGGGAACCAAATCCCTTTTATGCCCATATATAGAGAAATGGAGATCCCTGTGATGCCAAGGGGTACCAAATCCCTTTTATGCCCATATATGGAGAGCCCTATGTGGAGCTGACTACCATCACCTGGATCTCCATATATGGGTATTCCCCAGAATCCCCTTTAAATATGGAGATCCCTGATCATCAATATTAATATGGCCTACTGGTCAGGGCGCATTGCCATTTCGGCATCAATGCCTGCGGCGTCGCCGGTTCGATTCCCAATCCGGACGACCTTTGTCGCGTGTCACTCCCCATCTCTCTCTTCTCGATTTCCTGTCAGTCTACTGTACTATAAAAAATAAAGGCACAAAAGCCACAAAAAAAAAAAATTATATAAAAAAGAAAAACATGTCCTCTGTGTAACACAAACTCAAACACCAGGAAATAAACCAAATGGCCCAAGAATATAATTAAAGCGGCACTATGTAACTTTCCTCTTCTACCCCGGATTTGAACTTGGTTTCCTGCGCAAGTCCTGAAAATGTTACCATTGAGCGAATAGAGCCTGGTTACTTGCTCAGGGGATAAATTGAATCTTGACCATCAGGTAAAAACATCCAAATGTCTCAATAGAAGAGCAGAAAGACAAAATACAATCAGCACAATTGTGTGGGTTAAAATCTTAATGTATGAATTAAAAAAAAGTTACTTAGTGCTGCTTTAGATAGAACGACACATATTGCTGCACAAGCAGTAATTTAGATCTGTCAACATTTTTTCTAAATTACTACGACAAGTTCATCATTAGCTCTTCCCATAAAGCCTCCTCCACTCTTAGGAGGGAAACCCTAACCTAAACCTTAAAATAAACCCTAGCTGTTCCAATTGATTCATTACATTAAAGATAATACAAAATAAAATAAAAAATCCTGTGAAATGTTGTTTTTCCTGGTTACTGCCAGCTATTACTCTATTTTCTTTTAGATTTACTACTGTATTGCATAATATGTCACATCAGATCGTCCAAAGACCCCCTTGGTCTCAGTGAGCCCCTCTGGTGAGATAAAGGAGGGCGTCACAGTGACTCTGACCTGCAGCAGTGATGCCAACCCACCAGTAAACCCATACTACTGGTACAAGAAGAATTCAACGTCATCAGTGTCTTTTGAACAGAACTACACCATCCTAAACACAAGCCTTCAGGACAGTGGAGAGTACTATTGTACAGCCACAAATGAACTAGGGACTACAAACTCTACTATCCAACTCATCACTGTAACCAGGCCAGGTGGGGAGGATTTTTAATTTGTTTACCTAAAGACACAATGCCAAACTAATTAACACCTGTGTTAACATTTTCATACAGTACCTCATGTCCCCTCTCCAGAAAAAGGAACATCAACAGCTATAGTTGTGGTTGTAGTCGTCACTGTATGCTGCCTCTTCATCCTGTTTCTTCTAGCGCTCATCTACCTGGGGATCAGGTAACATTCATAATACAAATTTCCAGCCAATGCATAAAGTGCTTATTAACATCTGGTACAATGGTTCATTTATTCCCCAACACAATTTCAGCAAGAGGAAATGTCTGAAGTCTGACACTGAGCCTAGTGACCCCGTTCCAAGTGGACAGGTGAGGATGACAAAACTGAAAAACTGCAGATGTGTGAATGCATGTGTGGGATGCAAATAATTCACTACTCTTTGGTAACTATAGACCTATATGTATACGAAATATGAGTGCCCATATCTGTTGCAAGAGGGAGAGTAAGGAAAGAAATGAGAGTGAACCATAGACTGTATAAAAGATATGGATAAAGCGAAGCCATTGGTTTCTATGCAGCGCAAATGACACAATATGGGTCCTTGGCATGGGTGTTGCCATCATAGATTGAAATGCAAACAGAGGAGGCTATTGGCTGCCAACGGTCACATGCAACCGCGGGGATACATGGGAGAATGTGGTCGGAGCCTCCCGAAATACAGCACACGAAGAAGAACACAGCCGGCTGGTATCAGTTTAGTTGGCCACGCCCCCCGCAACTTCATCATCAATTTTAACATAAATGGGACCTTATTTTCACGAAACGCATATCATCATGATTGAAAGGCAATTTTTAACTAGCGATAGGAACCATAAAGTATTCATGAAAATGTTAATTAAGGTTAGAACACGAAAGGGGGAAATTAATGGGATCCAATGGAGAACAATTATTTTTGCAACCGGCCAGGGGGAAAACAGCGCAACTAGCGGCCAATCATAGGAAGTTTTAGTTCCGTATTTGGGCTCATTTTAAATCGGCGGAACTCTCCCCCTGGAGTGAACCAGAGATATAAGAGATATGGGTATGCTGTGTAAGAGCTAAATAAGAAATTTACTTCATCATCTTGTTTGTCTTTGATGTCCATCATCAGCGAGTGTCTGTCCCTGAGCGTGGCAATGTCTCAGCCACACCCACGAGTCCTTCCTCTGCACAGCAGACACAAACCTTGGGGCCACAGGGTGATGTCAACTACTCCACCGTGCACTTCACTCGCTCTAAGAACCAGGAAGTGCCACTATATAGCAATATTCAGAAGCAGAGGGATGAAGAGGAAGCGCAGTATGCCACTGTCAACTTCAACAAGCCCAGTGCTTCCCCCCGGTGAATATCTCCTGTCATTACAACTTACAAAACCTCTTCTTGTGCATAGCTACAGTAGGCCTACACGTCGACATGACGTAACATTGCTTATTTGTGATAATGATGGTTTCCTTTTGTTTGGTTGTTAAAGCAACACAGTGTTGTAAGTAAGGTGTAATGGTTTGTTAATAGTATTCCCTGACTTGCACAACTAGAACAGACCACACATCATTGGGTGTTAAAACACACAGAATTGTCAGAACTAATTTGTTCTTTTGTGTCATTAGACCCAGAGGACAGGCTACTGAGGATGTCACTGACGTGTACGCCACAGTCAGCAAACCACCCAGAGTTTGAAGACAACAGATCACACTCCTACTCTGGGTCACAAACAAAATACAGGTTAAAGGTGATACACCATGCATTTAAAAAGTATTTATGACATATTGTTTATGTCCCAAAAACGTTTTTCAAAAGGTTTGAGGCTAAATTACCACTCCTGAATAGAGCCTCTCTCATTTTTGAATGGCTCTCAGAGCATTTTCAGCTGCAGTACCACCTTTGGCCTGAACTGCCCCCCCCCCAAAAAAAAAAATTTGGGGGAAAAAAAGCAAAATCTGGACAGCCTGTTTTGAGAACCCGTGGGATGCTTTTAACCTCTGCCTTCCCAAAACCAGAGAAAGACACAATGGTCAGAAATGGGACTTTGTGAGGATAGAAGCTGCTAGTGGGACCCCAAAAAAAGGTTTTAAAATAGGAAAAGTGAAATTTCATGGTGTATCACCTTTAAGAATGCAGCTTTCGCCGCCACTTTTATGCAGATATGAGTAACTTTGAATTAGTGAGCAGGCAGGATTTGAGTGCCTTACTCAAAGGCAAGTCAGCAGGACTTGCCAGTTGTCAGATGTTTTGTGTGGTCGTTTGTGGGAATTGAATGTGTGGGCTCCCAGCTAACCACAGGATCATCACTCAGATACAGCTATCTGCTGAACCACTGCTTGTGAATGAATGAATGAATGAATGAATGAATGAACTACATTTTTATTTTAAGTATGCATACTTCTAACACTGCACATTTTTATAAAGGTATACTTTTAAATGTCTACAATTAGATGAGTATGAATGTACAGTATTTGTGTACTGTAGATATATGCTATATATTGTATGGCAATGTGTGTATGTATATTGTATGTTATTCTTCTTCTTACTTATCCCCCCCCCCTTTCTCTATCTTTTGTTATCTCTAATTATTTCTCTTATTTGTTTATTTGACTTTTTATTTCTTACTCTCCTTTTATCGTTTCTTGAGGCAATATGACATATTGTATTGTATATTGTACTATGAAGTATATGCACTGGTATGCTTGAATGTATTGTCTCTCCTGATACTAATAAAACAAGTTGCAAAAAAAGAGTCTGCCTGATAAGAATTGTAGAATGGGCAATACAATACAAAATGCATTTAATTTCCTTAAAGGTGATACACCATGAAATTTCACTTTCCTTTTTTGGGGGTCCCACTAGCACCTTCTATCCTCACAAAGTCCCATTTCAGACCGTTGTGTCTTTCTCTGGTTTTGGGAAGGTTAAAAGCATCCCACGGGTTCTCAAAACAGGCTGTCCAGATTTACTGCCGTCGATGACGTCATCGACGGCCGTTTTTGAAGTTTTTTTTTTTTTTTCAAAAAGTTTCAGGCCAAAGGTGGTACTGCAGCTGAAAATGCTCTGAGAGCCATTCAAAAATGAGAGGCTCTCTATTCAGGAGTGGTAATTTAGCCTCAAACCTTTTGAAAAACGTTTTTGGGACATAAACAGTATCACCTTTAAGATCACTCAAACCACATAATCTATCCTCCTCAACAATGCCGGCATATCTACCCATCTCAATATGAAGGCCAAGTATTGATGATTTGAGCACATAAGGATTGTTTCTTTTTTGACAGGTTATACAGTACAGTTTCCCAGATTATTTTGGGTCATGTCTTGAGTAAAAATGTTCCATTTTATTTTCCTACATTTAAAAAAGATATATATTTCAAAATATTTTCTTTTTTTAAATAATACATATATAAAATGTATTATTAATAATCCATCTTCAAAACATGTGACATCCATAGGGAATGAATTGGACGCTGCTTTCCGCTGCCTCTCCCATGTGCTTTAAATGTAAAAAGAAAAAAAAAACATGTGACTTCTGAAGTTTCAGAATAGGCCTATTGGGGATTTGTTGAATGACAACAGAATTACATCGTATTTCTACTTGGTAGTTCCAGGTGAACACAGACTAGCTTCCAGCATGCATCTGAGCAACAACATTTTTTAGAAAATGTACTCTGTTGATATAAACACACCTTATCCAGAATATGGCAGTATAGACTCATATTGGACATGAAGTCAGGGAAAGATGTAGGCTATTATAATAAAGTTCTAATAGCCATTTGCTAATGTGAGTTTTTTTCTGGGTCTGTGAGAAAACCCTTAGTCAATTAGGATAGTGACCTTGGGTGAGCATAAACTTTTGGACTAGTTTGAGTAAATTATTATTCAGTATTGCAGAAATGTCCAATTCTTGTATTTTGTATCTTGTATTCTCTCTAAATAGGGGTGGCAAAAAATAAGTTACCTCACTCCTTTTCTAAAATAGCAAAATAGTTGATCTACAAGATCTCAATGCGTCACCAAGCTACGTGTTGAGAGCTTGTAGATCAACTATTTTCACTATTTGTTTGGGGGTGAAAAGAGAAAATGTTTGAAAATGTTCGCCTATTTAATGACAAAATAGGGATGCCGCGTTGAAAGTGGTTAATACATGTATGGTTGCATTAAACAATAAATAAAGCCATATCTAAATTATAACAAATGTCACATGTAGATGGACGGGCATCGATTGTGATGAAATCAGATTGATCTGCTAAAACAATTCAGAGTTGGGGACAATGCATGAAATAGAATGGAATAGAATGTAAAGATATATGTGAACACTAGGTGGTGGCAATTACCCAAATGACACCCCTGGACCTGGATGGGGCGGACTCATAGACATTAGAAAGGTAGACGCCTTTTTTGGGCCCCGAGTCGCATGGACAGGGTCTCACAGCACATGGTTGGTTCTACAGACTCCAACTTTCACTCATGGATAGCTCAGATCTTTGCCTACATTCTTAGCTACTTCCCCTGCTGTTACTGTACTTGCATGATATACAGTTGTACAAAACAACATTTTTCAGTAGAATCGCCGATCCAACAAATATGCCCATAGGGGACAAGGACTGAGAGATACAGAGATCTCCATGGGCACATATCTGTTTTACATCACACTGACATCACACACTGACACACATGGACTTATTTACCTTACTGGTAAAGTGGATGAGGAACTATTCACACCTTTCCGGTGATGCTTCAAGAGGTTGGCTAGGGGGTGGACTGTTGCAGAGTCTATCATCTGAAAAAGTAACCGGGGATTGTGACCTTGTGAACTTATTAAACAGGAAAAATATGAATTTCTTGCCTCTTTGACAGCAGTCTGATATGTAACCATGGCTTGCTTAAGAATGTTGTGGTATGTGGCTAGCTTATCCTTTTTCTCCATTTCCATTCAGTCATACGACATTGTCTTTTAATTTCACTTGTGTGGTCATTAGCCAGTACAGGGCATTTGGTTTCTGATGTTTAGTTTTGAAAGGTGCAATTGTATCAAAAATAAGTATACTGTTAAAATGCTTTACTAGCTCATCCACAGAGTCATGAAACTGAGCTGCGATGTAAGGCGGAGCAGCTATGAAGGCATTTTGAAAGTGAGAGGCAGAATTTACATTAAAAACATGAGAGCGGGAGGATACATGGGGCTAGGGGATAGGGAAGCAGGGTCTGAAAAGACAGTTTTGTGATCAGATGGAGGAAATGTACATTGTGTACCGAGAAACCAAATGATAGTATCAAATCGAGTGGGTGGCCCTTCACGTGAGTTGGAACAGTAACAGATGAGAGAGTGTGTGTGTGTGTGTGTGTGTGTGTGTGTGTGTGTGTGTGTGTGTGTGTGTGTGTGTGTGTGTGTGTGTGTGTGTGTGTGTTTAGAGTATGTCATGTTATTAACAGACGGACATGCTCATCTCCTTCCAGCTCATCAACTGGGACCAAGTGGATCAAAACAACAAACAATGCTTGCAGGGCAGAATTAGGACGATACCCACTCATTATCAAAGTAAAAAAAGAGAGCACTTCACTCATTATCAAAGTAAAAAATCGCACCCGTGCGAAGTGAGCGGTGCAAATATATTTAGGGAGCTACATTGTGGACAATTTTCAAGCCTTGTTTTTCTTTAAATAATCTATAATAATAATAATAATGCTTTGTGTGTCTTCAATCAAATGGCCGTGATCGATCAATAACTGTTCTAACCATGAAATAGCCCGAATTCAACATGAGCAGTTTAGTATTCACAATCTGAAATCTGAACCTGAAATCGCACCCGTGCGAAGTGAGCGGTGCAGAAATATTTAGGGAGTACCAGTAAGACTCCCTAATCGGGAGATGGTCGCTTATCTCCACAAATAGGGCAAAAATGGGTTTTTCCAAAATCTTCCTGATCCATGTTGATGACATGAGTGTAGACATGCTGTGTAGTGATTTCCGTGATTTTAGGGCAAAATCTGTAGGAGCAGTGTCCAAAAATGTGTTTTTTAAAAATCGGCCTGAAGGTGGCGCTATATGGGACAGATTCATGTTGATGGGATGAGTGTAGACATACTGTGTAGCGATTTGCGTGATTTTAGGGCAAAAACTGTAGGAGCAGTGTCCAAAAATGTGTTTTAAAAATCGGCCTGCAGGTGGCGCTAGAAGGGGGCCATGTGAGAAATGAGGGGTGGGGTCTCCGCGTTGCTTTGGCGGACGAATAGGTACCGGCCCCGGCTCTCCCGGACGCTCCTAGCCCGAGTTACGGCATTTTATGTGAGCTGCAGTGGAGGGGGTCCTCCACTGGGGTCGCCACCACTTTTGCATCCGTTCTGGAGCACCAGGAGTGGGTGGTCCCCAGGAATTCCCTGTGAGCAGCCCCGTTGGGGTGGTCATTTGGTCATTTTTGCACATGTGGTCATTTTTTACACCTGGGGGTCCCCAGGGACCTGGAGGTCCCTGGAGCTCCAGGGGTCCTTGGAGGTTGTAGTTTGCCAGGTAAGGAGTGTGTGCAAAATGTGGCATGGATGGGGGCAACGGTTGTGGAGATATGAGCAGGGCAAAAGTGTGACGTGTGACGTGTCACTCACGGAGGGACATTTCTTTACACCTGGGGGTCCCCCAGGGACCTGGGGGTCCCTGGAGCTCTGGGGGTCCTTGGAGGTTGTAGTTTGGCAGGTAAGGAGTGTGTGTGCAACATTTGGCATGGATGGGGGCAACGGTTGTGGAGATATGAGCAGGGCAAAAGTGTGACTCACTCACTGACTCACTGACTCACAGACGGACAGCCGGTGGAGGTTTTGGTAGTAAATGCGACCTACGGTTGCAATGATATACTGTGAACTTTGATTTCAAGCCTTTTCTTCGCAATGTACCTACATAGCTTACTTACAGTCACAATGTGATGTGTTCACGTAGCATACGGAAATGTGTAGCCTACATGTAGGCTACAGTACATCCAATTTGCCGAAATCAAGGCTTCAAAACTGAACTCCACAAAGCAATGGATGACGTCATGGGTAGATCTGTCGTCAGCGTAACGGATATAAAAGCAGCAGTCAAACCAACACAGGTAATTTCTCCAAAAGCGGATCACAATTGTCTGGTATCGCACGAGCAGCGAGCACCACATAAAGGCTGAAATGGCCGCCACCATGATTGACACGGAAGGAGCCCCAGCGCCAAAGGTCGTCCCACCAAAGGTCATCCCCTTCTTCCAGACAAAGAATACCTGGAGAAGTGGGACCTAAGGACCTAAGGAGAGACCCACCTGAGGAAGAGGACCTAAGGAGAGACCCACCTGTACAGAGGACCTAAGGAGAGACCCAACTGTTGATGGTGCCTGATTTCCTTGAGCTCTTCAGGGAGAGAGCCACCGCCCCCTTCTTTGTGTTCCAGGTGTTCTGTGTGGGGCTGTGTCTGGATGAGTACTGGTACTATAAGGACCATAAGCTGGACTTTGCCATGTCTACATACCGGTACCTAAATATTAGAATACATGAGGATAGTGCATTCTAATGACCCTGAAAGGTCATGTTAAGATACTTTGAAGACAAAGTCATTCAAAAAGACAAGTCTGGCATGTGGCAGAGTGTTATTTCTGTTGGGACGATATTTGATGTCTTCTTGCAAATGATGGCTGAGAAGCCCAAGACCAAAGAGCATGAAGAGCAGCTGGAATGTCATGCACAGTTTCTATTGCTTTACTTTAACCACAATGACAAAAGGATCTGTAGAGTTGCAGACAAATACTGGACTTGTTTGGTCGAGACTTTCCCACATCTGCTGTGGAGTGGTTCTAGACATTCTAGACATCTTGCAAACATTCTCTCTGTCACTCAGTGCTGACATCCGCAAGGATCTGCCAAACATGACATTATTATAGGTATCACCTTCATGATCACTGTCCCAGTTTAGCCAGAAGGCCGGCAAGATGAGAGACCGATTGTACAAAATTCAACAGTAGTTGCAGATCCAAAGGGGAGAAGGAGGTTCTACTGTATTTTCACTCCCATGAAGTGTCCAGGATATGGGGTTGGTTAGGCGTGGTAAAGCTCGTACTTCGATCTACATGATAATCATAAGCTGTTTATTTATATTCTTTGAATTTCAAAATTGTCTTGAGCTGGATATCTCTATAATACATGAAAACAAACCACACTTTTAGACAGGGCCCTGTGATTAAAGCGCTCTGTCTAAAAGTGTGGTTTGTTTTCATGTATTATAGATAATACATGACTCATACAATTGAGAAATTCAAATGAACTATTTTGAAATTCAAGGTTAGCACCGCTCAATATTTTTTTATTACGTAATTTAGGCGGCCTAAACGCGTTCTAAATCAGAGTTAACCAATCGGGTGCCTATGTGACTATGACGTCATGGACAGATCAACAGAATCGAAGTGTTTCATTGGTCTAGTGGACTCATGTCATCATCATTTGTGATAAACTGTTTATTTATATTCTTTGAATTTCAAAATTGTCTTGAGCTGGATATCTCTATAATACATGAAAACAAACCACACTTTTAGACAGGGCCCTGTGATTAAAGCGCTCTGTCTAAAAGTGTGGTTTGTTTTCATGTATTATAGATAATACATGACTCATACAATTGAGAAATTCAAATTAACTATTTTGAAATTCAATGTTAGCACCGCTCAATAATTTTTTATGACGTAATTTAGGCGGCCTAAACGCGTTCTAAATCAAAGTTAACCAATCGGGTGCCTATGTGACTATGACATCATGGACAGATCAACAGAATCGAAGTGTTTCATTGGTCTAGCGGACTCATGTCATCATCATTTGTGACATCATTTGTGACATCATTTTTTCTAAGCGGTCTATAGGAGCGGTTAGCACCGCTCAAAAAGAGAGCACTTACATGTTATAACCACCTAAAAGAATGCAACGCTTCATAACATAGCCATCAACCATAGTGAAAACCTACAGGGGTGCCCACTGAGTCAGCTGGCCCAGGAACTCTGGGCACAAACTCAAGCACAACTACCAGACGGAAAACCCATTGGACCAAACCAGATAATAAAAAATAAAAAATAAAGCTACCTGACATACTGGAAAGAGACAACTCAAAACCAAAGCAAGATAGAATGCTATCTAGCATTAAAAGAGAATATACATTAGCAGAATATCTGAGCACGGTAAACAACCCAAAACTTAGGAAAGACTTGACTAGGTACAGACTCAGCGAACACAGCCTTGCAATAGAGAAAGGCCACCACAGACAGACCCCGCTCCCAAGGGAAGACAGGCTATGCACCCACTGCACACAAAATGTGGTGGAAACAGAGCTACACACTTTCTATCCACCTGCCTACTATAGTATACCAAGACATCAGAGACACATACTTCCCACAGATTACACACACCCCAAGTGAGTTTGAAAACATGACCAACGACAAAAACCCATACCTACTGGGAGAAATACAACAATGTGCGAACACAGCAGCAGGATTTGTAAACTGTTGCGATAAAAGAAGGCTAAAGAATGGAATACAACCACCCTAAGGTCTACAAACCATTGAATGGCATCCAGACCTACTGCACATACAGTATAAACAGCAGAGCTGCTACCTTTAAACACGTTGTAAATGTGAGGCTTTTTTCCTTTTCCTTTATTTGTATACTATTGAAATCGTATTGAGAAAAAATAAATGCTGATGTATGTATGTATGTATGTATGTATGTATACACACACACACACACACACACACACACACACACACACACACACACACACACACACACACACACACACACACACACACACACACACACACACACACACACACACACACACACACACACACACACACACACACACACACAGTATACTGTATATACTGTACATATGACAAAATTTGACATAGCTCTGTTTACACAATGCTGTACCCCCTCCAACTGTATATGTTATGTTCCCCATTTTCAACTGTTTCTATTATGTTTTGAAACTTGCTTTGGCATGTTTTCTTATGCCAATAAAGCCCCTTTGAATTGAATTGAATTGGATCATGGCTATATACTGAACACCTTGTGTAATATGAGGCATGAAGCCGTAACCCTGTGGCAGGGTAAATTGATCAATTTCAGTTCCTGTTTCTAAGCGATGTTACCTCAGACTCTGCTTAATCTCCCCAGAGCGTCTGTTGAGACTATATACGCAATAATCATTGCATCCTTTTGTGTGGTAGAAAGCTTTTACTAGTGTAGCTCAGCCTCAAACCCTCGCTTGTTACTTGTGCCAGCAGAGCGTGCAAGTACTGCGATCGGCTGGTTATGTATGTCGGTGTCCTTCTTTGTTTAAGCCTGTACCCCAATCAAGGACCAGCATTTCTGAGAACGTCATCATTAACAGCCAATGAGGGACCAGCATTCCTGGTGATGCCAACGGTGATGTCACTGGCATCGCCAGTGATGATGCCAGTGGTGAGCACACCTCATGGCAAGTACAGTAGGCAACATGGCCTACTTGGCCTACTTGTGCGCTAGGCGCAAGTTGGCACCTCGTCAGAGTGCAGTTCTAGAAGTTTATCATTCTGTTCGGAAGAAGAATTTGATAAGGCGGCTGAATCAATGCAGTGAGGTAGGCATTCCACTCATCCTCTCAGGGCTGGATTAACCATTGGGCCGGTGGGGCCGTTGCCAGGGGCCCTTGGCTCTCAGGGGCCCTTGGGGGAACTGGGCCGTGTGGTCATTGACAATTTACTACTGTATTCAATCTCCTATGACTTTTCTCTTCTCTGCTTAGAAGGACTTTTTAAGAAAACCTGCAACTTACTCGCTCCTCAGCGACACACAGGCTATGCACGCATGCACACAGTTGCCCACAAGTAGCAGCCACACCTCTCAGGTGACAGACGCACCCACCCACCCACCCACACACCCACACCCACACACACACACACACACACACACACACACACACACACACACACACTCTTGCCCGCAAGTAGCAGCCACATCTCACACACAGTGCTACACTCATGCAGCTCTTCTCACTTGACCCATCTTGTCAGCTTCACTTGAAAATAGCTGTCAGTGTTATAGTTTGCGGGTGTTAACTTATGCAAACGGTTTGGAGAAACAAGTGAGAAACACTGTGGACTAAAGTCAAATTACTGTGCTTCCTTTTTCCATCTCCCCTATCATCACATTAGAGTTGAATTAACAAGTTAAAAACCAACCAGCCTTACAGAACAGAGACAAACAAGTGCGTTAACATATTTAGCACATTTATTGTACTGATGATGATGATATAATCCTACTTTTTTGTGTATGTCTCTGCACTGGTGTGAAATATGTGTGAAATAATGGATAATGTATTTTCCCTTTGTGAATTAATATAAACTAAAACGTAATCTCTTCACGGCAACTATACAATACGATTTCACGATATAATAATATAGACCTCGACTTATTTTGGTATTTTACCCCATGGTATTGAATATGAAAAAGGGTCAAGGTATTGCTTTAAGTAAACGTAAATAAATACAAATGTTCCATGAAAAACAGACAACAAAGTAATACTGTTTACATAAGCAGTAGCTGAAACTGATTGATTGGTCTTCAGAACAATACATTCCTTCAGTAAAAAATGAATTCCCATGTATTGTCTCTTCAGAGCGGGATTTTGATTTGTGAAGCAAACATTTGCTACATTAATATTTATTTTCTTTTTCAGATTTTTCAGTTGTTCCAAGAACCCATTCATGTACTATAACTGAAGTCAGATACCACGGTGCCCTTCATTTGGAATACACTTCACTATTACATCATATACAAAAAGAGGAAGGAAGTCACTTCCACACCGTGACTGTCTGTGTCAAATAACATTCTCACACAGAGTCTAACCTGTTTGCAGGTAAAACTTCTTCTCATGTATTTAAAAAATATCTAAGTAGCCTGCAGTGCTTTATATTTCAACAAATGGGGTAAATTGCTTTTGTTTGGGTGGGATTGCAGAAAATGTTTTTTATTAATGCATGAATGTTGTTACTCAGTCATCTTTCTAGTGAGAAGCAGAAGGACGTCCAGACCCACCATGTTGGTGACACAGAGGTCTGTGTGTGTGGCTTTGCTGCTGCATCTCTCAGGTATGAAGCGATTCTGTCATTTCTTGACCAAATCATCAGAATCGGAAGATTCTGTGTTAAAAGTGTCACATTATTTTTTGTAGCAAACCGTAAACATACATAATGTATTTTGTACTGTATCCAACATGTTATCAGAATGTGTTTATGTACACATACAAGGAAAGTGACTTGATGCATTAGGTTCAGACAGAAATCATTGACAGTGACTGCAGATTGTAGATTTGAAGAATCATAAAATAGTAATTTATATTTTAGCAGTGCTGTACCAGTTTCTTAAATGTATTTGACAAACATAAAAGTAATGTAAACAACTGAGCTTTACATTTATTTATTTTATTAAGATTAGTTGTCTATTTATTACTATTATTAGCATTACCTTTTTAAATGTGATTCAAGCATAAACATGCACAATCCATCCTCTCAGATGCTTCATGTTTTGAAAGCATCTCTAGTATTAAATCCAATCAAACCTCTACTGTTCTAACTTCTATTCCACTCTGTGTTTTGGTTCCTTTGTGTCCAGATAAAGTCCAGTGTTGTCTTCATATTTCTAACATTCTGTTTCAGTATCTCTAGGGGAAACAAACATCTGTGCCTTGAAGGGATCAGTGGTGGAACTGCCCTGTTCTATCATAGATCCGAAATGGTTTACTGCACACCAGAATGGCCAAGAATATGACAATCTGCAGGAAGTCTCAGTAGATACAAATCGTTTAACGTATAATGGATCTGAACAAAGCAACTCTGCTCTAAGAATCCATGACCTGAGAGAGAGTGATTCAAATACATACGTGTGCCAAGATGATAAGGGCCAGTCAGAATCACTTAGTCTCAGTGTCACAGGTACAGTAGTGTTCTATCAGTAATGGATTACTATAACAATGATGAATGTAATATTAATGCTTCTTTCACATATTTTTATTCCAGACCTACATGTGTCTCGTACAAGGACAAATGGTCAGTTGGTGCTGAAATGTGACCACAGCTGTAAACCGACTGATATTACCAACCCTACCTACAGTTGGTATAATACCGCTTTTACACCCAGAGGGGAGTATGTGGGTTATGATAATCAATATCTTCCTCTTACAGATACCTCTAAACATGGTTACTCTTGTTCTATAAAATATCATGATTATCTCCGCTCAGCTGCAGTGTGTGAGTATGAAGCAAACATACAACATTAGGTCACATTGATATTGTACTGTATGTGATTTTAATAATATTGGTCAAATGTGCACTTTCACACTACATTTCATTTGTTATCATAATATTATATATTGAATATAGCTTGATCCAAAATAATTTCTCATTTGTTGCTACGTAATGCTATGTTTTCATATTGATCAGGGGATAAATGCAGTGTTAAAATAACCCAATGTCAGTGTACTAAATTGGGCAGTCTATGAATTAAAATGAGATAATAGATATAATCTATATTTTTTAAACCAATTATTCAATTGATGGCAGTTACATTCCTGCTATCAGTTTCTGTAGAATGAGAGAAAATAAATGTCAAATGCAGTACAGGTTAAATGTTCCTTTCAGTGCCATTAATGTTCAGGATGTAGATTCATCATATAATATATATATGAAGGAAATTATGATTAATCAGTAAAAGGAATTAGCCTACTCTTTTCACAGTGTATGATATTAAATGTAATTTAATTAAATGTGATTTAAATACATTTAGATGTAACCCTGACCATCATTTTGATTCAGGTGCTGAGGAGAACTGCTGGAGTGTGAATTACAACAAGACGAAGATCTGTGCCCTGGAAGGCACTACAGTGGAAATGTCCAGTTATTACTCATATCCCATTGGTTATGTAGTGAATGACGTAATCTGGTTCACTCAATTGAAGGACGGAGTTTACACAAATCTGTCTTCTAACGCAAAATATAATGGTCGTTTAGAGTACAATATGATGAACCAGAACCAACATGAACTGAAAATCAAAAATGTGAGAAAGTACGATTCGGCAGAATACATGTTCAGATTTCTAACAGATAAGGAAGACGGCAAATATAATGGTATTCCTGGAGTGATACTAAACATAACTGGTAAGTAAGCAGCCTATAATAAAAGAGTACTAACTATGGACTTTTAAAGTTAATTTCTCTCTATATTTCTACTTAGTGCGGACAAAACAGTTCATTAAAAGAAAGTATAGGCTTGTATCTTGGTCTCCATGATAAATGATGATTTCATACCATTTACCCATCAGCTCTGACAGTGACAGTGACTCCTGCTACCATGGTAACAGAGGGACAGAGAGTGACACTGTCCTGTACAACCAGCTGTCCTCTGAGTGACTTCAAGCCCATCTACATCTGGTACCAGAACAATCTACCGGCATTTCTAAACCACAGCCAACACAACTATGTGACTCTAGACCCAGTGCTCAGTCAGCATGCAGGAAACTACTCCTGTGCTGTCAAAGACAGAGAGACTGTCAGAAGTCCAGGAAAGACTCTCAATGTCAGATGTGAGTATACAAATATATTTTAATAATATGCTGTATAAATAAACATTTATATTCAGGATGTGCAGTATTATTAATAATATTTGCTGTATTTTTTTTTTTTTTTTTTAGTATAATAAGAGTGAACCTCAAACCCAACCCCAAAGGTTATTGTGGGTTTTTTATTACACACTGGGAGCGTGACGAATAAACAATACAGAAATGTGTTGTGAATACTTCACATGAAACTATTAATTTGGTGGTGCCTCATTTTATAGGTTGATGTTTTTATTCATGGTTAAAAATAGATTGTGTCTCAAAAAATAATTGCATCGCTTCATTGTTTCAGCAGTATGGACCTCACCCTAACCTTAACCTAAATCTTAACCTTAAGTTAAACCCTGATTGTTAGATTTGATTACAAAATCCAGAGGAGACATGTTTTAAGTAATGCTTAAAAGCCTTACTTAAAACATGTCCCTGTGTAACACAAACTCAAAACACAAGGAAATAAACCAAATAGCCTAAGAATGTAATTAAAGCAGCATATGTAACTTTCCTCTTCTACCCAAGTCCTGAATTTGTTTTACCATTGAGCTAATATAGCCCGTCTGCTTGCTCAGGGGATAAATTGAATCTTGACCATCAGGTCAAAATTCGTGTCAAATCCTGTGTTTATAGATAGAGATATCCATGACCTTTGACACGATCTAAGAAGAGCAAAATACCACCACCCCAGTTGCACAAGTTATATTGTATTATAAGGTAGGCCTATATTGTATTGTATAAACTACAAATTGGACAACATTACATTTTATTAATAAAAATGTTGCAGTATGTACTGCAAGTTCATCATTAGCCCTGCCCACAAAGCTTCCTTCACTCTTTAAACCCTTAAGGAGTTAAACCCTAACATAAACCTTAAAATAAACCAGATCCTAGCTGTTCCAGTTGATTCATTACATTAAAAAGTAATTCAAATATATATAATAATGTTGTTTTTCCTGATTCCTGTGAGCTTTTTCTCAAATTTATTTTTTTAATTCACAGTGACATATTCAGTACATTTCTATCAAGTTTTCTACAGTATTGCATAATAATATCATGTCACATCAGACCGTCCAAAGACCCCCTTGGTGATAGTGAGCCCCTCTGATGAAATAGAGGAGGGCACTTCAGTGACTCTGACCTGCAACAGCAGTGATGCCAACCCACCAGTGCACAACTACACCTGGTACAAGAAGAATTCAACGTCACCAGTGTCTTTTGAACAGAACTATGTCCTAAACGCAAGCATTCAGGACAGTGGAGAGTACTATTGTACAGCCACAAATGAAGTAGGGGCTACAAACTCTACAATCCAACGCATCAGTGTAACCAGGCCAATTGGTGAGGATTTTTAATTTGTTTACCTAAAGAAGACAACAGTCGACAGCTTTTCATATTTTAGAGTATTTTGTAATGACTGGACAGTGTCAAACTAATTAACTTTTTCATACAGTAGCTCCAGAAGAAGGAACATCGACAGCTATAGTTGTGGCTGTAGTCGTCACTGTATGCTGCCTCTTCTTCCTGTTTCTTCTAGCGCTCATCTACCTGGGGATCATCAGGTAACAATACAAAGACAGCTCAATTTCCAGCAAATGCACAATGTGCTTATTAACATCTGGTACAATGGTTCATTTATTCACCAACACAATTTCAGGAAGAAGAAATGTCTGAAGTCTGACACTGAGCCTAGTGACCCCGTTCAAAGTGGACAGGTGAGGATGACAAAACTGAAAGACTGCAGATGTGTGTGAATGTGTGTGTCCGTAGTGTGGGATGCAAATAATTCACCACTCTTTGGTAACTGTATATCCCTAAATGTATGCAAGATATGTATGCACATATCTGTTGCGAGAGGGAGAGTAAGGAAATAAATTAGAGTGAAATAGATTTGGTCATGGTGGACCTCCAGAAGGCATTTGACACCGTAAATCATTCTATTCTGATTGAGAAACTAAAAGCCATCGGTCTTGACAGCACAGCAGTGAGTTGGATGCAATCTTACCTGGTGGGGAGGGAACAGGTGGTGGAGATTAACGGTACCCTGTCCCCCCCCCTCCCAGTAAGCTGTGGTGTTCCTCAAGGTAGCATACTGGGACCTCTGTTGTTCCTAATAGACCTATACGTGAACGACATGGCATCTGTTTGTGACTGCAACCTGTTCCTGTTCGCGGATGACTCGGCTCTCCTAGTCTCGGGCAAGGACCACTTGCAGGTTGAAAAGACACTTAACTCTGAACTAAGTAAGATCTGCACATGGCTTAATGACAACAAATTATCAATTCACCTGGGAAAAACTGAGTCCATCCTCTTTGGATCAAATCATAACCTCAAAAAAGTCGATAACTTCACAATCAAAGTGGGTGACAAGGTCATAACACGAAAAAACGAAATCTCTTACTTAGGATGTATCATTGAAGCTAATCTTTCCAGTGAAAAGATGACTTCTAAAGTAATAAATAAAATCAACCAACAAACTCGTTTCCTACAGAGGATCGCCCCAATGGTCAATTTCAACACACTGAAGACCATAATAATCCAGGCCCTCTTTGACTACGGAGTCCACGTATGGTATCGTGACACCCCACAAGCCCTGAAAACAAAACTCCAAACAGCCCAAAATAAACTAATTAGGGTCCTGCTTAACCTTCCCTATCAGACTCACCTCACCACTACTCACCAGTTAAGAGTGGGGTGGCTCAGAGTAGATGACACAGTACAGCAACTTGCAATGGGCCTGGTGTACAAGATACACTACACCACCATGATACCCAAGTACCCGTCAAAATACTTTATAAACATTAAGGATGTCCATAATTACAACACCAGAGGCAGCGCCACAGATCACTTCAACCCAGAGTCAAAACCAACAAAGGGTCAAACTCTTTTTTCTGCTATACCACCAAAATGTGGAAAGCCTTACCGAAGGCCATAAAGGAGTGTGGATCACAACTTCACAAGCATCCTTTAAAATTGCCCTGAAAAACCACTTACACGTTCGCAACTGGTAAAAAAACTAACCTAGCCCAACCCTACCCTCCCCTGCCCCTTCTTTGTATATACTTACTTACTTACTGTTTTAGACTCTTTTTTTTTGTTCTCTCATTTTTCTTTTCTTTACATATCTACTGCATAGTACTGTGTTCTATTCGTCTGTCATTCAATGTTATATGAGATACTTAAATGGTTTCCTGTGGAAATAAGCTTAGTCTTTTCATGGATCTACTTTTAGTAGACCTTGTACCAGTGAACTGTACCGTCATGAAACTGTACCTTTTCCTATGCAAAGTAACTTCTAATAAAGTCTTCAATCAATCAAACAAGAGATATGGGTATGCTGTGTAAGAGCTAAATAAGTCATCATCTTGTCTTTGATGTCCAACAGCGAGTGTCTGTCCCTGAGCGTGGCAATGTCTCAGCCACGCCCACAGGTTCTTCCTCTGCACAGCAGACACAAACCCCAGAGCCACAGGATGACGTCAACTACTCCACCGTGCACTTCACTCGCCATAAGAACCAGGAAGTGCCAATATATAGCAATGTTCAGAAGCAGAGTGATGAAGAGGAAGTGCAGTATTCCACTGTCAACTTCAACAAGCCCAGTGCTTCCCCCCGGTGAATATCTCCTGTCATTGCAACCTACTCAACTTCTAGTTGTGCATAGCTACAGTACATGTCGACATGTAACATTGCTTATTTGTGATGATGGTTTCCTTTTGTTTGGTTGTTAATTAATCACTGTGTTGTAAGTAAGGTGTAATGGTTTGTTAATAGTATTCCCTGATTTGCACAAATCAGGCTACTTTGAAAGGAAACTAATTTGTTCTTTTGTGTCATCAGACCCAGAGGACAGGCTACTGAGGATGTCACTGATGTGTACGCCACAGTCAGCCATCCACCCAGAGTTTGAAGACAACAGATCACACTCCTACTCTGGGTCACAGACAAAATACAGGTTAACCATGCAGCTTTCGCCGCTGCTTTTATGCAGATAAGAGTAACTTTGAATTAGTGAGCAGACACGACTTTAGTGCCTTGCTCAAGGGCAAGTCAGCAGGACTTGCCGGTTATCAGATGTTTTGCGTGGTCGTTTATGGAAATTGAATGTGTGCCGTTTTGATTGTGTTGTGGTCTCTGGGCTTCTCCTCAGGGGTCCCAGGAAGCTAACCACAGGATCATCACTCAGATACTCATTCATACTTGTGAATGAATGAATGAATGTATGAAATTCTTATTTTTGTGTCATGCCAAAAAATACGTTTGAGATATGGAAAGCATATGCATAGTTCTAACACAACACATTTTCTAAATGTCTACAATTAGTATGAATGCACAGTATGTGTGTAGATACTGTATATTGTATGACAATGTGTGTAGATAGTGTATATTGTATGTTATTCTGATTATTCCCCCCCTTTCTCTCTTTTGTTTTTCTCCTTACTCTCCTTTTATTGTTTCTTGCTTGAGGCAATATGAAATGTTGTATAGAGGGTATTTTTTGTATGTACATTATTTTCTGTGGACCCCAGGAAGAATAGCTGTTGCCAGGTGTAACAGCTAATGGGGATCCAAAATAAACTCAAACTTAAACTCAAACTAAAAACTATGCATGTCCACTGGGACCCGCCCACCTAATCTAGACTGAGTGGCAACCATAGAGTTATAATAAGAAGGTGGCAACACATTGAGCAGCATGGAGCGTTGGAGTTTGGAAGTGCTAATCACTCAACGGTCCTGCATACCACCTGACCTGTTTCTAAATTGCACATAGTGCAGGAGGCAGCAGGATGTTGTGTTGTTGAAAACGAGCTCTTCCAAACTCTGACACTTGGAAAAATAATCCCCAGCACAAAATGTCTTGACAGAAAGCGGCTCATAACATGCCTATGGTGGATTTTTATGAAACAAAAACTTTGCAGATAGAAAGAGGATAATTCAAGCTTTTAGTAAAGCCGCAATGTTGGTGAGTTAACTTTGTTTAATACAATCAGAAAGGACTTTTCTGTTTGGATGTATGGGCTGTCAATGGCAGAAAATAGTTTTTTTCCACTCAGGCAGGTGTTCCCACATAGTTTCCAGCAACAGTGATGTCACGTGCATACCCTATGAAGTATAATGCACTGGTATGCTTGAATGTATTCTCTCCTGATACTAATAAAAACAAGTTGCAAAAAAGGTATTTGCCTGATAAGAGTTGTAGAATGCTGGGCAACACAATAGGCTACAAAATGCATTTAATCTCCTTAAGATCACACAAACCATATAGCCTCTATCCTCCTCAACATTGCCTACACCCATCTCAATATGAAGGCCATGTATGCCATTGCCAGCCCTGATGCCTGATCTGAGCACATAGTGTAGTGTCCAAGACTTTGGCACTACTGGTTGCCGATGGCCAGGGTTGATGTTAAAACGTGTGCTCAATAAACTGATGTCGTTGAGTTAAATCAATTATATTTATTCTCGGTTACTTCAGTCCTCTACAAATAAATAAATAACAGACCAAGCTCTTGAGACACAGTAGGCTACTTGGAAAACAATAGCAACACCTGAGGCTGAGTGATTATAGATCTGCAATCAGGCCTTGCCCATGCATGCCCTTCAGATCATCAGTAGAAAAAGCATACTGGCTCAAATGGCTCTTGTTTCTTTTTTGACAGGTTATACAGTAGGCCTATTAGGCAGGCGTAGGCTACTGTAGGCCTACATCACTGCCTGTTTCCCAAACAGTGGGTGTGGGTTGGAACTTGGGAAGTTGGGACCCATTTGTATGGGTCACGAGTCACGACTTGAGTAAAGATTTTCCATTTTCGGCCGGTCATCGAGGCGACGGACCACCGCCCCGCCAGAGGCGTGCTGGCCGGGGACATGATTTGAACGGTGACCCTGGGGCCGGGGACATTGAATTGGACATTGAGGCCTCCGCTCGGACACACATAAAAAAAACATGTTATTACCTGTTGAGTTATTCTCTTAGCAGCACGTTGCATTCGGGTGAAGAAGGCAATGGAGAGAGACAGTATATTCAGCGCAAGCATGGCATAATTTATTAGCTGGACGCACACAGTGCGACCGCAGCTCAAACTCGGTAGTGGACAGACAACAACAGAACACACATAGTGCTTCAGTTCCTACAGGAAGTGACAGCAGTGCACCATATAAGGAGTGTGCTGTACCTGACAGGTGGTACAGCTGTGGAACTGTAGCCCCTCACTGTGGCATAACTCTGTATGGACATCTTCAGTAAACTCAGAAAGAACCATAATATAGAGTCTATATTATAGACCTATACTGTATTACATAGAGACACACGGGCGCCTACAAATTCACGCCCCCTATTGTGATAGCGGCCCCACTTTGGGTAAGGAAGAACGGTGCACTGCAGCTTCCAATGTTCATAATGTCCATAATTTCAGTGGTTGACTACTAAGGCCAATGACGATTTTTGGTGTTCTAATAAAGTGTCCCATGAGTTTAATTTTGCCTTTTTAAAGTGGCATATCTGTCATCTTGATACTACCTACATTTGGCACACCCTATAGAACTGAGGACATTATCTGTCATTGACATTCAACATTAATATGCTTTACCTGGGGGGAGGCAGTGGGTAAAGCAGCAATTAATTTCCTTCCAGCATCCAGCTGAGAGCTGCAACAAAAACATTTAGAAAATGTATGATACTCTGTTGATATAAACACACCTTATCCAGAAGATGGCAGCATATACTCATATTGGACACAAAGTCAGGGACAGATGTAGGCCTATACCTAT
>NC_137829.1:21596658-21634158 GCF_963921795.1 Nannobrachium achirus
ATTCAACAAATGATTTGGAGTGGACTTTCAATGTGTAATCTAGTTTTTATGGTATAAATAGAATGTGGTATCGGAAAAGGTGTCATTCAGGAACCGGTATCGAAGAGATATCCAGAGATACCCAGCCCTAATGCAATGTGTTTCTGAGCTTCGTTGTACAGGAGCGTCATACGACGAAGTATAAAAATGCTTCATCTTGACCGAGATGTTTAAAAACAAGTATGATAAACTAAACACCACTACAGCAATGGGAAGCCAACCCTGTTCTTCCCTCGGCAGCAGATTGGCTCAAAGAGCTTTGATTATTTGGTCAATTGGTCTCTCCTCAAAAGGGTCCACACTCACAGAGATGTGTTTTCATAACCTACTTTCATATGGATGCTATGACGTGATCCAAACACATTAGAGTAATGTTAGCCAATGCCATGATAGCAGTCTTATCTCAACATGTGGAGACAGTCTCACAACTTTATCTTGATGAGTCACGTCTCTCATGTTTAGAAAATGCAGATATACAGTATGTGTATACTGTAAATACACTAGACCAGGGGTTCCCAAACCTTTTTGGCTCGGGGCACCCCTATAATTTTTTTTTTTCCATCCGAGGCACCCCTACATTATTATATTCCTAATTTTCACTCCCAGGACCTTATATTCATAGCATATTTTAGTGATTATGTTGCGAGGAAAGCGAGATAATAGCCATTTTGGTAAGAACTGACTGAAAATAACTTTGTACTTCAAGTTTAAAATGATACTAAATATATTTTTAAATGTCCAAATAGATGTAAAATATTATCAAATTATCTCGCGGCACCCCTGGACTGCCGTCGCGGCACCCCAAGGTGCCCTGTCACCCACTTTGAAAACCCCTGCACTAGACTACTATGGCTGTGAGTAATGTATAATTACTCATCTGGCAAAATACTGCAAACACTAGGCAATAAAACACATTAGGCAAATAAACACTGTTGAATGCATGCTGCAAACCCTCTCAGACACACTGTACATGTACATGCACAAAGCATGGAAAGTGCACAGATGTGCACATGCGGTCACGCGCACGGTCATGCATACACGCCCACGCACGCACGCGCACACACACACACACACACACACACACACACACACACACACACACACACACACACACACACACACACACACACACACACAGACACAGATGGTTTGAGCAGGGTTTTTGGGGCAGGGCAGGGCTATATAGGCGGGGTGTGCTCTGCACTGTGTCTGTGGTTGTCCATGATGAATCAGTAATTATACAATCCTACCGATGCTCTCGAAATATCCTGATTTAATTCCTCCTCCCCTGGTCTAACTCTATCGATGGAAATGAACCGAAGACAACTGCCCAAAACGTAATGAAGCACCTGCCCTACATGTGTCAACGGGATGTATTCATCCATATGGAGTTCAGTCACAAATTATGAGCATTAGAAACAACTCTCACACACAAGGGACTTCAATCTGTGATGCCATTCAAAACACGCTGACCATGAATGGAAAGACAGTTGGGTTCCTTCAACACGAGTGGTTCTGGGTTCCACTTGTGGGTCAGGACATGACAAATCACATTCAGGCACGTTTAAACGCTGAAATCCAGTGGGGATATGATAATAAAGGATGACTCTCCAGATGTGTTCATGTCATGTGTATCTAAACTATAGATACACATGACATGAAGCCTACACCCTTTAGATTCTAAAGGGTCGTGTGTGTGTGTGTGTGTGTGTGTGTGTGTGTGTGTGTGTGTGTGTGTGTGTGTGTGTGCGTGTGCGTGTGCTGTGCGTGTGCGTGCACACGCACTGCTGGGGTGGTTTTAGGTCTTTCAATCTACATGCACGCACATGTGCATGCACACACAGCTGGTGTCTGTGCTCTACCCCTCGCCTGCCATAGAGCATGCTTCCAGTGTGTGTGTGTGTGTGTGTGTGTGTGTGTGTGTGTGTGTGTGTGTGTGTGTGTGTGTGTGTGTGTGTGTGTGTGTGTGTGTGTGTGTGTGTGTGTACACAATGAGGAAATAGAGGGAGAGAAAGGGAGAAAGACATCCTGTTCATGTAAATACAGAACGTTACCAGGGCGGTGCTGAGCAAATGAAAGAAGAAAAATAAAAACATTAAAGGACAGACAGAGGAGTAGAAAGACGTCCATCTGTCCGTCCGTCCATCCGTCTGTCCGTCCAACCGATCGTCCTTAGTCTCCGGAAATTCTCCGGAAACTTATTCGACACATATATATTCGACTTGAAGATTTTTATCACATTTTTGGATATTACTCCTACAGATTTTCGCACAAATCGGTACACAGTATCTCTATAGTCATGCGATCAATATGGACCTATCCAATTCTTCATATTCCATCAACATTGCTGGTCAACAATAATCTGACCTGGCGGAGACCTGAGCTCCGAGGAGCACTTTTTCTAGTTTCTTATTTTTCTTATCTAATCTACTTATCTCTTTATCTATCTATCTATCTATCTATCTCTTTGACAGCCAGACAGTGAATCATCCATTCTTGTCAACACTTTGGTTTACAGTAAGTCTGAACCTGAAATCCACTAAGAACTACCTCACCTGAGCTTGTACAGTGCAGCCACATAAAAGACTTGTATTCAAAGCCAGCTGCATGTTCAGGTTATTAACCATTCCTTTTAAATGAATCAGAGATTACATCACTGTCCTACAAGAGAGATAAGGTGGTGGTGGTGGTGCATACAGGGAATTATAAATGCCCCATGCTAATGAAGACGCTCAAGATGAAGCATAATATAACAATACAGCGGTAGTTTGGTACTGTGGAATATCAACACCAACCTCCACTGGCACCAAACTCAACGGACCACACACGCTGCTAGAGATAGACCACATGCAGAGTTTCCATCCGTAATGTATTTGTTTTAATAATCAAATCTCTGCGACCATACAAAAATAAACATGACTCTAATTTATCTAATGACGGATGGGAAAGAATGCATGTATTGTTGACTGTAACAGAGGAGCTTTTTAGTGTTCAAGTGTCTTTCATAATTGTAGAGGTTCCAGCTGAGGTTCCAGCTGAGAGTACCAAACAGCTGGTGGGGATTTGTATATCATATCAACGGGAGCTTTTTGACAGGGGTAGCTGAGCTGTAAGGGCTCGGATGACTGTAATCTTCCATACATTGGACTACGTCATGCCACAGACAGAACACAATTTGATGACATGTAGTTAATAAGACAGTGGTTTAGGAGGGTTACAAATAAGTGACATTCGAGTTTTGACCAAAATAATTGACAAGTGGTGGTTTATTTTCAGCCGCACGACCAGACAATGCGCGGACTAGCCTTTAATGAGGAGACCCCAGACAGACAGAGTGCCGTCTCAGGAACAGGACTGATGCTGGAATTCATGGTTGCATGATCAGATGATTCAATGGTCCACTGCACATTTCTCATTGTACGCCAATGTTTTAGTTTTAGTCTAGTTTTAGTCTTAATGCGAAGGGATTAAGACAGAGTTGCGTCACCTCATCTTTCTTCATCGGGTCTTCTATTGGCAAATAGTTACAAAGTGCTGAACTGTAATTTTACTGAATGCATTGGAGTCTATGAGCGTTTGTCACTATTTCGAGTTACATGAACCACGTGACCAGCGTGGGGTTTCTGCCCCCGCAATGGCGCAACTAGATGGCTCTGCTCACAATGAGAACTTGTAGATCTGCTATTTTCCAGACAATTCACCACAGAGAAGCGACACCAGGGTTCACGTGGTGAAGTCTATCTCATTTTTAAGCTTCACAACGGTTTCATCTTTCACATAGGCCTAAATTAACACACACACACACACACACACACACACACACACACACACACACACACACACACACACACACACACACACACACACACACACACACACACACACACAGTCACACACACACACACACATATCCACACATCAGGTAGAACACAGCACTGCGCGCACACACACACACACACACACACACAAATGACAAATTAACAAATTTGAAACCTTGGTTGCAGACCTACCCACAAATGTTTGCAACTGTTAACTTGGGTTGTTGTATCATAAGTAAACGGGGAAGTTTTTGTTTTGTTTTTGATGTGTATTTGAACTGTGATGTGTCTCGACGGCACTGCGAATGAAGGCAACCTCAATGTCCCCTGGAGAATAAACAAAGGTTTGAATGAACATAGGAAATCATTCACACACATTGTCATTGTTCCGGTGGCCAAAGCAAGCTGTCGGGCAGAAACCATCTCCATATTTTAACTTTTTGTGTTCTTTCGTAAATTAACGCCCTACTTCAGTGTTTCTCAACGTGGATTCCAGGAACTCTGTTGGTTCCTTTAGGGGGGTCTGAATGGACCCATACAAGTCTGTACTTCTGACCGTGTGAAAATGGAACCAAATTGGTCCATTTGGTTCCATTTGTACACTGTCAGAGTTAAGGGGAGACCTTGAAATGTAAAAGTTTGAGAAACACTGCCCTACAGTACGTGATCAATGATAATACCACAGTGTCGCATAAAAGCATCAAAAGTAGCAGACCTAAAAGCTGCAAACACAGCACAAAGCAACACATTTTAACCTTGGTATCTTCGACATCTAGCATGACTACATTATTTCTGGTGAGTAGAAATGATGTTACGCGTCTAGCCTCAACATGAAAACCACCAGCCACTCTTTGTACTCCACGGACTGCATTATATCCTACACGTCTAGATGATAGCATGTGATAGTAGAGGTGTGGACAGGCAAGCCCTGGGGATGTGAGTTAAAGGCCCAGAGAGGAAGAGACGACAGAGACCCAGGCAGGTATGTCGATCTACTCCTAATGTTGGACATCTGTTTCTGAGGGGATTTCAGGTCTCTCTCTCTCTCTGTGTGTGCGTGTGTGCGTGTATGCGTGTGTGTGTGTGTGTGTGTGTGTGTGTGTGTGTGTGTGTGTGTGTGTGTGTGTGTGTGTGTGTGTGTGTGTTCTCGCTCAGCGAAGTGACGATAGGGCCTATATATGTATGCCTGACTCTGCAATCTGCGTTTTCTGTGACTCATCACCCAATAATGCACTCTGGCACGTTCCTACGCACACACACACGCACGCACGTGCGCACACACACACGCACGCACGTGCGCACACACACGCACGTGCGCACGCACGCACGCACGCACACACACACACACACACACACACACACACACACACACACACCCACACCCACACCCACACAGTGAGTAACTGGTCCTCCACCATTGTGATCTCACTCGGAAACAGCTGCCATATACTCACATAGGTCAAATTAAGGGGAAGGTCTTTTTTTGTCTATCTGTCTGCCTACGGTTTTAGGGTCTTGTCTGCTATACCCAAGCATGTGAACTTCGTAAATCTGTTGGATTCCCTCTAAAACGAGATGATACATCTTATGGGGGTATTCCTTTTTTTTCTTTTGGGCTTTTTCTGCCTTTAATGATAGGTGTACAGTAAGCTGACAGAAAACGGAGAGGGAGATGGGGGGGTCACACGCAGCAAAGGTCGTCAGGATTGGGACACAACCCTGCGACGCTGCAAGGGCTAGATTACCAGCCTAGATGCCCTGTGGCCCAGGGTGTCATGGAGTTATTCTTAGTAATGAAATAATTTCAGTATATAGACATACTGTATACATATACTGTAGTTGATCAGATTCCCAAGGGCCCTATATACTTATTTGACCAAATTCCCAAGAGCAGAGCACTACACTAATTGTGTTAGCTGAAAGCAGACGTTCTTTAAGCTTAAGACTCGTCGTGAGTGACACATCGGTGAGCTTGTAGATCAGCTATCATCTATCTATAAATGCGAGAAGTCTCTGCGTGTGTGTTTGTAATCCGCGTATCTCGAGAACCGTTCGTCCCACCGGCTTCAGATTCGGCACGCGCGCTCCCCGCCGCGGCACGGAGTGCAGTGCCGGGCCTCGACCCGACCCGACGCGCGGTTTTCCCTAACCGGCGCGAAGCGTTCGGAATCTCCTTATGCGGGGCTGATTGTTGACATCAGGCTGTTCCGGAGGAAATCGGCGCAAAATCGGTCATTGTGACATCACTACAGTGCCGGGCGCAAGCGCTGACTCATTGTGACATCACTGCAGTGCCGGGCCTTGCCTCGAACCGACAGATATCTCCGTATATGGGCATAAGACTGAGAACTCCATATATGGGCATATGGGCAGATACAGAGATCTCCATACAGTATATGGGCATATATAGACAGATATCTCCGTATATAGGCATAAAAGGGACACAGACTGATACAGAGATCTCCATATATGGGCATATGGGCAGATACAGGGGCGGAAATCGGTGCAAGCGCTGACTCATTGTGAGATTTGTGACATCACCTCATAAAAGGCTCTGACATCACGTACGCCACATGAGTCAACAAAAAATCTCTGTGAGTGTGTATGTATGTAATCCGCATATCTCGAGAACCGTTCGTCCCACCGGCACGCGCGTTCTCCATATATGGGAATAAAATGAATGCCTGTATGCGGAGCTGATGTCTGACATCAGAGTTTTCCGCAACCGGTACTGTGTGTCCAGAGATCTTCATATATGGGCATAAGTGGACAAAGGCAAACAGATGGTCAAAACGGGTCCTATGACAACAGGTATATTGGGGTTTGCATTAAAGGGTGGGGCATTCATGGGGTTTGCATTAAAGGGTGGGGCATTCATTCCCTATTTCAAATTCGGCACACGCGTTCCCCACCACAGCAGGTAGTGCAGTGCTCGGCCTCGACCCGACCCGATACACGATTTTCTGTAACCAGCACGAAAGGTTCGGATTCTGATGTCTGACATCAGGATTTTCCGGAACTGACACTGTGTCTGCATAGATCTCCATATATGGGCATAAAATGGATGCAGACAGACAGATACAGATATCTCCATATATGGGCATAAATGGACACAGGCAAACAGATGGTCAAAGATCTCCATATATGGGCATAAAGTGGACGCAGACAGACAGATACAGATATCTCCATATATGGGCATAAATGGACACAGGCAAACAGATGGTCAAAACGGGTCCTATGACAACAGGTATAATGGGGTTTGCATTAAGTTTGTCTCCTCCTCCATCTGTTTGTCTGTGTCCCTTTATTCCCATTATGGAGATCTCTGTATCTGTCTGTGCCTCCGACTGTGTTGCAGACACAGTGCCGGTTCCCCCTTTAATGCAAACCCCAGGTTCGGATTCTGATGTCTGACATCAGCATTTTCCGGAACTGGCACTGTGTCTGCATAGATCTCCATATATGGGCATAAAATGGATGCAGACAGACAGATACATATATCTCCATATATGGACATAAATGGACACAGGCAAACAGATGGTCAAAGATCTCCATATATGGGCATAAAGTGGACGCAGACAGACAGATACAGATATCTCCATATATGGGCATAAATGGACACAGGCAAACAGATGGTCAAAACGGGTCCTATGACAACAGGTATAATGGGGTTTGCATTAAAGGGGGAACCGGCACTGTGTCTGCAACACAGTCGGAGGCACAGACAGATACTCCATATATGGGCATAAATGGACACAGGCAAACAGATGGTCAAAACGGGTCCTATGACAACAGGTATAATGGGGTTTGCATTAAAGGGGGAACCAGCACATGTGTCTGCAACACAGTCGGAGGCACAGACAGATACAGAGATCTCCATAATGGGGATAAAAGGGACACAGACAGACAGATACAGAGATCTCCATATATGGGCATAAAATGGACGCAGATAGACAGATAACTCCATATATGGGCATATATGGGCATAAAATGGACCCAGAACTATATCTGCAGTGATCTCCATATATGGACATAAAATGGACGCCGACAGACAGACAGATACAGATATCTCCATATATGGGCATAAATGGACACAGATGGTCAAAACGGGTCCTATGACAACAGTATAATGGGATTTGCATTAAAGGGCGGGGCATTCATTCCCTATTTACATAGTTCCCGAGTTGGCCAGGTCGCCGACTAGACGCTGCAGCTTCTAGTCTATCTATAAATGCGACAAATCTCTGCGTGTATGTATCTCTGCGTGTATGTAACCCGCGTATCTCGAGAACCGTTCGTCCCACCGGCTTCAGATTCGGCACGCGCGTTCCCCGACGCGGCGCGGAGTGCAGTGCCGAGCCTCGACCCGACCCGACGCACGGTTTTCCGAAACCGGCGCAAAACGTTCGGAATCTCCTTATGCAGAGCTGATTGTTGACATCAGGCTGTTCCGGAGGAAATCGGCGCAAGCGCTGACTCATTGTGACATCACTTCATAAAAGGCTCTGACATCACGTACGCCGGCGCGAAACGTTCGGAATCACCATATGCGGAGCTGATTGTTGACATCAGGTGTTTCGGAGGAAACCGGCCAAGCGCTGACTCATTGTGACATCACTTCATAAAAGGCTCTGACATCACGTACTCCACATGAGTCAACAAAAAATCTCTGTGAATGTGTATGTATGTATGTAATCCGCGTATCTCGAGAACCCTTCTTCCCACCGGCACGCACGTTCTCCAGATATGGGCATAAAATGAATGCCCGTATGCGGAGCTGATGTCTGACATCAGAGTTTTCCGCAACCGGTACTGTGTGTGCAGAGATCTCCATATATGGGCATAAGGGGACAAAGGCAAACAGATGGTCAAAATGGGTCCTATGACAACAGGTATATTGGGGTTTGCATTAAAGGGTGGGGACAAAGGCAAACAGATAGATGGTCAAAACGTGTCCTATGACAACAGGTATATTGGGGTTTGCATTAATGGGGTCCGCTCCAAAAAAGATAAAGAAAATAAAAGAGACAAGACAAACATAAGACAAAGCAACAAAGCGTGGGACTGGGAGGATGACTTGAATGATGCAGATTTAAGCAGGCTGCGTATTCTGCTTAAAGAAGAAACAAACAAAAAGCGACAGAGATCTCATATATGGGCATAAAATGGACGCATATAAACAGATATCTCCATATGCTTAAAGAAGAAACAAACAAAAAGCGACAGAGATCTCATATATGGGCATAAAATGGACGCAGATAAAAAGATATCTCCATATATGGCATATATGGGCATAAAATGGACGCAGAATCACAAAGATCTCCATATACGGGCATAAAGGGACACAGACAGACAGATACAGAGATCTCCATATATGGGCATAAAATGGATGCAAATAGACAGATATCTCCATATATGGCCATATATGGGCATAAAATGGACCCAGGATTATATCTGCAGTGATCTCCATATATGGACATAAAATGGACGCCGACAGACAGACAGATACAGATATCTCCATATATGGGCATAAATCCAGATATGGGCATAAAATGAATGCCCGTATGCGGAGCTGATGTCTGACATCAGAGTTTTCCGCAACCGGTACTGTGTGTGCAGAGATCTCCATATATGGGCATAAGGGGACAAAGGCAAACAGATGGTCAAAACGGGTCCTATGACAACAGGTATATTGGGGTTTGCATTAAAGGGTGGGGACAAAGGCAAACAGATAGATGGTCAAAACGTGTCCTATGACAACAGGTATATTGGGGTTTGCATTAATGGGGTCTGCTCCAAAAAAGATAAAGAAAATAAAAGAGACAAGACAAACATAAGACAAGCAACAAAGCGTGGGACTGGGAGGATGACTTGAATGATGCAGATTTAAGCAGGCTGCGTATTCTGCTTAAAGAAGAAACAAACAAAAAGCGACAGAGATCTCATATATGGGCATAAAATGGACGCATATAAACAGATATCTCCATATGCTTAAAGAAGAAACAAACAAAAAGCGACAGAGATCTCATATATGGGCATAAAATGGACGCAGATAAAAAGATATCTCCATATATGGCATATATGGGCATAAAATGGACGCAGAATCACAAAGATCTCCATATACAGGCATAAAGGGACACAGACAGACAGATACAGAGATCTCCATATATGGGCATAAAATGGATGCAAATAGACAGATATCTCCATATATGGCCATATATGGGCATAAAATGGACCCAGGATTATATCTGCAGTGATCTCCATATATGAACATAAAATGGACGCCGACAGACAGACAGATACAGATATCTCCATATATGGGCATAAATGGACACAGGCAAACAGATGGTCAAGACGGGTCCTATGACAACAGGTATAATGGGGTTTGCATTAAAGGGCGGGGCATTCATTCCCTATTTACATCGTTCCCGAGTTGGCCAGGTCGCCGACTAGACGCTGGGCCGCCCGAAGGGCGGCCCAGCTTCTAGTCTATCTATAAATGCGACAAATCTCTGCGTGTATGTATCTCTGCGTGTATGTAACCCGCGTATCTCGAGAACCGTTCGTCCCACCGGCTTCAGATTCGGCACGCGCGTTCCCCGACGCGGCGCGGAGTGCAGTGCCGAGCCTCGACCCGACCCGACGCACGGTTTTCCGAAACCGGCGCAAAACGTTCGGAATCTCCTTATGCAGAGCTGATTGTTGACATCAGGCTGTTCCGGAGGAAATCGGCGCAAGCGCTGACTCATTGTGACATCACTTCATAAAAGGCTCTGACATCACGTACGCCGGCGCGAAACGTTCGGAATCACCATATGCGGAGCTGATTGTTGACATCAGGTGTTTCGGAGGAAACCGGAAAAAGCGCTGACTCATTGTGACATCACTTCATAAAAGGCTCTGACATCACGTACTCCACATGAGTCAACAAAAAATCTCTGTGAATGTGTATGTATGTATGTAATCCGCGTATCTCGAGAACCCTTCTTCCCACCGGCACGCGCGTTCTCCAGATATGGGCATAAAATGAATGCCCGTATGCGGAGCTGATGTCTGACATCAGAGTTTTCCGCAACCGGTACTGTGTGTGCAGAGATCTCCATATATGGGCATAAGGGGACAAAGGCAAACAGATGGTCAAAACGGGTCCTATGACAACAGGTATATTGGGGTTTGCATTAAAGGGTGGGGACAAAGGCAAACAGATAGATGGTCAAAACGTGTCCTATGACAACAGGTATATTGGGGTTTGCATTAACTCTTTCTCAGCCCCCTTAAATCTGGCTCTAAGTCTCTACTGCCGGATTTTTCACTCATTTTGGGGGACGATTATGCATCGTCTGTAGAGTGTATTGCACACCACACCCATATGACTGGAAAGGCCTGCTCGCGCTCTTTCCGATACATCAAACTAGAAAATCTGTATCTTGTTCTATAGTCTAGTAAATGGCAACTTTATAAAGATTGTTTTGCTATCAAAACAGCCTTTTTGCATAGACATTTTGAGATAAACGACTTTTTAGTATAATAAATAGAATATCTATTCATTCTACTGTGAATATACCAACTTCCATATACGTATGGAAAGATCAATTCGCCCTCTTTACAAATCCGCCAAGTAGTAAGTTGCTATCATTTTCTATTGTTTAGAAATAGGGCTGTTTGTAGGCGATGTAATCACCAAAACAGCTTTCTGAATACATGTTTTCGAAAGGATGCTATCAAACATAACTCTTTTCAGCCTTCTATTTTTGGCTTCAATGATGCATCAGGCAGTATGTTTTCAAACAAATGGGTAAACAAATACGTGTTTTACAGACTTTTCAAGTATAAAGGCACATTTCAGCTCAATCCCTCAAGTTATGTGGACAATAGACCTATAGACCTATATATCCACATACATATATATATATGTGGATGACAGGCACGCCTGTCATCCACACGGCGGCGCTGTCTATCTCAGAATGCAGTCTGATGCATGTCTTGAGTTTACATCAATAAACACGCACGCAACGTGCATGTGTTTACGTTGTGTCACTGTCTGTCTCTCTCTCTCTCTCTCTCTCTCTCTCTCTCTCCCCCCCCCCCCTCTGCAACGTGCAACATGCATGTGCACGCGAACATGGGCATGCGCACGCACACGTGCACTCTTACTGTTTTGTTTTTTGTTTTTCTTTACATATCTACTGCATAGTACTGTGTTCTATTTGTCTGTCATTCAATGTTATATGAGATATATGGTTTACTATGGAAATAAGCCTAGTATTTTCATGGATCTCCTTTTAGTAGACCTTGTACCAGTGAATGAAACTGTACCTTTTCCTATGCAAACTTCTAATAAAGTCTTCAATCAATCAATCAATCAATCAATCAATCAATCAATCAATCAATCTCTCTCTCTTGTATCACGGCTGTAAGGTTTATTCTAATAAAGTTGGGTCGAGCGGAAAAAGAGAGAGAGAGAGAGAGAGAGAGAGAAATTAGAGCAAGAGAGAGAGAGCAGTGTAACAGAGCGAGTGGGTCGAGAGACATAGAGAGTCTGCTACACACTCTCTCTCCCTTTTTTTTCCGCGAGAGGTAGAGAGACATATAGACACGGTGAGAGACATCACTTTGAGAGAGAGGAAATCCAAGCTGGCTTCCAAGCAGGCTTGAGAGTCACCAAACAATGGTGGATGTTTTGCTGCGATGATCCACTAATGGAGGGGGAATCAGGGGGTCCACATTCAACAAGCTAAAAGGATTACTTTTCGATCTCCATCTCGCTGGATTGGTCAAACTGCGACGTCTGTTTTGCTGGGATGATATGCAGTCGCACCAAGCTAAAAGCTAAACAAGAGGCGTCAATTGGGTATGGCAAGCTATTGCAGCTCCCATACCTTGGCTTGGCTACAGGGGGAATATAATAAAATGTACTGTAATCGTGCCTGTTGGAACATACCTTAGCTTTTTCTGAACTGACGCCGCTGAGCTAAACGCCCTGCTCGATCGGTGGTCCGCGCGCGGACCACCTGTTGTGATCCGAGATGAGCATAATCATCTCTCATCTCATGCTTGCTCTCGGAGCGACGTCGGCGAAACCCCCAAACACGCCAATACACCACTGTATGTATCAATCAATCAATCTAGCAACAACCACTTACTTTATATAGCAGTTCTTTTCGCTGCGACGCCGCGGCTCGGTGGTCCCTGGTGGCCTGGTCGATGAACCATGACGATCCAGTAAAACTTTTCAGATCACGTAACGGCTGTAGAAGTATAGTCCTCAGTAGTATAGTAAAGCACTAAACTAAACCCCCCCCCAAAGCACATGGCTGCTGCTTGCCGTGATTGCCGTTCATCCAGCAAGTCCTCAGTAGTATAGTAAAGCACTAAACTAAACCCCCCCCACCATACACATGGCTGCTGCTACGTGAATGCCGTCCATCCAGCAATCCCAGGTCTGGGGAGGACGGTCATGTACCAAATCACCATGGTAACACAAGGTAACACAAGCTGATTGGCCACACAATGGTAACCATGGTGATTTTAGTCATTCCAGGGCCCAGGACGGCTGAATCCAAGCGTCAGTGATACATATGCTCCTAATCTTGTAAAGACATTCCTGCGTCAACCTTAGCTTTTTCTGAACTGACGCCGCTGAGCTAAACGCCCTGCTCGATCGGCGGTGGTCCGCGGACCACGGCCGATCGAGCAGGGCGTTTAGCTCAGCGAAAAAAAAGGTATGGCAAAAAAAAGGTATGGCAAAAAAAAAAAAAAGCTGTCTTTCACGCGCGCGAGGCCCGGCGTGCAAGACACCAGTCATGTTGCCATACCTTTCCAACAGGCACGATTACAGTACATTTTATTATATTCCCCCTGTAGCCAAGGTATGTGAGCTGCCATAGCTTGCCATACCCAATTGACGCCTCTCTTTTAGCTTGGCTTGTGAGACCTGGCTCACACTACCAACAACAACACTGGATCTTACTTTTACTACTGTCTGTTACTACTACAAACTATGGATGGACTATACAAAAGGTAAATATAATTATGATGTGTTTTTCTGTGATCTGAGACAGTTTGTTGTGTTTGGGCTGGTGATTTGAGACTTTACTGTGATGATCACCTCAAACAATGTCAGCTGTTGGGGAAGGCTTTGAAGTTGAAAAAAAAAATACTAGCTCTTTCTCTTTTTTCCTCTCCTCAAACACACACACACACACACACACACACACACACACACACACACACACACACACACACACACACACACACACACACACACACACACACACACACACTCAGTGTCTCTCTCTCTCTCTCTCTCTCTTTTTATCAATCAGCCATCTCAATTGCTCTCACTCGGCTAGAATGCCAAGACGGTTCCCACAGCTCTTGTGTCTGGTGATTGTTGTGGTAATGTGATGTGATTTTCTCTGATCTGAGACAGCTGGTTTGTGTTTGGGCTGGTGATTTGAGGCTTTCCTTTGATGTGGTTCACTCCAAACAATGTCAGAAGTTGGGGAAGGCTTTGAAGTTTCAAAAAAAAAAAAAAAAAAAAAGTGCGTAAAAGTGCGTGTCGGCTGGGAGGCTCTTGCGCAAAATTGCGTAATAGTGCGTTCAGGCTGAGAAAGAGTTAATGGGGTCCGCTCCAAAAAAGATAAAGAAAATAAAAGAGACAAGACAAACATAAGACAAGCAACAAAGCGTGGGACTGGGAGGATGACTTGAATGATGCAGATTTAAGCAGGCTGCGTATTCTGCTTAAAGAAGAAACAAACAAAAAGCGACAGAGATCTCATATATGGGCATAAAATGGACGCATATAAACAGATATCTCCATATGCTTAAAGAAGAAACAAACAAAAAGCGACAGAGATCTCATATATGGGCATAAAATGGACGCAGATAAAAAGATATCTCCATATATGGCATATATGGGCATAAAATGGACGCAGAATCACAAAGATCTCCATATACGGGCATAAAGGGACACAGCAGACAGATATAGAGATCTCCATATATGGGCATAAAATGGATGCAAATAGACAGATATCTCCATATATGGCCATATATGGGCATAAAATGGACCCAGGATTAGGGTGACCATATTTCCAGCCACTCAAACCGGGACGCAAAACACTGTTGCCTAAAACTGGGACCCTAAAAGCAATGCGCACGTTACCGCGCACGCGCGTGCCCATTCTCTAACGTTCGTGCACGCGCACACGCACCGCAGGGTTGCAAACAGGCAGTGAGTGATTGACAAACAGCCTCAGCGTTGAATTCAGACACACAATAAATGTGTTCCTTTTTTCTGGTTGGTTAGGTGAGCATGTTTTCATGAAAAGAACATGATAAATGTCTATGCAACCACTGAAAACAGCTACTATTATTTTAATTCTGGCGAAAACCGGGACAATTTTGCAGTGAATGTTGAAAACCGGGACATATTAGTGTTTTAGAGATATTTGTCGGGACACCGGGACACGCAGCTTGAAAACGGGACTGTCCCGGGTAAAACGGGACGTCTGGTCACCCTACCGAGGATTATATCTGCAGTGATCTCCATATATGGACATAAAATGGACGCCGACAGACAGACAGATACAGATATCTCCATATATGGGCATAAATGGACACAGGCAAACAGATGGTCAAGACGGGTCCTATGACAACAGGTATAATGGGGTTTGCATTAAAGGGCGGGGCATTCATTCCCTATTTGCATCGTTCCCGAGTTGGCCAGGTCGCCGACTAGACGCTGGGCCGCCCGAAGGGCGGCCCAGCTTCTAGTATGGTTAAATAAGGGATGAGTTGGTATGTTGGGTTTTGGAAAAGTTCAACTGCCACATTTCAGTCATGTAAATTGATGTGCATGTTTACACCATCAAAAGCTGCTAATACCGTTGAAGAAGCAAACAAGGACTGACAGCAATGTTATTAATGAAGGGAAGTCGAACCACAACGAAATGTAACCATAACAAACAGTTGTTTATAGGAATGACATCAACATGGCCCACATGAGTTTTGTTTCTGTGTTTGTTTGTTTGCTGTGTGTGTGTGTGTGTGTGTGTGTGTGTGTGTGTGTGTGTGTGTGTGTGTGTGTGTGTGTGTGTGTGTGTGTGTGTGTGTGTGTGTGTGTGTGTGTGTTTGTGTGTGTGTGTGTGTGTGTGTGTGTGTGTGTGTCCATCTAGCCCCAGAAATCTGCTTCCATTCCCCTGGGGAAACACATGAAAAACACGCGCACACGCGCGCGCGCACACAACACACACACACACACACACACACACACACACACACACACACACACACACACACACACACACACACACACACACACACACACACACACACACCCTAGGGGAGAGCCATCAAACAGGGGCCTGCCCAGTGTGGTATGGGCAAATGATAGAGGGAGTGAGAGTGGTGGCGGAGAGAGGGAGAGAGGGAGGACAGGAATGAAGAGAGTGGAGAGAAGTGGAGAGAAAGATCAGCTGTTATGAAATAAAGGGAAAATTAAAACGTCCACACCCAAATTGGAGAGAGGGAGAGAGGGAGAGGGAGAGGAGGAGAGAGAGAGAAAGAGAGAGAGAGAGAGAGAGAGAGAGAGAGAGAGAGAGAGAGAGAGAGGGAGGGGGACCCTTTTGGCATTATGATATTTTAAGACTCTTTTGAAAGCCACTGTAATAACATTTTAAATAACATGTCCGAAATAGGGTTTGTCCACATTATTGATGTGTTGGTATCCAATGGTGTTTTTGACCAATTGGTGGGTGAAACAGAGCTATAGAGCACAGTAGGAGAACAGGGTCTCCAGCATAAGTGTTTGTATCACGTTGTACAGCATGCGCACAACATGAAACACGCCACAAGCACACTGGATGATGTACACAACTCGGGGGAGTTAAGATTTCAGAATCTCAACAAAAGACACTGGTGTCTACATGACAAGATAGAGACACTGGTGTCTACATATTGACAAGAAAGAGACAGAGGAGAAAGTGGTACAGACTACAGACAGCTGGGGCATTAAGGCGACTGTGGCCTCAGGTCATGCCATTCATGGGTTGCATTTGTAGTCCTACACCGGCCATGTTGAGGACCAACACAGGTGTTCTGTTTGGCATAGATAGAACCTTAGTTCTATGCCAATCAGACAACTTGAAACACCTGTGTTGGTCCTCAACATGGCCGTTTAGGACTACAAATGCAACCCATGAATAGGTTTGAGGGGCACAAGGCCAAACTGAGGGGCAACGGCAGCCATGGCTTTCATAACCCTGGTAATATTGCTTAATTATTGGTCCACCATCCATCGTATCTTTTCTTTGCCTGCTAAATGTCTACCTGGCTCAGATTCAAGGTGCCATGTTGTCTTCTTTGGTTGTTACAGAATTCTAGAAGCCAAGGCATAATAGCCTACCTTCCTACCAAAGAACAAATTCATCAGGATTCAAATAAACAAATTGTGTGACGCTGTAGCATGATCAGGTAATTAACAAAGACGGAAAAACACAAAAAGTTAGAATATGGAGATAAGAGGTTTCTTCCCATCAGTGTGAGCGTGCGTGCGTGCGTGCGTGGACTGAGGGGGCGATGTGAGGCACAGTATCCTTAGTCATCTGAAATCCCCACTTACCGGTATCTCTCAACACCCACCAATAGACATGACTCTCTGTCTCCTTTTTCTGCCTGTCTATTTCTCAGCCTGTCTCCATCAATTTTGATAACAGTCCCATAGCAAGGATATGATAACACGTGTATCAGGTGCATGCAGCATCACAGCCCCTCTTTCTGTATCCCCCTCACTCTTGCTCGTACACACACACACACACACACACACACACACACACACACACACACACACACACACACACACACACACACACACACTCTGTCTATCTTTCTTGTCTCCATCGTCTGTCCATAACGGCTGCCACCCCCTCGATGTGGACAAGCCTCCGTGTTGTTTCAAGGCCCACGTACGTGTATGAGCCGTGCCGTAATGACCCTCAGCGGGATCCGAGGGTTTAAGACAACACAACCACGGAGTCCGCGGTTTGTTATTTCTGGTTGTGATTCAGAAAGGCCCTAGTGTCATAAATTAACCATGAACAACGCGCAGGTCTCAAAAAGGTTCTCACATTCCCAGTGACATCTTGTTTGACTAAAACAAAAGATTAAGTTATTATTACAAATAAGATGAACTTACAAAGATATAGCCCCAACTGTGAACTTTAATGAAGTGCTTTGATATGAAGATATTATCCTTTCTTTGATAAGTTAAACAGTTAATACTGTTGACATTTACAGTAATAAGCCTTTTTATCACTATGATTATCATATGATAGCTGTTTTGTTCTTAGGTTTGAGTCACCTTTTCCAATTACATTATTCCAGTACATCTAAAAGAACTGTGATCTAGCAAAACACCATGATATCAGTGCATTTGTCTGATAAGTTGGCCCACGCCAAGGTAATATAATAGTGTCTTAGACATTAACTTTGCGACCTCGTGTCAAAAACATTGGCTTTGTCTTTTAAGCTGACTTAGCTGAGCGTCCACATTTCACCTCATGTCAACTTGGACATGAACATTAACTACACACAATATCTGACATGAATAATATTGTCCCTGCAGATCTTGAGGTATAGTGTCATGAGATTCCTCAGTGCAGATTTTTACCAGTCTAGTAACATCAACATTCTGATTCTTGGCATTCTCATCTTTCACACAGGAAGGTTTTTTCTTTTTTTTTTCTTATAATTTTTGTCCCACAATTTTGTAATCCATTTTTTCACCCAGTGCCAATTGCCTATGTAATCCTGGGCTCTGCTCTCCCTCTGCCGCGCCTGGGGAGACAACGGACTGACCTCATGCTTCCTTCTATGCATGAGGAGTCCAAGTTGCTTCTTTTCACCTGACAGTGGGGATTTCCCTGGTTTGGACGTAGCGCGTGGAAGGAACACGTTATTCCAACCAGTTCCTTTCCCCTCCATCAGGCGCCCCACACAGGAAGGCTTTTGATACCAGAATGTGTTACTATTTTAACATATTATGAAAGTGGAACAGTGTGTGAGGTGGCCTGACATTCTCAGTATTTTCTTTTTTTTCTTTTTTTTTATTACATGACTGGACTTCATATCTCTGTCTGATGTGGAGATTGCAGTGCGGGAGGAGGAAGGGTGGGAGAAACAATTAAAAGGAGAGATAGAAGAAGAGGAGGGGGAGAGAAAGGAGGTGACAGTGAAGCACGTCCTTATCCTTTTAGCTTTAATGTCTCACTGTACCAGTGTGTACCACGTGATGTTTACATTTCTGACTAATAAAGCATTCAATAAATCTCTATATAACAACAAAAAGTGGTTGAGGAGGAAGACAGGAGGCCAGTGATGTCTGAAAGAGGAGGAAGTGGGGGATGGAGAGGAGCTCATGGAAATAGAAGGTGAAAGACATACAGAGAGGGAGGGGGGTAAATGGGAGGGGGGAGGGGGTCTGATATGGAGATAGTGGGAAGAAAAGCCAGTCTGGAAAACTTCCTGTGCACTGCCTTTGGAGAGAGAGCTTATCTTCTCCTTCCTATCTCTCTCAGAGAGCTGTGTAAAACTTTGAGGGAAGACTAAAATATACACCTTTTTGCATTTTCTCTGTTACGTAATATGTGCAGAAGGTCTGGAGGTCTACTCGGTAGAGAGAGTGCATGGTCAGTGGTCCTCAGGGTGGTTCCACTGGCTAACCTTCATTTATCGCAGAGTTCATAAATCTTTCTGCTGTGTTCACACATTGTTGTATTTCTCCCAGTAGGTATGGGATTTCTTTTTTTTTTTTTTTTTCATGTTTTCAAATTCACTTTGGTTGTATGTAATCCGTGGGAAGTAGGCTATGTGTCTCTGATGTCTTAGTATAGTGGGCACTGGGCAAGTGGTTAGAAAGTGTACCTCTGTTTCCACCACATTTTGTGTGCAGTGGGTGCATACTAGTCTGTTTTCCCTTGGGAGCGGGGTCTGTTTAGTGGCAGACTTTCTCTATCGCAAGGCTGTGTTCATTGAGTCTGTACCTATAGTCAAGGCTTTCATTACTTTTGGTCATTCACTGTGCTCAGGTATTCTGCCAATGTATATTCTCCATTAGGCTAGATAGCATTCCATTAGATTCTCCCCTCATTCTCACTCCTTGTTTCTCTTTAGCTGCATTCAACTAAACTCAAAATGTATGTATATAGCACATTTAACATGACAACCAAAGTGCTGTACAAGTTAAAAACCAAGAGCAAACAATGCAAGTGCCAAGTCTCTTTACTGTATTTTGGGGTTATGACTTGTTGATTATGCAAAAGCAAAATACAAGTCTGACCTAGGATCTAGAGAGCACCTGCTGCTTTTGATTCGGGCATTTATGAAGTAGAAACTCCTCAGCCAATTGAAGTTTCTCTTTATTTATATAGGCTAGATATATTTGGGAAGAAATCAATAAGCTCTCGCTTTTGCCCCCTCTGTCTGTCTGTCTGTCTGTCTGTCTGTCTGTCTGTCTGTCTGTCTGTCTGTCTGTCTGTCTGTCTGTCTGTCTGTCTGTCTGTCTGTCTTTCTGTCTGTCTTTCCTGTGTCATCTTATATCTTCTGTGTCATCTCAATTAAGGAGTCTCCTGAGCACTTCCAGAACGGCAATTATGCCAATTAAGGGCATTCCTGATCCCTCTGCAGCCTTGGACCTATTAAACGGTCCAAAAGAAAACAATTCTGCAGATATAGTAACTAAATACGTTTAGTAACTACACTCAGAGTTACATGTCACTGTCCAACACACCAAACTGACATGTTGGGTGAAACAGTGCTCAAAGTTACTGTGTGCGTCTGTGCGCGCTGTGCATGGTTCATATCCTTGACCTCTGGCTTGGCTCGCGTGGCCCAATGACATCTTAGTGAAGGAAATGGATCATCATTGCTTGTTTATGGAAGAGAGGATGTGGTCCGACAGAGGAGGGAGGAGGACAGAGGAAAAGAGAAATGTCGCTTCACAGAGGGGAAAAGGTACAACAGAGAGAGAGAGAGAGAGAGAGAGAGAGAGAGAGAGAGGAGAGAGAGAGAGAGAGAGAGAGAGAGAGAGAGAGAGAGAGAGAGAGAGAGGAGGGAGAGGAAAGGGAGAGGCAGAGAGCAGGCACATGCACATAGTCGTCAAAGGGGGATTGAGCCCTTGCCCTTTTAGCCATCTGTAAAAAGTGCCCTCTCCAGACCATGAATGCAAATCCCCTCTTTCCATGCCATACCTGAAGGCAGCATTCAAGAGAATCCTCCTGAACTCGAATGCAGCATATGTTGAAAGAATTGACTTCTCTGTGTAGAAAATAGAAATCCATGCCATTACGCCACACCTCCAGTATTCACTTGATTGCTTAGTTCAGTGTGGGATCAAGCACCGAAAATAGCCGACCTCCAAGCTCACAACGTGTCGCAGCGTGACGCATTGTGAGCTTGGAGGTCTGCTATTTTCAATATTTCCACCAAAAGGCCCTTTTAGAAATTTCAGCCCCTGCTTAACATTCTCTGCACATCCCTGGCAGAGAGAGAGAGAGAGAGACACAGACAGACAGAGAGAGGGAGACAGGTTGGGTTGGGTAGGGGGTGAGAAAGGGACAAGGGGAGGAGAACAGATGAAAAGGAAAAGAGGACGCATGATGAAAAGAGAGAAATTAGGGAAGAGTGTGTTTTTCTTTGATGTGTTCTGCCCAGTAACCCCTGTGGAACACTAATTGGATGTTTATCTTGATTGGCTGACTGCCACTTTGTGAAGATATAGAGTTTTCCTGGACGAGCTAGGCTAGGGAATGGGTTTGGCAGACACATGAGACACACACATATTGTACACACAAAACAAAATGTATGCACACATGCAAGACTTGCGGTACACACAGCTGCGCACGCGCACACACACACACACACACACACACACACACACACACACACACACACACACACACACACACACACACACACACCACACACACACACACACACATTATGTCAGGCACTCAGGTGTGCAGTGCACTGTATACAGTAGTTAGTACATACTCACCCATTTAGAAACACAGAAAGACCGTGCAAATAGACGAGTATCCACAAACACACACACACACCACACACACACACACACACATACATACATACATACAGACAGACAGACACGCACGTGCACGCATGCATAGTCAGACACTCACTTAATACCCACTTACACAGTCAGGCACTCACACAAATACACAGTGTTATTTCCATAGCAGCGGCCGGTGAGTGACAGGGAGTGATTACAGGCCTGAAGCAGCGGATGCATAAACGTACAGAAGAGTCACATCAACACAGGTCAGCACCAGAGTGGAGAGGAAAGAACAGGACGAAGAAAAAGAATGAAAGGAAAACATGATTATAGAGAAGAGAGGGAGCGAGAGAGAGATGGAGTGGGGAGAGAGGAAAAGGTGAGGAAAAGGTGCTCAAAATGAAAGAGAGAGAGAGAAGGGTGGGGGGAGAACAAAGACTCGGAGGAGGTCGTTCAGAGGATAGGGGTCAAAAGAGAAGAAGGAAGGTCGGCGCGTGAGCCACTCCCAATCAGTGATTGAGCTCAAAACCACACCCCCGGTCACTGTGATTGGCTGAGACAAGCACTCGGAGGGAGTGCTTGTTTTGGTTCACGTCAGAGCCATATAAGGAGGGTTGCGTCACCTCAGTTTACTTCACCGGGACGGTCCGAGGAGCCGAATAGTGACAAAGCCCTGAACCGGAGGTGTACGGAATGCACTGGAGTCTATGAGCATTTGTCACTATTTCGAGTTTACGTGAACCGCCTGACTGGTGCTGTTGCTGCCCCCTCATTGACGCAACACTCCAATAGAAGGCTCTGGTTCACGTGATAAAGTATTCCTTCCACCACACGGCTTGCCAACTCGCTCATCGACGTGCAAAGGCCTTGAGGCTTGTGAATGAGCCATGCAGAGCACACTCTTAGGCGGTCAAGTGCCTGCACCTGCTTTAAAGTGATTTAAAAAGTCATGAACTGGTTGTAAAAGTGAACCAAAGTCGGTGCTCCCTTCCCCATGTGTCTGTCAATCACAGCTCGGGCGTAGGAGCTCAACTCGGTTGGGAATCGCTAGGACGTGGAAGGATGGGTAAAGAGAGGAAAAGAGATGTTTTGGAGGTAGTATGCAATTAGGTAATTGTGGTTGTCATATACTTAAGCAATAGCAGACACGAGGGAGTACTTTATCATGGCAATAATATGATAAAGAACAACCTCGACTGTTTTTGATTTTATGAAACCAAATGGCAAGAACAGTAAAATCATAGACATATTCCAATTGAAACTGTATTTAATAATACAAATAACTTTTATAATGTAGAGGTGAAATAGAGTTTTGTTTTCAGACAAGCCACCATTGTTCTTCTAGTATTTTTTATTACCCGCAGAGCGAATGGTACAAAGGCATAGACTTCATAGCCATGCTAGATGGTTACCTATGATACAACAAAGAGAATGACAACTCAAATGTCCTCAAGCAATTACTTTACCGGGTGCAGTTCAGAAGAGATCTATCAAAGGATAAGAAGAATCATGGGCATTCACAGAAATGTCCTTAGGGTATCTATCTTTTATTCCGATTGCGGCCTGTGCTCATTGGAATAACAAAGACCCAGAGGAAATATCTATGAATGCTGGTGATTCTTTGTATGTTTATATGTGACATTATAAACCCACTTATCAATCAGGCAGATTGCGGAATCTGACCAACCCATTTCATCATAACATAATATACGACTATCCTGTGCCCGCGGGTGTGCGATGAGGGATTGAATGTAGGAGTCTCAGAAGTAATGTTGGAGAACCCAGACCGGTGCCCGCTGGGCAGAAGTCCAGTTGTGCAATACCCATGGTATCCGTATGGCTGGCACTCTTTTATGCCCATATATGCTCTCCAGGCCAGTCTGTGATGTCATCTCCAAATTTGGACATAGTGATGTCAGTTGGGCTTTGTTGATGTCAGTTGGGCTTTGTTGATGTCAGTTGGGCATTGTTACCATGGTGGCGACACTGTTTAGTATCAGTGATGTCAGCTTGACAGACGGCGGACAGACGGACAGACAGACAGACATTCTGTAAATTAATAGTCAGATATGTGTATTAATGCATTATTATGAATTATATAAAATATAATCGAGATCAAATTGAAATGTTATCTATGTACAAAAAGGGAGGGAGAGGAGAAAGATCAGAGAGGGGTTAAAAGCAAATGTTTTGTGATGTTAAATCATGATATTACGAAACGGGGCACTATGTGAGGGAGAAAAATGTAGTTAGAGAAGATCAAATTTAATGTACGTGAGAAAGGGTGTGAACGACGCCCCGGATTTGCTCTGAAAAACAGGGATGGAAGTGAAGGAATGCATGTGAGTCAGAATAACTTTCCTGAAAACGCTTACATAATTAATAGCTGTCCGTGTGAGTGTTTGTGTGTACAGTGCACAGTAAAATGCTCAGTGTTCATGTTATCCTGTTTGTGACTCAAATGCGCCGCAAATGGAACTAAATGGACCCGTACGGGTCCATTTAGTTCCATTTGCACACTCTCTTCTTGAGTTAAATTGACTGAGGAATTTGGTGTGCTTCTAAACCTTCGTGGAGTTGTGCCACAAAACGTTCCCATGTCTCCTGCCTCCACCCATGAGGTTCTCACACCTATTTTGGAGACACTCTAGAGCAGTGGTTGTCAAACTTGGGGTCGGGAGTTAAGTGGGGTTTCCAAATTATTTTATGGGGTCCCCAGATGATTAGCTTAATGTCTATTTTTTTTTCTCACTCAACAATAATCCAACATGCAGTATAAGTGTGGACAGGGTATCTGCACATTTATAAAGTGACAATTTAAGGACTTTCAAGACCTTTTTAATACCAAACTGGCAAATATTAAGTAAGAAAGAGGCGAATATTGTGAAAATACGCTAAATGTAATACCTACAATTCCAAGTGCTTGTCAGAGTGTGGGTCCCCAGTTCAAATATGTTTATTTTGGGGGTCATGCATGGCCTAAAAGGTTTGAGAACCTCTGCTCTAGACCATGTGTTTTCCAAATAGATGGTTGTTATGACCCGTTTTGAGTCACAGACCCGTTTTCATGGGTCCTTAATAAATATCAAGTTGTCTCAACTTTCCCACAATTCTTATTTATTTCCCCCTTTTTACTTCTCCAAATATTTTTTCCAAAAAATGGCAACGGATCTCCAGAAAAAGAGAATGTAAAAAAAAATGTTCAAATAAATAAATTCATAAACAAATATTCAAATGTTTTTCAGAAGATTTACAGAATTGTTCCTTAATAATTCTATTTGCTAATTTTTTCAAAAATAGCAGATCTACAAGATCACATTGCATCCCGATGTGACTCACTGTGAGCTTATACACTATATCAGCCATTTTGGGTATTAAAGGGCTTAAATTCATGATATGGTTTTGGGGGTCTTGAAAACAGACCAAAGTTCTATTTTGGGAGCAGAAAATGTTTGAGAACCCCTCAATTCCCTTCTTGGGGACAAACAAGGAGCCCACAATGTTTTGGCAATGTTTTTTAATCATCATTGCTGTTGCCTGAAACAGGTTGGACTCAGCTAATATATTGTATTATTGTTGCAAAGCTACTAGTAAGACATGTGTGATATTATAGGCTTATAGCCTTAAAATAAACCTGGTATGTTACACAAAGTCACCAAACACCCACACTGTTAGTTATGTTTGGCTCAAAAGACACAAACTCACGCACACACTCACTCACGCACGCACGCAACACGCACGCACGCACGCACGCACGCACGCACGCACGCACACACACACACACACACACACACACACACACACAGGCAGCAGAAAATATGTCCATCTATGGTAGGGTTATGGTAAGGTCCCCAGAATGTGTGGACGTTGGGTGGTGGTGATGTGAATCATTGTTTTTACACACATTTTAAAACCTCTAGCCCATTATTCCAGTTTCCTGTTTGTCTGTATGCGGTCCATTGATGTTTCAGGTTACTTGCTATAACAGCAGATAGAGAAACACAGACTATAGGCACAGTACTTGTGGGGTTCACTACTGGTGGTGCTAATTATTTTTTAACCACATTAATCCTGGTATAGGCTATATCATTAGGTGAACATTGTCAGAGATATAGAACGCAACAAACAATAAACAAAAGGACTAAACATTTCAAACATTTTCAAGAATATATACATGTTGGTTGATAACCTGACAAACAAATATTACTGTAACTATACTGTGTATATTGACATATTTGGTTTACTGACAGTAAAGCTAGATGGTTGACTAGGGTCAAGCATGTTTTATGTTAGTTACTCTGTGTCCAGGAGAACTTTTTTTTAGTTTTTTTTTTTTGTTGCTTTTTTGCCTTTGTTGATAGGGCAGTATACTGACAGGAAATGGGGAGCGAGATGGGGAGTGACACGCAGCAAAGGTTGCCGGGATTGGGACTCACAACCGCGACACGCTGTCAGGCATCAGAGCGAATGTGGTATGCACCTGGACCGGTAGGCCAGAGGGCGCCCCGAGGAGAACTAATTCTAACAGGAACTCCAACTGCTTTCAAGCTGAATAGAAGTGGCAACATTACAGTTTTTCACGATTGTTAAAAAAAATCCAAAATTCAGGGCAGTTTTTACAACCGTAACTTCATGTACCTATAGCTTGACCCGATTTGACACTACTTCACACTCCCTTTTCTGCATTAGACTCGGATCTTCCTTCTCTGATGTTACAGTAATTACACATCACCTTATTGTCTACTTCTATACAATACACGGTTGTTGCACACACTTCTCACGTAAAATCTCAAAGTATCAACCTACAACACACAACTATTCAAAACTCTAGTCTACACATTCAAGTCTGATGTCAATTACACATCACCTTGTTGTCTAAACACTACACACAATTGAGACAGGAACCGGAGGCAGTACATACAAGATTTGAAATACAAAGATACAAATACCAGGATATTGTCATCCTGATAGTATCTTGGAGACAGTATCCTAGTCAGTATTAGACCTGACCTGACCTGAAGTATTTCGATATTTTTTTCATTTTTTTTCCCCAAAAAATGCCCATGCATCTGTAAATCATGTACCCAAATAAAACTTTTTGGATGCATATGTGTGTGCTGTTTTATGTTTGACAATAAAAAGGCCTGCACTGAGTCATTTTACAAAAGGAGAAATAGCTTATACTCCAGAGTCAGTCATTCATATGGTGTGTTCCATTTAGACGATTGTGTTTAAAATTTTGCACTGCAGTGTGTTGTAAATTATTGGTAGTGTGCAGCAAATGCTTAGTTGTGTGTACTCAATGAATGGTAGGTGTCATTTGAAAATATGGCTGTGTGTACCAAATAAAACACAGTTAAGTGATTTGATGGACATAAGTTCCATTTTGTGAACACAGTTAAGTGATTAGATGGACATGAGTTCTATTTTGTGAACACAGTTAAGTGATTTGGCAAAGTGTCATCTTGGGAAGGGAGTGTGAGGTTTAGCATTTTGTGTGTGAGGTTTTCAATTTTGTGTAAAAAACATTCCGATATTTTTGCTCTCCTCTCAGAAACATGTATTTTGTTAGTTATAAGGTCGTCAGAGATGCAATGTATGTCTGGTTGACCTTATGTCATCCAGACATACATTACATCTCTAACATAGGTAAGACGTAAGAAAAAGAGAGAGAGAGAGAGAGAGAGAGGGGGGGGGGGGGGGATAGAGCTACCTGTCATCATCATTATCATCGTCGTCGTCATCATCATTTCCCTGCCAGCTATGTGTAATTACACCTGAATCATCCTCAATGCCATAGATAGACAGTTATACCAGGTTGTTAAACCGCAAATCCGTCTTCAGTTTGGTAAGAACAGAAGCAGATTTTACGGTTAGTCTTTGGACTAACCGATTTTACGGTTAGTCTTTGGACTAACCGTAAAATAACTTCCTCAGGTTCAGTGTTATGCATAACATCTTCAGACTAGGATTTAAGTCTAGGATGTACAGGCTATGCTACACACACACGTTTTGCTATGGCAAAACGCTGAGGAAAAAGGCTACACACATACAACATATGACATCACTACTAGACAAACATGATGCTACGTACACACATTTTACTATGGCAAAACGCTGAGGAAAAAGGCTACAGACACACGCACAGCCACGTAGGAGCGGTTTGCACCGCTCAAAAAGACAAAAAGTCTTCAAAAAAGGTTGCTTTCTGCACTGCCTCTAGTTCAAGAATAGGTTCCATGTGTTTCTGAGCTGCTACGAAAACAACGCCAGACAAAAGTGATGGTAATCTGTGGGGAGCCATGGACAAGCTAGCAAACCTGCAGATAGTTCTCTATAGTCAGACACACAGGAGCTGTGTATGATAAAGTGGTCGCAGCATGGCTTGCATGGTGATTCATTTGGGGCATCCTGATGGAACGTGTTATTTGTAACTTGAGTTATATTAACTCAGCTATATGCTACGGTGTCACCTGCTCCCCTTCACTGACTACTATCCTGAAAATGAATCAGCTATGTGACTAAGGGCTGCACTCTGCTTTCGGGGCAAAACAGTGGATCCTGTGTTGTGATAAAACAGCAGATATGGGGCAAGGGCAAGTCAGCGCACAACTTCAAAAGGTTTGACCTGACTTTATCATTCTTGGTTCAATGGACGGGTAGCAAGGGAACAGAGGCCCTGCTAATAAAGTATCCCTGTGTAAGACTACGGCCAGCCCTACACATACACATACACACACATACACACACAGAATTCCTCAGGTTCAGTGAAATGTTTCAGCTGGTGTACAAGGTTCAAATCGTGTCTATATCAAAGACAGCCATAGGACGTTCATGCAGACATATGAAAGGAAATTAAACAGACTGGCCTACTCAGGAACGATGCACGTTGGAAATGCATGCCCCACCCGGTTATGCATTACCCATTGTACCTTTGTCCGAGTACGCACTGTACCTGTCTGTGTGTCTGTGTCCCTTTATGACCGTATATGGCAAGTTCTTTATTTCGTTTTTACTACTTATTAATCCCGTATGAGCTTGTGGGCAAAACAAAAAGGAAAATGTGTGGCCCGGGACCCTCCTCTGGAACCAGGATTACCACGGAGCCCGGCCGGGCACATCCCGAAGAAGCAACGTGGGCCCACCACCCGCATTAGTAAACAGTGGGGTCAGGTGCACTCAGATAGGTGGTAGTGACAGCAGAGTTTTCAGACAAACTCCTGAACCCATTGAGATTAGGGCTGCGCACGCATTGTCATCTATCCTGTTTGTGATCAAGCTATCTTAGCTACTCTCACCTATGGTCATGAAGTGTTGCTTATGACCGAAAGAATAAGATCATGGATACAAGCGGCTGAAATGAGTTTCCAGACAGGTGGCCAGCCTCCTTTATACAGTAGATAGGGTGTGAAGTTCAGTCGTCCGTCAGAGACACGGAGTAGAACCGCTGCTCCTTGACTTGGAATGGAGCCAGCTTGGGTGGTTCGGGCATCTAGTACAGATGCCACCTGACATCACACTCTGACATCATTGTGATGTCATGGGAACCAAATCCCCTTTATTGCCATATATGGAGATCCCTGTGATGCCAGGGGAACCAAATCCCTTTTATGCCCATATATGGAGATCCCTGATGTCATCAATATTAAGCCCATATCTGTGAATGCCAATACATAATCACTGTGATGTCAGGGGAACCATGTCCCTTTTATTGCCATATATGGAGATCCCTAGGCCTGTGATGCCAGGGGAACGAAATCTCTTTGGCCAGATGGCCAAGACATGTCGCAACCGCTTGACCGCCCTGAGGCGTCTTACTGGTTAGTTATAATTATTAGGGAGCATGCGCACACACAAGCGCACATGCGTGCATGAGCACAGGCGCACACACAAGCGCACATACGTGCATGAGCACAGGCTGCATGTTGCATGCAACGCCTGAAATGGGACACATGTACTGAAGTGCAACACCACATGCAGGGAAGGCACAGGTAAACTCACACATGAACGTATTCGAGAGCACACGTGGACATCCATATGCTCACTGGATTCCTTGTGCTCTGGTATGTACAACCCAGCTGATGCCTTTACAAGGATACTGGAGTTGCTGACCATGTACTCTGCCACGGAACCATCTGGGAGTGTGTGTGTGTGTGTGTGTGTGTGTGTGTGTGTGTGTGTGTGTGTGTGTGTGTGTGTGTGTGTGTGTGTGTGTGTGTGTGTGTGTGTCCGTCCGTGCGTGCGTGCGTGCGTGTGTGTGTGAGTGGGATTGTATTTCCCAGTCTGTTTTCATTTACTGGTTTCCACTCCAGATCAGATTGACTCACTCGCCCTGTGATGTAACAGCAGATATGGGTAGAGAAGGTGGGGGGTGGCAGCTTACCGTCAACGTACAGTAAACCAGGATAATATAATTAACTGTTAAATGATATTGAGATTAGTTCATTTTTGTTGCACGCTTAGTTACAGAGCTGGACAAGATTGTGGATTAGAGTCTGGTGAGTTATCCATGATTGTTTCAGACTTCACCCATAATTAAATGCTTCCCATTCCCTACATTAATGTTTCCTTGTAAAGTTGAAAGCAATGATGGAAGAATAACCACATATCTGCCGCTTATTAAAGACCAAAAACCAAACCAACCACGATTGGCAGTGGTTTTTGATGCCTAAATGGCAAGAAACAGGAAACCACTCAAACAACGAAGGGAAGAAAAGGATCTGACTAAAAATGAGTAAGCAACAGACTTGTTTTTGTTGAGTAAGACTCAATATAACAAGAAGAAGAAGAAATGCCTCTCTTCACTTCAGCTGTAAATCACTAAGGTCTTGATAGACTGTCTATCGAGGAAATAAATATAACACCAGGTCCAGAATGGAAATGCTCCACTCCAGCCTGGAGCGAGCCCCTATCTGCAATGTTGATTTAAACTAGAGATAACTCCATATGAGGATAATAGTAACGTTATTTATATAGCTCTTTTCTAAACAGAAGTTACAAAGTGTTGCACAAACTCACACAGATTAAAATAACAAAGGGGAACATAAAAATGGAACACAAAAATATAGGAGTGCAAGCTAACATACAGCAAGAGGAACTAGTGCAAAAACAAGAAAGAAGCTTGCAAAAAATGAAGATAATATAGCGAGAGGCTGGTTTATAGTAGAATGCTTTTATGAAGCGATTAAAAAGATGTGATGGTGTCAGCTTGTCGAATTGACTTGGGTTGGGTAGGGCATTCCATAGTCTGGTTTGGCAGGCAAACGCCCGGTCACCCTTTGTTACCAGGTGCGTTTTAGAGACCTTTAGTATAGCGCCCCACCAGAGGACCCCAGGGCATGAGGGGGTTGGGGAGACAGGACATACTTGTCAAATGTTTCACCAACTAAATAAAATAGGACAATTCTGTGTGGCAAATCTTTGCAATATCCAAATTATGATATACTTCAGTTACTGGTATACTGTATATGAACTACTCAGATACACACACACAGTTACTGGAATTCGTGATGACCCATTCCAGTCAGTCAATGCTCAAGGAATCAGCCAGGAATATGTCATGATATTGGTTCCAAAGTTCCAAATAGCATCCAGTTGGAATCAATTACATCTTGGACCCAGTGCTTTTGGATCATGTTGCGCCACAACCCAGTAGGATTGTTAAAGTCTCAAAGATTAAAGTCCTGCTACTGGGGTTTTCATATATCATGTGAAAAAAAACCTGAGTCTTTTACACAAAGCTCACCAATGTCTGCCACTCATTGGAGAATCCAAATGGACACCAAAGTAAAAAAAATACCCTTATATTACGAGCGTCTCCCTAGGGAGGTCCTCGATGCACGTCCCACTGGGAAGAGACCCCGGGGCAGACCGAGGGCCAGTGGATACATCGCCACACTGGCCTGGGAACACCTCGGGACCCCGAGGACAAATTAAGTTGCGAATGTTGCTCGGGAGAGGGACGTTTGGAGCTCTCAGCTGGAGCTGCTTTCCCTACGACCGGACTCCGGATAAACGGTTGAAGATGGATGGATGGATAGATGGATGGCATTGGTATCCATGCCTCTGCTTTTGATACGCAAAGGGTTTGCATTGTGCATGGGATAAATTGTCTCTCTCTCTGCCAGATTTCAGGGTGCATAAAAAAGGACAGTAAACCACCAGAGAGCTCATGTGGGTCATATACTGTATCCGTTTTGTTATGTCCTTCATGGTCCTGCTTTGCGCAGGTTTTCCCTCGTGGCTGAGGGATGGAAAAAACATCCCTCAGCCGGAGAGGAAGACGTTCCTCAACCTCTGGTCCCAGTGAGTGCAGTGTCATCACACCACTGTAGGCCTACTGTAACTCTATGACGCTCACTCACACACATGCACACGGACACAGATGCTCTCTAGGCGCTATACCCTCAACCAACACACACACACACACACACACACACACACACACACACACACACACACACACATTCACGCACACGCTTCCATCATCTCCTTTTAATTAGAGGGCCCATAATGAACACACACACACACACACACACACACACACACACTTTCTTCCCGAACGTCTATCGCTAGATAGTTCTAATTAGAACCTGACTCTTTCTGACTCAAACGTCTGAGGTAAAACTCTCCCTACGCTTTCCTTGCTCTCTCTCAGCTCCTCTGTGATTCCATAGTGACTCAGCCAACAGCACACACATCTGTGTGGTAATGATGATGATAATAATGGTTCTCTTTTATACCCCTCTAGTCTCTTGCTTTCTCTCTCCTTCACGTTTCCACCCCCTCGTTCTCATTTTACCACACCATCTCTCTCTCCTTCTCTCCCTGTCAGTCAGTCACTCTCTCTCTCTCTCTCTCACTCCTTTTTCTTTCAGTTCTCCATCCCACAATCGAGTTATGACTGCGGGATTCCCGACCAGTGTTATGGAGTAACCATGGATACCTGCACGCCCTCTCAGCCACTCTAACTTTAGAATTACATCTTCATGTAGACTGTGAATACTGGCCCCCGTGTACATCCATCCCCAGGCTATGTTATAGCCTTTCTACTAAATAGTAATACATAGTGGCAAGTGATTGAAACACACATGAGAAAGAAGGTGCATAATGCTTAATTTATAGCGTACTCTATCATATGACGGAGTTATGCACCACAAATAGCAGATACTACTGTAGCAAAGTCGGGCTTAATATGGTATTCATATAGGCCATATTAATTAAGCCCATATACTGTATAGTCTCTCTCATTGAAAGAGACAGGAACCCACAATGTTGGAAGTATACATGGTCGAATATGATGCCCTGGCCTGTTGACACTTGGAAGTATATTTTGACAGTTAAGAAGGGGAAGCTAGTCCGCTTCTTTTGAAATATAAAGTGAAATGAAACATCTCTCCACCCAAATTACTGTAGCAGTTCCTGTTTTTAAAAGGTATATTTGAAAACAGGAATTTCCCCTTTTTTCAGTGGATCCAGAAACGTATAAATAAAAGAACGCTCACAAAGGGTTGTCTGTTGGCAACCTGCCCTCACGGTAGAATTCTTTGGTGCTAACATCAGTTGCCGCTCTGTGACCTTCATGCAAATAGGGCTGTTCATTATGTCCAGGTCAGACTGGGGACAGCAAGGCCACACTGGTCATTGTGGGGGCTCATGTCTAAACGAAAAGCACACACTAGGTTTTTTCTAGCTGACATGTTTCTGCCACCAATTTGAAAAGTCAGACGTTTATCACTAACAAAACTATCTAAAATATATTTGAGTGTCTCAAAAAGGAAAAAGATGAATGTATGTATTCTTTCTTTTAGAGATGGAAGCACAACATATCATCATTATGTATGCTGTCGCCCCAACACAATATTTTAGACAGTGAAGTTCAGTCTGTGATTTAACTTGGGACTGTCCTAGAGTGGCTAATATGCCATAGCTACATTTCATGTATTTAAATCCATAACACAGCTAGAACACTCAATGCATTTCCATGGAGGGGGTTATCTTAGTAGTATTGTAATTTGTAGCGCTCTATACGGTATGTACTCACCCTCCCAATAATTGATTGATTGATTGATTGAAGACTTTATTAGAAGTTTGCATAGGAAAAGGTACAGTTTCATGACGGTACAGTTCACTGGTACAATGAATTACTGCAGCTTGAATTCAGCTCTGGCAGCTCTGGTGGTCATCTAGTTTCAAATCCATCTGAAAGTGGCACAAAATGTGTATTTAGTCAATTACCGGTATCTCCAGATTCTCCACTATTCCACGAGCAACATGGACCACATTCTCTGTACACAATTGGGCTGCATTCACAGCCGCACTTCACACAAATTGACAGGTGAGTTGCATTGGTATGAGGTCATTAATCACATCTATTCTATGGCTGTGTTATGGATACTTTAAAGGTATGAAATATACACTAAGTTGGGAACCAAAATTAGGTAGGCTACAGAGAGAATATAAAAGTAAGTTATTCTGAGAAAATGTTTATGTAGAATGTTTGGCTATGTTTTTTTTTTGTGTTTCCCTGCAATGTAATTACGACAAAGAGACTAAACTACAGACTAAACTTTGGTTTAAACAAGCGCAAGGAGCAAGTATAGTGCTCTTAAAGACATTGTGCTGTGTTCTTTTGCCCCCTACAACATAATCATCAGGTATTATGATTATACTTGGAGGAAGATATTTTTCAAAAAAGTGTAGGCCTAAGGCAAGTGTTGAAATGGTGTTTTTATGTGGCCACACCCACCTGTTCAGTATACCTGGTTTTCAGGTGGGTGGTGACCCAGCTGAAGTTAGCCACACCCACAGTTGAATGGTAAAAAGGCGAGGGATGATTTTATGATGTCATTAAAGCACTGTATTTCAATTGGGCCTTTTGTCTCAGAGGCTTTCAGCTTTCAGGAAGTAACCAAAAATACACAGGGAAGACATATTTGCATATACTACACCTGTGGGTCCATAGACACATACAAAACAGAAAAAGTAGCCTACAAAACTATGGCACCACCTCTTTAAAGAATCTACCAAAATGTTTACATCTCACCACTTCTGCACTCCCTTCACTGGCTCCAATTCAATTTCAAATCACTGGTATGTATGGTGGTGATGACCTAAGATGACCAAGGACATGCAACAATCTAAACCTGCAGGCTATGATCCACCTGAACGAGGGGCGACCATAGCTGAACGGGTAGAGAGGCCGGCTGGGAAACAGAAGTGCTCTTATCTTGAAGGTTTCTCCATGGATCCCAAACTGACACATTCGAAATTAAATCCTCATTAGAAACATGGACCTCTACAGCTGCCTCCCGCGGGTCATGGACAAGGTCAGAGAAAGAATAATGAGACTGGTAGGCACCTGGAACTGATGGCGAGCCCACTGATAATGTAGGAGCCAACCCAAGTAAAGGCACAGCTGGAGGAGAATGGGCACACCACAAGCCTGTGTACATCGTCATTGTCGCCAAGTTTCACATTTTCGTAAAATAAAGCCCTTCTTCAACATACAAAAGTGTTGCACAAAAGCAGTGAAGTGAAGATCTACAAGCACACAACGCCTTGAGGCGTTGTAGATCGGATATTTTCACTAGTTTAAATCAGTTTTAAAACGAAAGGTTTTGGACAAGGTTTACACCCGACAATGACGACATACTGCAGCGTGAGAGTGGAGCCAGCAATACCACACGCTTTGTATCTCATTGATGTTTAGGGGTATTTGTCCCTGTTCATTTGCACATACAGTTTGTGAAATTTGTCCTCCTCTGCATTTAACCCATCCTAACTTTTAGGAGCAGTGGCCGTGGGTACTATCATTAACACAGCATAATGTACTGTAGGCTATTTCTTTGTATCTGTACTTATTTATGGCACTTATCTGTTACCTATTTAGATAGATATACAGTATGTATACTGAGATGTTTGTATATGCGTACGTATGTTAGACAGATATGAGTGCTTGTATGCCATTTCATTCAGTATAACACTGAATAAGACAATGACAATGAAAGTTTTTGGATGAGGCCAGCTATTTATTTGAAGATATTCCTTTTCCCAGAAGGTTCCTAAATGTCAGCAATATGCAGTTATTGCATTATTAATCATGCACCACTTTGACGCACTTCAAGAATTACAACATCTTGGAACTGAGAAAAACAGATTACGAAAGACTGTGATCATCTTGAAAATGGTCTGTTGTAAAATCATCAAACCCCTGAGTGTTCATTTAACTCTGTGAGTGTACAAATATAAACACCTATAAGTGCTGAGCTCAGCACTAAGATGCGATAAGAAAATGAGTTAAACCTTCACACTGCCAAATCCTCAGTGTTAATTTAACTCTGCGAGTGTAAAACATAAAGCAAGGATTAACTTGTGCTATGCATTATGCTTTAAGGCAGTGTATCCCAAACATACGGTCGTGATCCGTTTAGGGTCACAGACTCATTTCTATGGGTCGTGACTCGTGAGTAAATATCAGATATGTATTTTTGCCAGACCCAGGGGGTCGGCCTACATAAGGCTTTGTCGGTCTGTCGGTCTGTCGGTCGGTCGGTCGGTCGGTCCCTCTTTTCCTCAGTGTCCCTCTTTTCCTCAGTGTGCCTGTGTTTGCCTCTGACTGCTCATCTGCCCCTCCCTTCCCTTGCTCGGCTGATTGCCTTGAGTGCCGTCACCTGTACGGGACCAGCTGAGTTGAGTTGGCTGACGAGCTGCTGAGACTATAAATTCCTGTGTGTTCATGTGTTAGTTCAGTGCTGCAAAACATTTGCCCCACAGCCATACTAGCGAAAACAGCCCATCTACAAGCTCACAAACATTTCCAGCTGCTCAGCCTATACAATCCTGTGTGTTCATGTGTTAGTTCAGTGCCATACTAGTCAAAACAGCCGATCTACAAGCTCACTACGCTTTGTTGCTGAGACTATAAAATCCTGTGTGTTCATGTGTTAGTTCAGTGCCATACTAGTGAAAACAGCCGATCTACAAGCTCACTACGCTTTGTTGCTGAGACTATAAAATCCTGTGTGTTCATGTGTTAGTTCAGTGCCATACTAGTTTTCATTGCGGGTCTGGCACAACCAGGTGACCTGGTCTAGTTTCTTAATACTTGAAACAAATACAAACAAGACTGCTCCTCTAACGAGGAGCAAACTTGCGCTTTTTATCAAGGTAGTCTCCAGGAATATATCCTCTCCAGGTATATATGTATATACCCGGAGAGATAGTCTCCAGATATATATCCTCTCCAGGTATATATATATATATATACCTGGAGAGGTAGTCACCAGGTATATATCCTCTCCAGGTATATATATAGATATACCCGGAGAGATAGTCTTCTGATATATATCCTCTCCAGGTGTATATATATATATATATATATATATATATATATATATATATATATATATATATATATATATATTCTCCAGGTATATATGGGTCAGTGACGTGACGCCCCAAAACATGTGTTTTTAAAAAAACTTTAAATTGCAGGCATAAAAGTTACTTACTTTTGTTCTACTCACTCTCAACCTTATGGAAATACATTTTGTTTTTAGATATTTTATTGGA
>NC_137829.1:21639158-21689158 GCF_963921795.1 Nannobrachium achirus
TAAACAGTGTGTTAAAGCCTGTGTCAGCCTATCAGCGATTCGCCACAGACCCATGTGAGTGAGCGTTACACGAAATGTGTTACTTACAACTTTTTGTGACCTGCCTTCATGGATGGAACCGGAGGGACGAACTGAAGTCACTGACTCACTTCGGTCGCAGTCAATGTGATAATTAAGTAAACTGGCTCCTGCATGGCTTTAGTTTGCCCTCATCTTAAAGTGAAGATGTTAGGCTGCATGTTTGTGGTAGAGATGCAGGAGGCAGCTAGGAGATAGCCCAAGGTAATAGCAGGCATGACATGGGCCAAGTTATTGTGGAACATCTTGCTTCCATTATGCATTATACATTTCTGGTGTGAAATGGCACGAGGGACCCCCCAAAAAGGTTCCCTCCCAAAAATCGGCTTTATAATCTCCGCCTTCCAGTGGTCTCTGCACAGCCCTGTGCATGAGCATATGATATGCACCCTTTAGATACACACAAACACATCTAAAGACAACATATTTTTAGATGTAGGTTTTAAACTTGGAATTCAGGTGGGGATTTGGATTAACTTGGTTAGCAATGAGGGACAAAACAAGTTGGGAGGATATCGTAGGCCAAAAGAAAAGTGTGGAGAGTGTAAATTTAACTCTGAGCGGCAAATGTAAATAAATGGACTCGTTACATTGATTTGTACCCAAATGGTTAAGTTAACACTGAGGACTTAACTGTGTAGGACAGATAGCTAAACCCTCAATAAGCAAATAAGGCTATAGTCTGTCTCTGTGTAAGGCCTTGTTTAGCCTTTGTTGGCTGTATAATCAAACACTGACATTATGCACTCTCAGCTGTTTGCTTTCACAACACCATGTCTTAGTCTATGGGGATATCTTTGTTTCAATTGTGGCTTATGTGTATTATTATTTGAAATGGACATTATTTGAAATAAGTGCCAAAGTTGCTTACCATTGGTATGCAACAAGAAGACACTTGCACATACAAGCGTGTGCCTTATGTATTTGAGAAGATGAAAATGGAGAAATATTTTGGGTGCTGCCTCTGTACAGTATGTTACTTGTTTGTTATTGTTTAAAAATCACAAGGCATCTGTCTAATGCAAGACAATAAGCAAGACATGGGAAACAACTCGGGAACGATGCGAGCTGGGAAAGCATGCCCCACTCAGTTATGCAGTCAGTGGGGCATGCCCACAGTCTGTCCTACTCCTACACAGTTAAGTCCTCAGTGTTAACTTAACCATTTGACTCTGAGCGGGTACAAATCAATATAACCAGTCCATGTAGTTACATTTGCCGCACAGAGTTACATTTACAATCTCCACTCTTTTCTTTTCCTCCCAACTTCGTTTCGTCCCTCATTGCTAACCAAGTTATCCTTATCCTTACCATCCTCTAAATGCCTAGTCTCCTAGTTATGCAATAACTGAGTGGGTTGTACCCCGTTGATGTCAGAGTCTTTCTGTCTGTGTCCCTTTTATACCAATATACAGTACTATATGGAGTTCCTCATCAGACATGCCCAAATATGGAGTATTGGCTAATACTCCATATGCGAGGATTTGTGGTTTTAGGGATCTTTTGGGAAATCCATTGATCCGATCGACTGACTATGATATGCACACCTAGTTTGAAGTCGGTCGGTCCAATAGAACTACTGTATATGAGGCTTATAGTTCATGAGCGTATTGGTCGGATCGGCGGTTCTGGACAACCGCCTATCCGACCGACTCGTGTGGCAAGTTTGACGTCGGTCGGTTGGATGGTTCTCAAGATACATGAACTATACAGACACACCCAACAGGGGTAGGGGTAGGGGGGTATGAGGTACCAGGGCCTATATCCTTGAGGCACACCACAGATGATAAGGTGTGTCTGAGATTTGCAATCTCCCAAGGAGACATCAACTCTTCCACACTAGCCTGGGCTGGCTTCCAATTTCGGGCTTTTGATCCGGTCGGGAGCGGAAGGGCTCCTACGTTTTTCTGTAGTCCAAAACGGACTACACTTTGGCCGGAAACAACGACCGGAAACAGTTTTAACCCGTACTTGCGCATGCGCTAACTACTTGCACATGCGCTAAACTGGGTTGAAACTGTTTCCGGTCGTTGTTTCCGGCCAAAGTGTAGTCCGTTTTGGACTACAGAAAAACGTAGGAGCTCTTCCGCTCCCGACCGGATCAAACGGCCCGTTTAGTAAACGAAGACCAGGCTTTCTCTCAGGGGAAAGCCTGGTGAGGCGAGGTTACTTCCACACAGGTACAGGACTGAAACCGGTTCAGGGCAAAGCCAGAGTCCGGTGGTACTGAAGTGATCAGGTCAAGGAAGAACAGGAGGGACAGTGAGCCCACATCTTCCGCCATCAGAAGGCCATTCATAACCCTAAGCAGGGCTGTTGCAGGGGTGCACTGTAGATTGTCCTGAAGATAATATAGCATCTGGGGCACCCGCTGGCATATACTGGTCCAGGCGCATACTAGACTCTGATGCCTGGTAGCGTGTCGCGGGTTCGAGTCCCGATCCCGACGACCTATGCTGCGTGTCACTCCCCCTCTCTCTTTCCTGTCAGTCTACTGTCCTATCAATAAAGGTTTAAAAGCCCCCCCCAAAAAAAGATACTATAGCACCTAATACACAATGCATGATCACATATTACCTTGTAGGCTACCGTGCAAAATACATAAACCTCATACCTCTCCTCACCAAAATAAAAGCCTTCTGGAAAGATGTTTCTCTCTCTAGTAAGAATATCTCAACATAGTACAGACAGTAAGAACGGAAACGAAACTGTGAAACTTTTGTTTACAACTGTCTCTTGATCCAAACGTGTTATACTGTATCATGAAATAATGAGAGTCCCTTCTTCTCCCCCACCTCCCACCTCCCCGCTCCGGAGCAGTTTTCTTCTCTATTAAAGCTCCAGTGAGATTCATCTGCGAGGACCACAGGGGCTACTCCAGAGTCCTTGCCAAAGTTATAAAATACGGTCACAGTTTGCAGGATGCTAGGAAGGATCCCAAGGAGAGATATGCAGGCAAATGGGGTAAATACTGGAGCAAAGAGGAGACATTCATCATTATCCATTCTCAATCTCCATTTCATTCTGTTTCCATCTCTACAGTAAGTCTCTGCAAGGTTTATAGAGACGGCCTGGATGGGTTTTTATCGTGATATCAAACTCCATCATGCACTAGAATCAATTCACCTTTTATTTGCCGAGCTGCATATCCGGTACCATTTAAAGTAAATGGTTTCCCAGGTAAATGGATTTGGATTATTCCGATAATATCGTAAATCGCGATTTCTTTTGTCGCAATAATCGTGATACTACATTTTCATATTTTCCCATCCCTAGTCAGGATAAGCGAGTGAGTGATGGGGTGAGGGGGGGGGGGGGGGGGGGGGTGATGTTGAAACACAGGTTTAGAGTCAGGGCCAGTTGGAAAGATCTGGTCAGGTATTTTGCTGATGTGTGTGTGGAAGTGACGGGTAGCAGGAGCCTGCGCTTACACAACACGGCGATACAGTCACAGTAATCATGGGAACAAGGAAAAGGGGAAGTAAAGAGGTCACAGCTGCGAGACAGTCCCTCCGCTGCTATCCCCCTCACCCCTCCCTCTTCCTCCTTCTCTCTCTCTCTCTTTCTCTTTCTCTCTCTATCCCTCCCCTCTCTTGCTCTCTGGCATCGTCTCAATATTAGCCTTTCTTCCACTCCACAGCCTGCTTATTCAGTATTAGTCACAATGAATGACGAGGTTTGGCGTCTATACTAATGAAGTAGCTGAGCTTTAATATTTCACTTGAATGTCAACACTTTTTATGCTCTCTGCTATTTTTCATTTCTAAAGGTTCGGGCCGACGCGTGAACTACGCAGCCCTCACTCGTCACACCGTCGATCGATCCCACCAATATGCCCATATATGGAGATCTCTGTATCTGTCAGTCCTTTTCCCTTTTATGCCCATATATGGAGATTGCTGATGTCATCGGTATATGTCCATATGGGCATGCCCCCCTTTGCGCCCATATATATGGAGCTGGCTGATTTGAGGTTAGACCACACACCATATTTGGTTATGGCTGCATTGGGAACTCCAAAGGCTGAGTTAGAGTGGCATGAGCGTGATGACGTGGTCCGCCGGCCAGTCCTCCCTCAATATTTTAATATAAAGATGTAATCCTGTTTTATTCTCTTTTCCATAAACTCTCTCTCTCTCTCTCTCTCTCTCTCTCTCTCTCTCTCTCTCTCTCTCTCTCTCTCTCTCTCTCTCTCTCTCTCTCTCTCCCTCCCTCCCTCCCTCCCTCCCTCTCTCTCTCTCTCTCTCTCTCTCCCTCTCTCTCCCTCTCTCTCTCTGGGGAGTCTATTCTGGCTGGGTCCTACTTCTTTTCATTCCTCTTTTCCAGCCATCCTGCAGAGAGCTGTAATATTTTCCTTTTCTAAAGATCTATGCCTCAGTCCCTCTCCTCTCTTCACCACCTACCTCCTCTCCAAGGCTCCCTGCCCTCTTCATTGTTATTTCTATTCTTATAGTTCACTCCTCACCTCCTTTTCCTGATCCGTCAGTTGACCTGACAGATCAGGAAAAGGAGGTGAGGAGTGTAGGTCGACTGTAGGTCGACTGTAGGTCGCAGATTAGTTTGTGAACGGTCACTGTCTGTATGTATCTCTGTCTGTCTGTCACGCCTGACACTGTGGTTCTATGGGTTTGTCGCTCTGACATCATGCTCTGATGTCACTGTGATGTCACACTAACAGAATTCCTTTTATGCCCATATTTGGAAGGTCATCAATATTAAGCCATATGGACTTCATATGTGAATGCCCATATATGGAGGCCACATCGACCACACTAACAGAATCCATATATGGCCAAGATAGATGGCCAAGACAGCCCATATCTGTGTGGCTGGTTCTACAGACAGGGTATGGGCATAAAAGGGTATGATGTCAGATGTCATAGACGTCATAGGACTTTCACACAACGAATAAGCGAGTAAGCATGTTTGGGCTCTCACAGCATATCTCCATATACAGCACATGGATCTCCATATATGAGTACCAGGGGTCTCCACTCCACATATATGGGTAACTGGTCCAATATACATCACTGGCCAGATGGCCAAGAATTGGCACGGCCTCACCCTTTAGGGCGAGGTCGCATGGCGCCCGGAGGCGTCTTACTAGTATTTCACCTGACCTGATCCTATAGAGCAAAAACCTTCTTGAGGTTCAAGAAATGTGGTCAGATATTTTCACTGTCATCCATACAAATGTGACCTAGTACATTTTCAACACTGCGCGTTGATTCAGAAAAGGGACAAAAAATAAGTTGGAAGAAAAATGCCAAGCGGAGGGAGTTCAGTTCACTATATTATAGCAAAGCAAACAAAAGGCAAGATTATCCAGGAAACCAATATTATCCCCCTTGGCCCTTGCCTCCTTTCTCCATTTTCTGTTTCCCTCCCCCATTTTCTCCTGCCGTCCCCTCCCTCCCTCCTCTTGCTTCTCCCTAAGGAGGATGAGGTCATAGTTTGAGGAAAGATAGAGTGATTAGGGGCTTAAGTTCCACACTTTTCTAATGCTGATGAGGTCTTGGTCATCACTGAGAAGGTCTCAGTACACTATACACTGGTATTAAACAGTCTCAAAACCAGTTGCATACCTTCTGCTTTTTTGAATGTCCTCGCAGATTATAGCCTTGGTTTCAGGCTTCATGAAACGTGAAAATATGTGAATTGGGTGGCTTTATATGCTTTGATTATTTCAAGAAATTGTGAAGTTAAGTATGTGCAATCCCTTTCACATTTTTGAAATCCATCCCCTTTGTCTGATTCTGCTCATAGCCATAATGCTTAGGGGACTTGTGCGGGGATGTGGAAAATTGCATGAGAGGGCATGAGAACAACATAGCCCTATAAACGACCTCCACAAACATTGCAACACTCAAAAATCTAAATGGATAGAGAAACAATATTTATTAGCACATCATTATGCAGTGGTTCTCAAACTTTGACATTTGAAGGTCTCCCCTTAACTTTGACAGTGTACTGTCAATGGCTGTTAATGATGACATTACCTGGAAGGCTGGTCGCTGACATCATCACTGGCATCACCATGCACGCTGGTCCCTCATTGGCTGTTAATGATGACGTTACCTGAAATGCTGGTCCCTGATTGGCTACGAGCTTAAACACACACGGCTACCTACCTATGCAGCCGAACACAGTACTTGCGCGCTCTGCTGGCACACGTAATTGCGACCGTAGGTCGCATTTACTATCAAACCCTGCACAAAGTGTAAGTCCGTCCGTCAGTCCGTCAGTCTGTCTGTCACACCTCACACGTCACACTCTTGCCCTGCTCATATCTCCGCAACCGTTGCCCCGATCCATGCCACATTTTGCACACACGTTCCTTACCTGCCAAACTACAACCTCCAAGGACCCCCGGAGCTCCAGGGACCCCCAGGTCCCTGGGGGACCCCTGCACAAAGTGTAAGTCCGTCGGTCTGTCTGTCACACCTCACACGTCACACTCTTGCCCTGCTCATATCTCCGCAACCGTTGCCCCGATCCATGCCAAATTTTGCACACACGTTCCTTACCTGCCAAACTACAACCTCCAAGGACCCCCGGAGCTACCCAGATGTAAAAAATGACCAAATGTGCTAAACTGACCAAATGACCACCCCAACGGGGCTGCTCACGGGGAATTCCCGGGGACCACCCACTCCTGGTGCTCCAGAACGGATGCAAAAGTGGTGGCGCCCCCAGTGGAGGACCCCCTACACTGCAGCTCACATAAAATGCCGTAACTCCGGCTAGGAGCGACCGGGACAGCCGGGGCCGGTACCTATTCGTCCGCCTTGCCGGCGCGGAGACCCCACCCCTCATTTCTCACATGGCCCTCTTCTAGCGCCACCATGTGGCCGATTCTTGCAAAACACATTTTTGGACACTGCTCCTACAATTTTTGCCCTAAAATCACGCAAATCGGTACACAGTATGTCTACACTCATCCCATCAACATGAATCTCTCCCATATAGCGCCACCTCCAGGCCGATTTTTAAAAACACATTTTTGGACACTGCTCCTACAGATTTTGCCCTAAAATCACGAAAATCACTACACAGTACCGGTATGTCTACACTCATGTCATCAACATGGATCAGGAAGATTTTGGCAAAACACATTTTTGCCCTATTTGTGGAGATAAGTGACCTACGGTCGCTTATCTCCCGATTAGGGAGTCTTACTGGTTAAATATATAATGTAACTCTCAGGTCGATTTGACATACCGGTATAAGTGTGTGCCACAAAAACTGTGGGAGGAGTAGAGCGGCAAAATAAAGTTTATCTGGAAAAATGGAAGGAAAGATGGACGGATGGAATAAAGTCGGACAAGTTCTATAGTCTGGTTGCCCACACTAACTGCTATATTTATTTCTATACATTCTAGTTCTGTGACTATAACGCTTTGCATGTGTTTTGGGTCTTTATCAGAACGTACTGTTTCTGTAAACACTATACCAAGGAGAGTACTGGAACTGATTGTGTTCTTTTGTCTGCAGTGACACCCAACCCCATGATGATTCACTTTTAATAGGAAGTTACTGTTAGTCTAAAACCAGCCCAATCCTCAAGAATGTTTATGTATGGTCTGTGAAAACCATAGTGGGCATTTAGCTTGCACAATCACCCGATAATGGCTTAAAAATGGGATTTCCCACTTTATAGCCACATCAGTGGTTTAGCAATAGTCATGGGGGTCTTTGGGGTAATGTTTTCATTTGGACACATGCAGTCACACAGCAACGTGAAGAGATAGAGATTCAGGACTGTCACAATTTATATACACAGTTTACCTTTCAAATTAAGTGAACCGAACTAGACTGAGGAAAAACTAGTTCAATAGCTTCCTCAGAATTCCTAGTGAAGTCTATGAAAAGCAAATGTTGGATGACGCAACGGGAGTGGAGTGTGGATGACACAGTAATAATCAAATCAAGTGAGACAGCGAGACCCTGGACATTAAGCATTCCCTCTGGAAGTAGTTTAACAAGCATAACGTAATAGCCTAAGATGGATTCGGCTGTGAATACTGTGTCACTATTGCAAAAATGTAGAAATGATATGGTGTTGTTGGATTCTTCCCCTGCCTTGAACCTCATATTTAATTGTCCTTGTGTCATGCATTCTTTGGTTATCCTGTTGTCAGAGAGGCTCCAAGTTCAAATGCAAATACTGACAGATATATGATCAGTGCCACCATTGGTGAGAAAGACCGCATCTGGGGGGGGCGAAACAGTTGTCAGTAGTACATCAGATGAGTTAACCATGTCAAACATGACTTCACATGACCTCTCCACCTAAGGCCATGTCCATGTATAGTTAAAGTGTGTTACGGGTGATTTAGGAGGGCTTGAATGGGGGAGGGGAGAGGCAGGGAGGGAGGAAGGAAGGAAGGAAGGAAGGAAGGAAGGAAGGAAGGAAGGAAGGAAGGAAGGAAGGAAGGAAGGAAGGAAGGAAACAATATACCGTATTTAGAGAAAGATTAGGAGGTGAAAAGCGTACTGGGCACTAAGTGATTGATTCCAAAGGGAGAAGAACTATCTTCATATCTATATTTCCAGACAGATGCTAGCAGATATAATTTCAGCTCTAAGCGCAGTATATAATCGGAAACATATGCAACGTGTGCATCATGTCTGCTGCTACAGTACTAACCAGCAGCAAAAAACAAGCCAACTTTATGTCAGCGGTCATCCTCCACGAAAAGCCCCAAGAGTAGCCTACAGTATATGTCCATCCCTAAAGGTCATAAGCCTCGCTGGAGTAAATATTCAATGCTAATATTGTCTTGAGCCGAGAGATGGATTTGGTGAATGGGTAAAAAAAAGAAAAGAAAAAAAGAACACAATAATAACACCATGGGCTGCACGCACGGAACAAAAGTATCATAAGAAATATAATGTTGGTCATAATTGTGGGCCAATTATGTAATCTATCATTGTGCTAATAAAACAAAAGCATGACTAAATTTGGTATGCCTCTTGAGTTAACCACTTAAACTCTATATATGGTATACATTTCTGATTTGCCTATAATTAATAACAAAATACGGACACCAGTTTGAAAGTGGTTAAGGCTGGGTCAACATGCTAGGAATTAATCCGAGATTTCAGTAACTTGAGTTACGGAGAGTGAGAATAAAAGTAACAGAAACAATTGTATGCTGATCAGCATAAAGAACAATAGTTCTGGCACAGTCAGTAGCGCTGTTGCCTCACGTAGAAGGTCCTGGGTTTGATTCCCGCTGGGGGGCGCTGTGGGCGCTGGGGGTGTGTTCTCTTCTCCGCGTCATCAGCACCCACACCCTAGGTGGGGTTGGCAAAAGGGCCTTTCTGTGTGGAGTTTGCATGTTCTCCCTGTGTCTCCTAGGGTAGATACCCTCACAAAAACATGCAGTAATCCTGGTCTCTATAATGCCTCCCCCTGGCCAGCCGGGGCGCCTGATGGAGGGGAATGGAACTGGTTGGAATAACGTGTTCCTTCCACACGCTACCGGTACGTCTAACCGGGGAAGCTCCCCCCTGTCAGGTGATAAGAAGCAGCGTGATAACTCCTCATGCACTGAAAGAAGCATTGGCTCAGTTCGGGGCCCTCCCCAGGTTGGCAGAGGGAGAGCAGACCCCAGGATTACAGCTTAGGCAATTGGCACCGGGTGAAAAAAATGGGTTACAAAATCGTGGGATACAAAATGTTATATATATATATATATATATATATATATAAAAGAAAAGGAACAATAGTTTCTGTTTATTCATTCTCACCCTTAAGCTAAGTAGCAAACAATAAAAATACTCTAAACATCTGTTCAACAGCAAAGTTTTCAGCAAAGATGAACACAAATTGAGTACGTCTCATCACACTTCCCTGTGTCCTTCTTGCCCCCATGCAAGGACCCAGATGGTCTGAATTATAGCATGGTTATACGCCGTAATTATAAGGAGATGCACTGCCAGCCTTCTCAAGGCTCAGGACCGTACTAGAAATAATGCAGTCCTGATTCTGAGAAAATAATCAGGGTAAATATATATAAAATAATAATAATAGAAATAAACGTTCGTCTTGATTTTATTTTATTTTGATATTATCTTAGAGGCTCTTTATATCCCCACCCCTCTTAATGGATATCTTCGGAGACAAATTATGACATGCACCTTCCTTACTCTGGGGTGAAAATGAAAGAAAACATTGATTTCATTTCCCACCATTCTTTTCATCTTTTCACCACACCTCTTATCAGATTTGAACAGATAGTTGTGGAAAGATACAACCTGATTTCCCGTCCAAGGACTCTGCATCTTCAATTAAGGCCAAACCATCATTCATGTCACCGCATAATTTCCCCTAAAAAAAGTCTGTGATGGTCTTTTCTGCGATTTGCCAGCAGGGCTTTTAAAATGGAGTTAGATTTATACCTAGAAGACTTTTAGTTTTCGAACGAATTACCGTCACATGGCCCTAATCTGGCTATTAAAATGATTTATTAGATTTGTTAAAATATTACAGATGAAACCATGTGGTCTCAATCTTTTTATTCTGCATAATACAGTGAATGACTGTTTAGGTTGTTGTATTTTGGACCCAAAAGCAGAACTCAATGAATCAGTCTTTAATTTTGTTAACCCAAATCCAAAAACAGACTTTCAACTAAGCAGCACAACTTTGTAGTACCGGCATATGAACAAAAAAATGCCCAGTGGTCAATGAAGTGTCTACCTGTTTATGTCTACAGTGAAAACAGCAGAAAACAGCAGTGCACGCAGGAAAACACTAAAGCAACAGAAAATCTAGCCTCTATAATTCCACATGTTTGTTTCGTCCCAAGAAAATGGGAATATCTTGCAGCCAACCATCTTTCCAGTACCACCTTCATAATCAAGTCAATCTAATGGATGCATATTTAGATAAAGATCCATTGTCACGACTCACCACAACTTGATTGATTTAATTTACCAGCCAGCTGACTATTTCTGTCATGACAACACGGACTGATGTCACCCACATTACAGCATGTTTCATTTCCCTCAAGCTTATACATCATTCTGTGAAGATGAGCCATTACAAAATCGCTTGAGAATGTGAGTTAGCCATCCCACTAATTACCCAAGTTATTACTGACAATTAAACTATAATGCACTCCATCCTCTTTTATGGAAAAGAGGATTTCAGTGTTTTGGCATTTGTTCCTGTTTAGGGCCGAAAAGTCATCAGTGGTGCTGAAAACAGTTTCATGATCCCCATCTCAAAATATTTAGTTCCAGGGACCCCCCAGAAGCAAAATTTGAGTTACAAATGTTCGCGTAAAAAATACATTTAAAAAATAGTAGATCTACAAGCTCGCCGCACTGTGAGCTTGTTTCAGTAGCTAGATAAAATAATTCCAGGCCCCTCCACCTTGGGCCCTAGTAGTCCCACTTTCCCCCCCTTTTGTGACGCCCTTGAAAGTCACAAAAACTATAACACACCTCACTGCACGACAAAGTGATAATCTGGGATTAGGAGTTGTGTAGAGTAAACATATTGAAGGATACCAATTGTAAGTCATTCCTAGCTAAATAGATTATCATTTCAAGATTCCTGGTAATCATTCAAGGTTCATATGAGAGCAAAACGTATTTTTCTTTGGCTTCTTCAACAGTAAAAAAGAAAATGAAAGCTCAAGGAAGACAGGCCAATTCTATTATACCAGTATTCAGTGAGGAAAATACAGTATAGGTTACTTTGGAATTGAAAACGTATTTTTCTTTGGCTTCTTCAACAGTAAAAAAGAAAATGAAAGCTCAAGGAAGACAGGCCAATACTATTATACCAGTATTCAGTGAGGAAAATACAGTATAGGTTACTTTGGAATTGAAAACTTTAGAGTAAAGGAGAAGATAAAACATCTGCACTATTTTTAAGCTAAAAAAACATACTTTTTATAAATGGCGCAATGTTTCGACCATTAGGTCTTCAATTGATGCCTTGATATCCATCACCTGGCATAAACAAAATGCAGGCATAGGAGTTGGACACAATGTTCTCTGTAAACCAGTAAACCATAATTTGCTACATACAGTATCTTTCGACAATTAAGTCAACCCCATAGGTTATAGGAGGTTAAAATCTTGTGACCAATTCTCAAATTACCTCTCATTAAAAGGAGTATGTTGCAAATTTCACAAAGTCCTAAAATAGAAAGTGTCTGATGCAGATGGAACAATATCCATGCAGCTACTATGAAACAAATAAGTTAAATGACAGTAATGTTTTATGTAACTGTGCTAGCTTAGCTGTCTTGTACAGTATCATAAATGTTTGGGTCCATGAAAGTAATTTAAGTGTCCACACCCATCAGGGATCATTCCAGAATAATCTTGGGACTTAAGACTTCCTGTCTCAAGAGGAAATGCAAAAGAAGCTCAAGAGAATGTGGAACAAACTGGATTTATCCATCTAGAAATCACACTTCTTTGCATCTTCCTGGCGCTATATATATGGATGGCACTGTTGCAGTTTTTACATTTCTTGCTATAGGAAACTTGTTTTAAGGTGTGGTGGCGATCTCTGCATCAGTCTCCGTATCCCTATCCCCAGAAAAATAAACCAATCACATTGTAACTCACACTTCCACATGCATACAGCAAACAACACCGCTCAGCTGACACTGTTACAACAATCAATGTTAGCCATTTTAGCTCACAAAGCTCAAATTTAAACCCTTGATTATTTCTCCCCTCCAATAATACCAATTGGTATTGTAGGCTATCGTTGTTATCGTTGATTTGTCACGTTTACAACAAGGTATAACTTGTAAGGATCATGAAATAGCAACAATATGTGGCACTGGCACCTGAACATGGGTCCTGTAACTTGAGTTGAGTTTGTGTATGCTCCAAGCAGCAACACTGACCCATTGAAAGATGCCACATATACCGTACGTTTGGCCCGTGCAATAGGGCAAGTGGAAGCTGGTGTTCTGTTACGCAGAGTGTCAGCATTATTTTGTGTCAGCCCTGGTACCATTTCCAAACTTAGGAAAGTTCCGTGAGACTGGTGAAGTCTCACAGAACTTTGTCTCAGTTCCGTGAGACTGGGGAAGTCTCACAGAAGAACTTTGGGGCCAAAAGAGAGCACCACAAATGCAACAAATGCCTCTGTTTATTCAGAAACACGATTTCCCCATGAAATTAGGAGTGTGTCAATGAACATTAAACAGGCTTTTTGATATTCCATACTGTTTTCCTGTAATTGGTCTCGAGAATTAGTGAGAGGGGCCTATTTCTTACAAAAACAAACAAAATACAACGTCCAATCAGCCCCAAATTTAAATCGTACCGCCATAATAGGGGGTGCCACAAATGGCAAAAGTTAAACTGTATGTCATAGAAATGTTACATCCCCTAGCTGATTATTCTGGTCCTGACGGCTGCACGATTACACAGCCCTGTGTACGCCACCCAGCCTGGGGGGGGGGGGGGGGGGGAGAGATGCGCTCTGAACTCTTTTCTAGCTTCAACTTCCCACTCAACAATGTGCTCCCTCGAATCCTTGACTCGTTGACTTGTTCTCAAGATACGTGGAGGACACCAAAACACACAGATTTCATACGTGGAGGACACCAAAACACACAGATTTCATGCATGCATGCATATCACTAGTTCAATGTTAAAAGATGAGGGAATGCAATTCTCCCACTAAATGAAGACTGAATAAATGTTTTGTAGAAGGCTATCATAGTGCATATAGGGGGATTCAAGCCAGTTATGGGGTTTTAGACAGATAACTGATAATTAATACAACTAACTGTCTGAAAGCCTTTTCAGCTGCACAGAGAACCACACCGTTATTAGACTCTCTGCCTTGTTTTGTTAAGCTTTTTCAATGTTGATGGAAATCAATACCTCAACATTAAGCAATACCTAAAAAAAGGTTAAGTGAGTGATGTTGACCATGCCAAGTTGGATGCTATCCTAATATATTTTCTACTCTTATTGAGATCGAACATAATCATAACAGTGTAATAATAATTAAACAGACCCACCTCACCATACAGCTATTAAACGAATATAAGGTCAAGGATCCACCATGCAGAAGTTGGCTATAGAGTCAGTGCAATAAAGACCTTGGACGTATAAACACTTTCCAGACAGTGAAACATTGCTACTGGAGGCTTTCCAGATGCTGACGCCATGTGACCTAATTCCTCCAGATCTCTGCTCACTTGTGTAAACCTATAGCCAATATCCTGCATACCTCTGCCATGTCCTGCAGAAGCCATGCTCAACAAAAACCCAATTTCAGAACCCAAAACTGGAATGAATCCCTTCAGTGATGATGGCCATATCTGTGTCTTATCACATATGGCAGGCTACTGTGTTCTTACATTATGTCAAATAATGTAGGCCTGCTCTATATGTCAAAGAATCCATTTCAAAATACTACTGGTGGTTTATAAAGCATTGAATAGTTTATGGCCAAAATACATTTTGGATCTTGTTCTTCTATATATCATGAATCACCCAGACCTCTCGGTCGTCGGGTCAGGTCAGCTTTCTGTCCTCACAATAACTGTGGGGAGAAGCAGCATTCAGTTTTTATGACAACAAATGTCTATGTCAGGGCTTCTCAAAGGGTGCTTGGGCACCCTAAGATGCCTTGACGCAAGTCCAGGGGTGCCTCAGAATAATTTGATAATATTTGGAATTCATCAATATCCCTTATAGACTTTAGATCGGCTATGTTTAGTTAATGTTCCCCCCAGAATAGGAACGCTTGGGTTTTACGTATACCGTTATGACAAAAGGTGCTGTCAGGGGTGCCATGGGTGAAAAAGGACAAAAATATTTGAGAACCACTGCTCTAGTCTATGGCATAGCCTATAAAAGCTGCTGCTAGTCCTATTTCTAAACATCATGCACATAATGTTGGGCTGTGTAAATATGTAGATACCTTGTTTGTCTCTTTAAAATATATATATATTAAAATAATTAAATAATAATGCTATATATTTATTATTTTGCTTATTTTTTGTTTTTATTGCCCTCTATGGTCTTCAATGCTTATGTTTTATCTAAAGCACTTTGAATTGCCTTGTTTAAACAAATAAACTTGCATTGCCAGAGATAAATTTACACCTTTGAAGTCAGTGATCGGATCATGGTCTTTGTTGGGCATGACTATTGTAGCCTAGTGGTGAGATAACCAACACATGGAAGGATATGACTAATGATTTAATCCTAATAATCAAATCAACCTCTCCTCAGGGGAGCTCCTGGCTCTGAAACTATTTGGATAGGCCTACTGAAATAGGGTTCAACAAGAAAAAGGGTAGTTGACTGCCCTTTTTCTTGTTGAACCCTATTTCAGTAGGATCTCCTTAGTTGACCTTATACCAGTGATTTGTATGAAACTGTACTTTTTCCTATGCAAACTTCTAATACATTCTTCAATCAAAAACCTTAAAGTAGGAGTTTGTCTCCTTTAAGCAATGGTTTATTTGCACACACACACACGCGCACACACGCGCGCGCACACACACACACACACACACACACACACACACACACACACACACACACACACACACACCATCAAATAAAATAAAGTGGGATGGCGCTGGTTATTATTTTGTGATAAGATCGTAGTCTAATTGATTTATTGAAGTATTTATTAGAAGTTTGCGTAGGAAAAGCTACAGTTTCATGACACTACAGTTCGAGGTCAACTAAAATGGTAAACTCAGGTAAGCCGAGGCTTGATCCAAGCCAATCGGATCTGAAAGATAGCCCCAAGTTAACACCTAAAATTTTCTTTGCTGCTGACTGTCACTGGTATTTTAAGCCAGGAGCCTGGAGCCAGGACCAGACTAGTAGTCTAATGGAATTTACATTAGCTAATAGCTGCCCAATAAAACACAGTCGTATGGTAATAAGAGTTGTCACTTTGAAATGTGTATTAGGCCTATTAACCACCCGTGACGCATATTGAACTCTGCCTTGTGGGTCTCTTTCTTTCTCTTTGTTGGACCTCCCCCTCCTCCGGCTACAACTATAAGCCATGCCCAGATAAATCACTCCCACACAGACTGGTGCACTGCTAACCTAACCTGCGTCTAGCGCGCACGCACAGCCAGTCAGCCACACACACACACGGGTCGGAGACAGAAGGACTGTGCATGGGGGGAAGTTAAGTTTGGTGCGGGGCAATACAAGAAGAAAACACTGGAACGGACTTGCTCTCCGCCCGTTAAAAAAGAGGGGAATCATCTTGTGTAGATTTAGATCGCAGGAGCATCTTGTAGACTACATAATTCTGCAGTGATTGTGTGGTTTCCCCAGCATATTGAACATGTCCAGCAGCAGTCCCATCGGCAGGGTGCTGATGGCGCTCTGTGTCGCCTCTTCGGTGCATTGCATGCCCAGAGAGAGAGAGGCTGCAGCGCAGCAGCAGCATCAAGTGCCCTCGGTCAACCAAGGTAAGCCTTTTACTTGTATGAAGCGTGAGCTGAAACTGAAAGCAGTGCTTGTCTAACCTTTTTGATGTCAAGGACCCCCAAATTGACACTTAGGCCTACTAATACTAACCCCCATAAAAGAAGATTACGGCTCTATAGCAGTAGTTCAATTTAATTCAATTCAAAGGAGCTAATTCCAAACCATTTTAATTTCAAGGACCCCCAGTTTGACATGCATTATATTACAAAAATCAATGTTAATTTAACTCTGAGACAACTTGAGCAAATGGAACGAAATCATTTGTAGGCTACACTCTCTGAGTTACAGACCCATAAGGGTCCATTTGGTTCACAAAATCATTTAGCTATGGGGACCCCTGGAACTCCCTCAAGGACCCCAGGGGGTCCCCGGACCACACTTCGAGAACCAATGAGCTAAAGTGGTGGCAAAATTGGTTTGCATTAGGCAGCAATATGCCTACATATTAGCCTAATTGTTTTATAGGCCTATGGTTTATTATTTTGGATCGTTTAAACATCAGTGCGTTATTAAAATATCATAGGAAAACCCTGCACTCGCAAAAAAAAGCAAGAAAAAAAAGCAAGCCGAAGTAATTTCCTAAAAGGTAATCTGAGACGTTCAGGGGCTGACATTAATCAAAATGACTTGCGAGGGTGCTTGGAGGAGAAAGAGAAATAGAAATATGCCTGAAACTGAAGTCCCTGCCGTAACACAAGTCGTTTTTTTTGTAATGGTCCCGCTGTGATCCTGTCCCAAGACTAAGTTAAAGTGACAAATTATAAACTTAATTCCACAGTCCATTGCATTGAGGATATAGTCTAGTCATACAATTAAAACGCTTATTCCATTTGAGGTCTCCGTGGAGTAAAATATCTCATGGTGGCATCATGATTGCAGCTCATGGTATTGGAAAGGGTAGCTAAACTCCAGTCCCGTCCGTGCACCGTGCGTGCATATGCCTGCCTGTGCGCGCGTGTGGTGGGGGTGGGGTGGGGCGGGGTGGGGGTCTGGAGTCGAGAAGGGTGTAATATAAGTTGTGCTTACATGGGGGGAGGGAGGAAGTCCTTTCCCATTCTTCCCTCCTCTCTAGTCTATCCCCTCTCAGATCACACCCTGCCTATTTCCTGCTCCCTATAATTAATACTTGGCTGTATAGCCTATAGGCTACTAGTGGTTCTCAACCTTTTCAGGCCACGACCTCCAAAATAATCATATTTTAACAGGGGGACCCCCTCCCCCCCCCCCCCCCCCACACACACACACACACACACACACACAATGACGAGCACTAAGAGTTGAGGAATTACATTTTGTATAACACAGTTTTATTGTGAAAATAGCAGATCTACATGCTCACAACAACTCGCGACGTGAGGCGTTGTGAGCATGTAGATCGGCTATTTTCACAATTTCTGTCTCTAATATTTGACAATTTGGCATTTTAGATATTAAAAAGTTGAGAACCACTGGCCTATTATAGGCCTACAAATGTGTGAAAATACATTTCGAATTTATTTTCTGTGGTTATAAGTTACTTTGACAACAAAGGCCGGTGTTCTTTGAATGATAGACAAAACCCCTTTGATCATTAATACATATTTTTTTAAACTCTTCTCTCTTCAGATAAATTAGAGTAGCCATATGCATTCAAATGAATAATAAATAATAAAATGAAATAAATTAACGCAATGAACTAAGTAAAAAAGTATAACTTGATCCTAATCCATAGCTATGCTGTTTTTTGTTCGCCCCTCTCAGATGGCTGTATAGAGAATGGTAAATTCTATGGTCTTAATGCACAGTGGGAACGACCATACTTGGGCAGCACGCTGATCTGTACCTGTCACGGAGTTGCTGGCATCAAGTGTAAAAGCAAACCTGAAGGTTGGTTCTTCTTAGCTTTGTGTTCATGTACTTACAATCAATGTGTGTACTGTGTTAGTGTCTGTCTCTTCTGTGTCGGTATATTAGCAGATTTCCTGTCTCTCTCTACAAGAACAAGACTCCTTCACAGACATTATTCCTCGATTCAATTAAAAGCCCTGCTGCCACCCACTATGCAACACATGCAGTCGTTGCTTACTGTACATTCGTCCCCTCACATGACCCATTAAGAGCTGAGGCAGACCCTAAAAATGCCTTCTGAATCGGTAGTTCTCGCACGTTCTCCGCGGCACAAAGTAACCTTTTTTTAAATAGCCAAGTTAAGCCAACGCAAAAAACTAAAATTACTCAGATGCTTTCCCGGTTTTAACGGGTCGATCACACCTCGCTTTCAATCGCCATTATGTTGTAAACAAATAGGTAGTCAAAATGATTCAAAAGCTTTTAGCAAAAACAAAATAGCCGATCTACAAGCTCACAATTAAGCATCCCGATGTGGCGCGCTGTGAGCTTGCAAGTAGGTCGGGAGTGGCTTATTGTCGGTATCAGCCGGTAACACGCGGGAGTCTGTCCCCGTTACAATGCGCTAGACCCCTGGGAGATGGACTGCTGAGGTGGAGCGCCACACCTACCATCAGCTCCCAGTACTTGCCGCACGACTTGCCAAGCCGTGCTACTCATACGCTGAGTTGGCAGATCATCTACTTTAGCCATTCATTGTATAGGAGAATTATATTATATTGCGTGTGTGTGTGTGTGTGTTTTTACTTCTACTCCACTACATCTCAGTGGAAAATATACTTTTACTCCACAATTATATGACTTAAACCTTAGTTACTAGTTACTGTAGATTTTGATTGTTATTACAAAACAAAACACCAACCACTTCAGCCGTGTATATATTTAGGCTATTTGAAAATAGCAGATCTACGGCTATTTTCTAAAGATTTTTTAAGTAACACCTTTTACATGGCTGTATAACAACATGCTTTCTTATCTCACCACCCTGCTATCTCCCTGTAGCTGAGGAGACCTGCTATGATAAGATCAACCAGAAGTCTTACACCGTGGGAGAGACGTACGAGCGACCCAAAGAGGGCATGATCTGGGACTGTACCTGCATCGGCTCTGGGAAGGGAAAGATCAGCTGCACCATTGCTAGTAAGTTGTCTGTGTGTGTACGTGTGTGCGCGTGTGTCTCTGTCATGCATGTTTATGAGTGCCTTTATGTGTGTGTGTGTGTGTGTGTGTGTGTGTGTGTGTGTGTGTGTGTGTGTGTGTGTGTGTGTGTGTGTGTGTGTGCCTTTTTGTGTATTTGTGTGTGCTTATCCCAGAAGAGGCTGTCCCCTTGCCAGTAAGTGGCCAAGTGGCGTAGACCAGCTAAAATGACCATAACTCATTGAGAATGTATACGGCTGCATGTGTCGCGGTGTCCCAGACAGACAATTGCCAGTGAGACGAAAATGGTTTCTTCTTAGACCACACCAGACTGCTTAATCTCCAGATTCTCCAGCAATCTCCAGATTCTCCATAGCAGATTAACTACTGGGGCAATGCAGCTGTTTACAGCTATTTGTGTGGTTAGGTAATGGGAGGAATGGATCTCGGTTATGCGTTTCCATACACTTGATTTATAACTGCCTATACCACGTACGTCCCTATTCTGGGGAAAGGATTTGGCAGAAATAGTAGATTTAAAAGCTCACAACATGACACATTGTGAGTTTATAGACTGGCTATTTTCAGTGACTATATAAAGTGTAGAGAGCAAAAGACAGAGGGGATCTAGTATAGAGCCATAGGGGACTCCTGTCATTGAAGTATACTCCAGTTTTGTCCATGGCAAAATTTTGATTTTATTTTTTACACACCATTATGATGTTCTTATTTTGATCATAATACCCCAGTACTGAATGTCAAAGTCTCCAGGTTTTCTTCAGAATATGTATGACTGATTTACTATGACACCAGTACTGGTGGTTCTCAAAATGTTTTATTTGCAAAGACTCCCCCTTATCTCTCAGAGTGTACAAATGGAACCAAATGGACCCATAATACTCTCAGAGTTACATACCTGTTATGTTCATTCAGGGCTAGCTCTTTATGGGTTTCTTTTAATATTATTGTCCAGAAGAAATCATGAAAAGATATTTCATGAACCAAAACTCCCGCACTCTGCTCTTGCTCAGCTGCTCATCTTTATTTCAATTGACAGACGTTTCGGTTCCCTTACATAGAATATTATTGTCCACAAATTGATTTTGACCGAAATGACACTCTCTCTCACCTTTAGCACTTAGTTTAACATTTTCATTCCTCCTGTCTCCTCCCACAGATCGCTGTCATGAGGGCGGGGCTTCCTATAAGATCGGCGACACCTGGAGGAGACCCCACGAGACAGGAGGCTACATGTTGGAGTGTGTGTGCCTGGGGAACGGCAAGGGAGAGTGGACCTGCAAACCTGTCGGTGAGCAGAACGTCACTCAACTCACTATCATTTCAGTTTGTGGCCATAGTTGAACATATTGGCGGAATCAGCGTACATACTTGGCTCAAGTGTTGATTTTGACTTGAAATTCCATTTTGTTTTAGTAATGTTTTAGTCATCTGAAATGTTTTAGTTTTAGCCAAGTTCTAGTCAACTAAATCTATAGTTGATTTAGTCGACTCAAACGTAATTTTGGTGAGCTGTGATGGCATAGCTGTGTGCCGAAAATAGCCAATCTACAAGCTTGGGTTGCGTTGAACTTGTGAGCTTGTAGTTCGGCTATTTTCAGAAGCATAAAATGACTTAGTTCTACTGGATCTCTTCTTCTCGGTCCCTCTCATTTAGACATCTTATAATAATAATTTCAGTCGTCATAGCTTAGTCTTCATTTAGTTTTTCGTCAGTATATGAAATGAACACTGTCTGGGCTATTTTCAGAAGCATAAAATGACTTAGTTCTACTGGATCTCTTCTTCTCGGGTCCCTCTCATTTAGACATCTTATAATAATAATTTCAGTCGTCATAGCTTAGTCTTCATTTAGTTTTTCGTCAGTATATGAAATGAACACTGTCTGGCCCTAACTGACTGGTCGTCCACAGCTGAGCGTTGCTATGACAACACGGCGGGGACGTCCTACGTGGTCGGGGAGACGTGGGAGAAGCCCTACCAGGGCTGGATGGTGGTGGACTGCACCTGTCTGGGAGAGGGCAGTGGCCGGATCACCTGCACATCCAGAAGTAAGAAGCCACCTCTATATCTCTGCATTCCTCCCTTTTATTTGTCTACAACAGTGTTTCTCAAACTTTAAAATGTCAAGCTCTCCCCTTAACTCTGATAGTGTACAAAATGAAACCAAATGGACCCGTTAGGGTCCATTTGTACACTGTCAGTGTTACAGACTTGTATGGGTCCATTTAGACCCGCCTAAAGTAACGCACAGTCCCTGGAATCCACTTTGAGAAACACTGGTCTACAATTATCTGTATCAGAAAGGAGAAGGGTAGTGAACTCAGCCGGGTTTTGATTTATACATATTGTAGAGTCTGAACACAAGACCCAATTTCGCTTCTCTCATGTGGTTAAGCATCTGTGAAAAGACCAGGACTGTTTAATCATGGATGCAATTAGTTTGTTTTTTGGTTGTTTCCTCTTGATATCTCTATTGTGGATTCATGCCTCATATTCCTTTTTTCCTACCCCTTTTCAACCACAATCTACTTTGATTTCCTGGATTATTTTTGTTTGAGTGTACCTGTCACAACAAGAAAGGGAGAGTTGGGAAACCAAGAGAGCTGCACACAACGGGAGATGTGAAATTGATTCACTTCTGGACTCTATTTTGGAATGAGTCACGTGCGCCTACGCACGCGCACACACACACACACACACACACACACACACACACACACACACACACACACACACACACACACACACACACACACACACACACACACACACAGCTGGATTACATTCTAGTCACCCTCTGATGAGTGCGACTGGCACTAGCCACACTACACACACATAGACACACTAACCTTACTGGCAGGGCTAAGGGAAAACGGTAGTGCGTGTTTTGTTGAAGGATTTTAACAGCCTGTGGTGGAAAGATCCACTGGCCGTGTTTCCAATTAGAAGAAACCGTGACTTACTTACGTTTACTTCCTTAACGATTCTGCCTCATGTGAGAGATGAGAATGAGAGTCATTCCCTGCTTGTTGTCATAGTTATGAGACTTCAGGGTGGCCCGCAAGCCATCGCATTTTAAAACAGAGACTGATTGTCAAAACACTGTGCGTGCATGACATGAAGCTGTTGACATATACACACACCTAAACCACCAAAACACACACACACACACACACACACACACACACACACACACACACACACACACACACACACACACACACACACACACACACACACACACACACACACTCTATTTTTCTCATCCCTTTCTCTTCCTAGATTATTGTATCAACCGGGATGCACTTTGTTTCTCTACCACTCCTCTCACTCATTAAATCTCCGTTTAACCCTTTTCTTTTGTTAGATCGTTGCAATGACCAGGACACCTTGTCGTCGTACCGTATTGGAGACACCTGGACTAAGACGGACTCCAGGGGTCACCCGCTGCAGTGTCTGTGCACGGGGAACGGGCGTGGGGAGTGGAAGTGCGAGAGACATGCATCTCTGCACACCGTAGGACTGGGTGAGAGGCCTGATGGTGTTGTTGGCTTCTTGTTTGTTATGCGGAGAGACAAACACATACCGCAGAGATAGAGTAGGGGGAGAGACCGACCGACAGAGGGACAGAGAGAGCGAGAGGGAGATACGGAGCGAGAAAGCACTTCAGACAAACAGGGGCCAGACATAAAACGGGCCAAGGGAAAGACGAAGTGCTGAAGTGTAGGAGACGTGCCTCCTCCCTCCTCATCATTGGACAGGGAGCGAGAGAGAGATAAGCCCGATTTACACTTCATCACACAACGGTGAAAATAGCCGATGTCCAAGCTCACGATGTGACGCAGATGTGCCACGCTGTGAGCTTGTGGATCTTCTGTTTTTGTTGTGCGACACCTTCGTACAACGAAGCACAAATGAAGCAATAGGAAAAGTTAGAGGGAAGGAGAAGGGAGATATGACATGTGGGAAAGGCCAAAGGGAGGGTAACAAACATGCCTGAAATTATTATTGCGAGTGAGATGGAGAAATAATTAAAGTAAAGAAAAGAAATGTGTCTTGACGGACAAATAGTTACTTGTGGGAATATATCATATATCATTTCCAGCAATTTACAGACATGTTGTATAAATCAAATCCAGACATATTATTCTAGTGTGTTATGGAACTTTAAAATTGAGGCAGGATAAGGACATACTGTAGCGGCAGGTGCTTGTTATACAATTCTTGACTACATATGCAGTAATTCAATTATTGCATACTTTATGTTTCTAGCTGATGCTGGTACTGATACAGTTTGTTAAAAAAGAAAATACATCATCACAGTCTCAATATCGTTTGTGCCGGCACCTGAATGATTATGGAACTGCAATGATGTATTTTCTTTGCTTTCTGTCACTAACCTATTGTCTGTTGGTATAGCATAATCTATTTTCACACTGGAGAGAGGTTGTAGCTATTTTGCATTATTCTCTTGAGGATACAAAACGACACACCCTGTGAGCAACAATTCAGAAAGAAAACAACCCATTCTCTACCAGTGGTGAACTAAAGGGTGGAAAAAAAGCGTAGTTTAGCTTTATCTTGGCATATCTGACTGTTATATTAGTTAGTAGTTGTCCGTTTTTAATGTAGCCATACGTAGTTCTCATGTACTATTGGTAATTCAACGTCTGGGTCACAATTCAGGCACTGGTGCTCGTGTGATCACCAACATCCAGCCTGCGCTAGCTGAGCTGCCCCAGGAGGGAGCCTGTCGGACGGATGCAGGTATGACTTACTCCCTGGGCCAGCGCTGGATGAAGAACCAGGGAACCAAGCAGATGATCTGTACCTGTCTGGGCAACGGAATCAGCTGTGAGGAATGGGGTGAGAGATGCTGCGGTTTTTATTGTTACTCCACCCTGAAGTTGTACATTTGCACAATGGCACTGTCTGCAATCACTCAATAGAGATTTCCACAACCAGACAACTTGATTAAGATTAATCGCACATTTTGTTTTTCTGCAAGAGGCCTGGGGGAGTAGTTGTTGTGGAAGGGAGGATTACACATATTCACACATGGAAACTAGTACTCAATACTCTGCTGCAGTGAAGGCCTCAGGGTCACTTCAGCCGTATTGTACTGGTTCAACTCGACCCTATTCCACTTTTGGCACCACACACTTAGTTTTCCACTGCAAACGGTACCCCCTCAATGGAGCTGGTCATCATAGCGATGGTGCATCATCTGTTAACGTGGCACACACAAGAACAATAGGATATCTCGATACACGGTATGCAGCTGTTGCAGGTTGCCAATTAATTAAGTAATGGAGTGAATAAAAAAAGAATTGCAGCCGCAATATTTATTTTGTTACTCACTTTTAATGTTATCAATACAAAACAAGACATTACGTTTTGTGTGGGATGTTCACGTCACGCAGTGTTGATTCCAGTTGTCTGTAGTGTTTTCATGTAAACCTTTGGGTATTGCTTCAGATCCCGTGTGAACTGAGCGGTGGTTTACCCACCAAAAAAAAAGTTTACTGTACCTAACTGTACTGTACTGTACATATTCTGTGTTCTATATCTATGAATTCGATGTGTTCTAGATCTATGAATTCTGTCACCTCCCCCCCGCCCCCCCCCCCCCCAGGCTAATCTCAACAGCACCCTCTTACCCACCAACCCCTCCCCCCTTCCCCCCTGTGTGTGTGTGTGTGTGTGTGTGTGTGTGTGTGTGTGTGTGTGTGTGTGTGTGTGTGTGTGTGTGTGTGTGTGTGTGTGTGTGTGTGTGTGTGTGTGTGTGCGTGTGTGTGTGTGTGCCTGGCCTGGCCTGGCCTGAAAACAGCGCCCCTCCCTTAACATGTGTGGTCATAAAAGGTACTACACCACAGGCTTGAGGCTACATACAGACCCACCCACCCACATACATACATACAAACATACCTACACACACGGCCACGCTATGGAGACGGTGTGACCACCGCTCAAAAAGGGGCGTGTAGAGTTGAGCTGAGTCGAGTTGATCCGCTACCATGCAGTGGAAAAGCGCCATTATGTTGGTTAAGGGGGTGGTTCTCAAAGTGGGGTTCAGGGGTCCTTGAGGGTGTTCCAGGGGGTCCCTATATATACATTTGAAAATGGATGATTTGAGTGTTTTTTGTTGTTGTTTTGAATATTTTTTGAAACAAAAGGTTTCTGTCTCTGTGTCATTCTCTCCATGGCAGAGGGACCAGCTCCAGTGTACGGTGGCAACTCCGGGGGTCAGCCCTGTGTGTTCCCTTTCGTGTACAAGGGAAAGACCTATCACTCCTGTATCTCTGAGGGACACAGTGACGGACAGCTGTGGTGCTCCACCTCTTCCGACTACGAGACGGACCAGAAATACTCCTTCTGTACAGAGAAAAATGGTAAGACATAGTGGTTATGATGAAGGTGGTTATGATGGTGGCGAAGGGATGTTTCTGTGGTCATAATGTGAATGAAAATCTGAAGTATTCTACAGGTCTTTTTAACAACTTTCAACTTGGTGTCGATATTTTGGTGATTATAGTGATTAAATATTGATGTGATTAAAAGTTAAATGATAGTAAAAGAAATCGCAGAGCACAGCTATTAAACTCTTTTTGCATGACACTGTGGTATTTTATATGAGTATACAAACTAGGGCTTACGTGGTTAAATCCAACATGGCTGAGAGTGATAATTCTTAATATTGACCAGGATGAGACAGGCCAGAAATGTCACTACTTGTACTTGGTATCTTATCTGTCCTGATCCCTTTTAAATGTCAACAGTGATGGTGGTGACGCGCGGCGGCAATTCTAACGGCGCCCTGTGCCAGTTCCCCTACCTCTACAACGGGCGCAACTACACTGACTGCACCTCTGATGGCCGCCGGGATGGCATGAAATGGTGCGGGACCACCTACGACTATGATGGAGAGCAGCGCTTTGGATTCTGTCCCATGGCCGGTAAGTGTGTTTGAGAGAGACACAGACAAGACCCCAACTAATGCTGTGCTGGCGGTTGAAGTAGTGTGATGAAGAGCAATTTGGATGGGGATTAGACTATACTGTATATCACAAGACAGGGGTCTTCAACAGGGGGTCCGGGGTCCTCAGAGTTACTACCTCCAAATCTTTGTGTGATAGAAACTTGTTTTTTTCCCCCCTTTTTTATATTAATACTTGAACCCTAGTGTCCATATTCGGAGAAGTTTGGCCAAAAATATCTGCAAGCTCACAACGCCTCGCAGAAGAGGTTTGTTGTAGGGCGGAAAAAGAGCACACTTTAGACGACTAAGTACAGAGTGAAGCGTCAAGTTTATTAAGTATTGACGGTTCAAGTGGTTAAATATCTGAAAACACGAATTGACATGAATCCAAAATACACTGATGATTGTCAAACAATTAAACAATATGGAATCTATAAAAAGTTTGTTGGGGTCCCTGCTTCATCTCTCTCTCAACTAAGGGGTCCTTGGCCTGAAAACGTTGAAGACCCCTGTCAGGGAGAAATCTGCCATTCACATTATGTCCCCGCCACTGAATCATTACTGACACTAGTCTGCTAGCCCAGCCGTGGTGGCAGCTAGCAGCATTAGCATGGCACCATCCCTCCCCGTCTGGACAATTACAATTACAATCAAGGCACTTAGCAGTCGACGCTCTTATCCAGAGTGACATACAAGTGCGAGGTGGATCAGATTAAGGGCAAAACAAACATGTAAAGAGGGACGTTATCAGAGTAAGAATGAAAGCAAAACAAATAATGGCTTGTGTTGTTGTTTAGGTGTCAATTAGATCCCTGTGAGGGACAATAGGTTGCCAAGAACTGGCAACCCTGATATTGTGTGTTTAAGCGGTGTCACGGTTTGTTGTGGGTGTGAGACCATTCAGAGTGCTCACAACAGGACGGAGTCTTTTGACATTGATTAGATAGTGTCTGCTAGAGAGTCGTCGAAACCTTTTGCATGGTAATGTCTTACACCACAAGAAGCAAGTGATCTAGTAGCTACTGGCGGCATGTTGACTGACGTTATAAATCAAGCATACCTCAGAGAGTTCAAACAATTGAGCTATTTATAATGTGACCTGCTGCAGCCAATGTGCATATAGTGCAAGAATACACCTGTGTCCAATATGTAGAGGCTGTGGTTTGCAAGCTTTTTCCTCACAAACCCAGATTTTCAGAAGAACTTGTCTGCCTAAACAAAAATGAAATTCAAATTTGCAGAATGTAGGAAATATTTGATATTTCTTGAAGACCTAAATCAATCTTCTTGCAATGCACCTTTGCGTCTGTACCCACTTTAAAAAATAGAGTATTTAGAAACAAAACAAATACTCTACATAGTTCTGGAATGGTAATTGGTGTTGTCTGAGATGGCAGAGATGTCTTGAGACCCCACTGTTCCATTTACAATCATACTTTAAGTTTAGAGAGATGTGCTGATGTTCTCATACAGAACTTGCAATGAGTGAACAGAAGGCGCTTCAGTGGTAATTCCGCTGGGCACGTCACTGCATTGAACCCAAGACTTTTCCATTACTAGTCACTCCAGACACCCTAACTACTCCTAATTTCTCACCCCTGGTCATTATTTTGTGTGATGACTGAAATGGTGGAAATCTCTTATAAATCATCTCATTAAAAGGCCAATTATACTCTACTGGCTTGCAATACAGAAATTTGAAAATGCTTAACCACTTAAGCACTATGTTTTATACTTTGTTGCACGACAGCTTTGCATGGCGAAAATAGACGATCAACAGCTTAGAGCTGCTATCTTTGCTATTTTTTAACATCTTTGAAGCTTGACTATAATGACATGCCAAGGTTAATGTGGTTCAATTCCATCTTGTGCATTTTTAATAATCATTGCTATTGATGTCAATGTGTGAGCTCATTTGGTTTCCCTTTTCATCAAAATGAACGATGACAACCCCACTAACCTGCCCTTCACAGTACTTTGTACCGTATAAACAGAAGCTGGACGTCGTCTACGAATGACTCGCTTCTGCTCCAAGAGGGTTCACTTAACACTACTCAAAAACTATACAACCTTACTTACAGTAGTGTCAGATGTTTATGACTCTGGCTCCCTTCCTGTGCATCTTAATTCAAATCTGCTATCATTATAGTTTACATTAGTTTGCAATAAATCTGTGTTTGCCCCAGAGACCGAGACCTTTAGTAGTTCCCACAGCTGGTGTTTACACTGCACTGACCGACCAGTTATGAAGCTTTAAGTGGCCACTTTATGAGTCATTAAGCGAATGGGGGAATTACCCCACGAAAGGAAAGAGCTGATTTTCTATAAAGGGCTAAATGGAGAGCTGTTGCTGGTTCTCACAGCAGAGCTGGGCTCAGGCCAGATAGTGTACATCCAGACCCTAGATAACCCTAGATAACTGTATAGGGCTAAACCGGGTCAAGAACTAGAGGAGCGGACATCTGAAGCTATGACGAGCTCCAGACCCACCATCAGCCAGAACATTATGGAGTACAAAAAATATATATCCAAGCTTAACTAGAGGTCAAAGCCAATAAAGCCTGACCCTGCGCAGACAAGCAGACTCCACCCTATAGCGGAGGTCTTGTTTGTATGATGTCAGACTGTGAGAATAACATCATTGTTAGAATTACAAAGGAATCCTATCAAAGCAGAGAACGGAGGTCTGTGGTCCCGTAGCTCACCCAGAACGGATCATTATATATGAGCTAGTCCAAACAGTGGGTCGGGACCCATATGTGGGCCGCGGACCAATTTTTATGGGTCACGAATCGAGTAGAAATCCCATTTTCTTTTCCTACATTTAAAAATAATAATATAATGTTGTTTTAGCAATACATTTGTTTTAATATATTTTAAAACAAACAAACAAACACATCTAAGAAATGCCATACATAAAAAAATAATAATAATTAAGAAGTAGTGAAAATATTAGATCTACAAGCTTGCAACGCGGTGCGCTTGTAGATCTGCTATTTTCACATGGGTCCAGGGCAAACGTCTAATCTCTCTGTTGGGTCTTGAGCTAAAAGGTTTGGGAACCACTGAAGTCTGAGCATGTGTCCATAATATGTAAGCCATATGCAAATGGCCACTGAGAGCACTTCATGATTACAAACCTATATACAAGATCATAGGAATAAACATATGAGTTCTGGTTCCAGCTTAGATTTGCCCTTTAATGTACTAGCTGGCCTGATTAGGTCCAGATCCTGGCACACCCATGTCCATAGGTTTCTAGTCAGTCAGTATTGCAGCTGAAGGACATAAATAAACCTAACTAAGTAATGTGCTGCAGTAAGGAAACAAACTCTGATCCTTTTAGCTCTCAACAGTGTATTGTTGTACCAGGCACTTGTTCTTTACGAGGGGACTTACTGAAGGAATTCACCTTACTGAAGGAATTCACCCTCGCAGTGGTTTCACCGTTGCCCTTATACAAAGCTACTGAATATGTATCTGATAACTTGTTGTAGAACTTGGATGACCATGCTTTAACCCTAATGTAGATCAGATTAGAATAGAGTCAATTAATTGTATTATTGATCCCAGAGGGAAACTCAAACATTATTATTGAAGCTTGTGTGTGCAGGTTAAGATGACAATTACCCACTGTATCCAACATAATACCAAAAGAAAAAGTGAACATTTTTTTTATCTGGGCAGCTAACCCAACTCAGTGTCCTAAAGATCCCTAGCTCCTTTCTTCCTGATGTGGTATCAGTCTTGTAGCCTTAAAGTGGTGCCAACCCCAGCCCAACTCCAAGAAGACTTGGAGCGCCAGTAATCAAAGTTGGTTGGCTAAGGATCAGCTCCTCCCTGGCAGAGAGAAACGGACCCTGGCTGGGTTCCAATACAGCTGCATCTGCCCTGCAGAGTGTTTCTACTCTCTCCATCTAGTCCTCCTCCTCCTCTCTGGACTGACATACCCTCCCTGGGTGTCAAAAGACACAGGCATGCGTGCGTGTACAAAATACAACTCTTGTCTGAGATACTTTTTATTTTCTTTTTCTTTTTTAAACATACAAAACAACATATACAATACAATAAAAGACTACAATCAAAGTTCAGACAAAACAAAAAAGCATACAACATACAAAAAAAAACACACAAAAAAAAATACCCGACACTAACACGACACATAAGAATATAAAATAATCATGACACAAAGAGCACATACATCACATCAACATCCGGATTCCTAAGCCACAAGGCCAGACAAATGACCGTAGAGAGAAAAAGCAGCTACCCTACTCCTGGTTCCTCCATCAGATAGGAAAGATCGTTGACCCTGACATACTGAATAAAATTCCCCCATATTTTCTCAAATAGCTCTTGTTTGTTTTTGAGAGTGTATGTGATTCTTTCTAAAGGAAGGCATAAAGATAGTTCCTTAAACCAGTCTGAGATACTTTTACTGTCACATAACAAACACACTTGGCAGATGCATGCATACATGTGCACCCCACGGGTGGAGAGAAATAGGTGCTTGAACTTGTATGCGCGAGTGTCCGCACACGCACACACACGCACACACACACACACACACACACACACACACACACACACACACACACACACACACACACACACACACACACACACACACACACACACACACACACACACACACACACAAGCTGACCTGTCTAAGCTTGCCGCTCCCGACCACACAAACTTTCTATCAGTCCTGATACAAACTACTCATCTCCTTGTAATTAATGGAGAGCATGCAGAGAACACACACATCTGGTTGTGGCTTTTATCCCGGGGAAAGTTTCTCACCAAATGGACACAGGTGTTGCGTGGTGGTTGTGGTATCTGTAGGCTAAGTTAACGAGCACCAAGGGGGTAATTGACTTTTTTTTCCAATAATGTACTTTGTTTATTTATTCCACACGTCACCCTGTATTCCACACATCGCCCAGCTTGACTATTCTAACAGTGGTCTGTAGAGCGCAACCTACAGTATATATATCGGTTTGGCGAATATATTGGTAATTTTTGGTAACATTAGTACTTGCAATTATATTGCTGATGTGTCTGCCCATTTTTAAATACAGCATAGTGTTTTTGTTTAATTATTAATTTAGATAAGTTAAAACTATAATGGGTGGTTTAAGGGCCGATTCATACTCCACTTTTAGAGCCGAATTTATTTCGGTTTGGTTTGGGGAGTCACAAAATCTCGGTGGCACCGAACAGCCGAATTAATGACGGTACCCGCCGCTCCGAACCTCTGAATGAATTCTGCTTTAAAAGTGGAGTATGACTCAGCCCTAAGACTCTAAAAAAACAGGATTATCGGACGGACCCGAAATTATTGTCTCCACCAGCCGAAGGCTGAGGGGAGAGTATGTTTTCCCCTCCGTCCGTCCGTCCGTCCGTCCGTCCGTCCGTCCGTCCGTCCGTCCGTCCGTCCGTGTGTCCGTCCGTGTGTCCTCGCAGTTTGTGTGCAGCTAATCTCAGTCGCCGTTGGCCCGGTCGCTGCCAAAGTGAGCACACACATTCCCTGGATGCCAATCTAGAACCTCTGCCCTAAATTTTTCAAATGGGCCTTTTCTAGCGCCAACTAGTGGCCGATGTTTGCTAAACACATTTCTGTGCACTACTCTTACAGATTTTGTCCAAAAATCCTACAAATCGGTAGGCAATATCTCAACAGTCATGTGATCGACACGGATCTGTCCGATTTTGCATATTCCATCCTGATTGGCTAAGATTGGCTTCCAAAGTTTGTGGGATTGAGCCGTTTTGAACAAAATGCCTCAAATCACAAACGCAAAGTGCAATTATCATGAAATCGCGCACACACGTTCCCACTAGGCAGAGGAAGAAATGCCACTTAATTTTTTTTTAATCAGCCTCATGGTGGCGCTATAACAGCCCGATTTGTGGTTTTACCTATAACTCCACCGATCAGTTTCAAACTTTGTAAGCACACTCCCTAGAGGCTAAGGATAAACCTTTGCCCTGCATTTTTCACATCAGCCTTTTATAGCGCCACCTTTGGGCCGACTTATGTAAAACACATTTTTGGATATTACTCTTTGAGATTTTATCCAAAAATCATGCAAATCGGTACACAGTATCTCTATAGTCATGTGATCAAGTCCGATCCGTCTGATATTTCACATTCCATCCTGATTGGCTAATATTAGCTTCCAAAGTTTGCAGGATTGCTCCGTTTTTGAACAAAATGCCTCAAATCATCAACGCAGCTTGCGATTAACGTGACATTTGCCACACATATTCCCACTAGGTCAAGGAACAAATGCTACCTTTTTAACATTGTCCTGTTATAGCGCCACCAGCAGGTAGACTTTAGCAAAACACATTTTTGGAACACAATGCTTGAAATCATGCATGCAGCGTCCGATTGCCATGAAAGATCTAAGGTGAAGAACATATGCCACCCTTTTTACATTGGCCTATTATACAGTAGCACCACCAGGACGCACGGCCTGGTGGAGACCTGTGCTCGGAAGAGCACTGCTTCTAGTTTCTCTTGTGTGTACTTGATGTCTCTATTCTAGGACCCCCTCGAAAACGAGATGCTACATCTCAAGGGGTTTCAATGACATGTCCGCTGTGTGTTCCAGCCCATGAGGAGGTGTGTACCACCAGCGAGGGGGTGATGTACCGCGTTGGAGACCAGTGGGACAAACGCCACGAGGTCCTGGGTCACATGATGCGATGCACCTGCGTTGGCAACGGCCGAGGAGAGTGGAACTGCGTTGCCTACTCTCAGCTTAAAGGTACCGTATGCATGTGCACCAGAGAACGGACATTGAGAGGAGGCAAAATTAAGCAAAACAGAGGCTGTACCAACATTTGTATTAGAAATTAATATTAGTTAACCTGGTAACTCACGACAAAAGACACAGACCTGCATCCTTCCATTTGTACAGCACATTTATTTACGTGTGTGTGTGTGTGGTTTCATTGTGGTCCATAGACCAGTGCATTGTGGACGGTCTGACCTACGAGGTAAACCAGACCTTCACCAAACACCACGAGGAAGGCTACACCATGAACTGCACATGCTTTGGACAGGGCCGTGGCCGTTGGAAGTGTGACGCTATTGGTGGGTCCCTTTTGTCCTCATTAACGAATTGAGACAATTGAGTCAGTAACTGCATTAGCGAAACTCAAAACTCAACTCCATTATTATCTTTTTCATAAACATTAAATATATAAAATATTTGTGCGGAATTTACTCACTTTATTTACACTTATTTTCCATTGTTTAGTTTTCCCCCAGTCTGATCATTCACAAGCCTTTAGGGCTTAGGCTACTTTATCTGGCCCTGAATTCCCATCATTGTGGGTCCCTGCCCCGTTGTATTGCATTGAAGGGTTTTACAGTATGTGACTCTGTCACTAATTTCCTCTCTGGCTGATTTTCAGACCAGTGCCAGGAGCCCGAGACGAGAGCCTTCTACCAGATCGGAGAGTCCTGGGATAAAGTCATCCACGGGATCATGTACAAGTGCTACTGCTATGGCAACGGCATCGGAGAGCTCAGCTGCGAGCCCCAGCAGCACCTGCATGGTAAGGAGTCAAGGACTCACATACAGCAGAGTACATTATGAGCATTTAGGAATGCACAGACACACAGGCACTGGGGCAAGGTTAATGGGTGCGGTCCCACAGGGCGTGTCTGTTTTGGGACATATAGCCTAGGTTGGTGGATCTGTAGCCTCTGGGTGGATGGTGGAACAGTAGTCAAATGAGATATTTTCCAATTTAAAGAACTGAAAAGAATTCTGCTCCCCTGTCATAAGATTATACTCACACACGTGACGTGTTGTGTGTGCGTGGACTGGACACACACACACACACACACACACACACACACACACACACACACACACACACACACACACACACACACACACACACACACACTTGTGTGTGTTAACATTATGTCAACAAGGTGTTCAGAAAGTGACATGGCAATTAAGCAATTAAGACCTTTGTGAAGGCCTGTTTTCTGTGCTACTACCGGTCGTAAAATAAGACAACATTGCAAATTGTCGAAGCGAGGTAGGTTTTCTTTAAGCCACTTTGAGAACGCAACGCCTTGACTTTGATGTGAAAGAGAGGGAGGTGGGAGGGCTGTTATTTCCTCCTTGTTCAAATATACCCCCCACTCTGAGCCTTTGTTCCTGCTAGCATGTGGTGTTGCCCCTGTGTTATTGCCACAGCTGTACAGAGCACCCCCTGCTAAACACACACACACACACACACACACACACACACACACACACACACACACACACACACACACACACACACACACACACACACACACACACACACACAGCACCATGGTACCATACACATGCGGGAATACCTGCAAAGCATCCTTCAACTCCACTTGACTTTGATGTGAAGCAGAACGGAAGTGTGTGTGTGTGTGTGTGTGTGTGTGTGTGTGTGTGTGTGTGTGTGTGTGTGTGTGTTTACTCTTGTCCAGAGTTTTTATTTTATTTGTTTGCTAGTCTTCACTCTAGCCTTCACTCTATAGTCTACATTCAGTGTTATTACGACCTAGCACTTTATTCTGAACCAGGGTGCAATTTGTTCTAATTTGCAGCAGTCTGATTTGTAAGGCGGGTTGTTTACCTCCTTGATTTCCTCTTTTATTCTTTTGTTCTGATCTTGTCCCTGCACAAAAACATTGGGCCTTGCTGGGTACTTGACTTGTAATACAGCTGCATACATGAGAGATGCTTTGTTAAACGGCACTTCATTTCCAGTTGCCAGCCACCCCCCTCTTACAATAAGATGGGAATTCCTTCAATCAAGAAGAGACTGTGCTTCTTCTTACCATGTGCCGTGTTTGGCAAGGCTTTGGCATTATTTCATTGGGTTTGAGGGAGAAAATTGCAGTAGCTTCCATCTTCTGCCTAGTCATCTTCCATCTTCTGCCTGTCAACAGGTTGACAGGAGATAAAACATTTAGTTAAAATGTAGGGCACCACTCTGCCATTGCTGACTATAATAGCATCCAGCTGTGAACCTGCTCTTTGTGTGTGTGTGTGTGTGTGTGTGTGTGTGTGTGTGTGTGTGTGTGTGTGTGTGTGTGTGTGTGTGTGTGTGTGTGTGTGTGTGTGTGTGTGTGTGTGTGTGTGTGTGTGTGTGTGTGTGTCTGTGTGCGGCTGTGCGTGCACACGAGCGAGCGCACACTTGTGTCTGGGCATAGCGTATGCTAAGATTTAAGGGCAGCATAACACGGCTCCAACCTCCAAGTCGGTAGGCTTTGCCATAAAAGGCAACACAAGTCGAGGATATTTTGCCGGTTTCTCAGTTTCAGATTTAGATTTGACGAGATAAGGTCTCCAGATGAGAAAATGTGTTATTTGTTTTCTTTCCTTTCTCCCTGCCTGGGGTTCTTCACACACCGGTGGGACGTATATTTCTTTAACAAAGACCCCTGTGCGCGTCTTTCTGCATGCGACTGGTACACTTGCTTGTTTACATACCTGTGTTTGCGCGGCCCTGCTGTCTGCATGCGTACTACTCGCTCGCTGCTGCGTATCCATTTGCCTGTATAGCATCTGATTCTGTGTAACCCTAACCTCCCGTCAGTGGCCTGTGGGGCTGTAATAGGCGGTAATTGGTCCCAGATTGTTTTTGAGGCCTGCATATCTGCTAGCGACTTCTGGTTAACCAAGCCACTTGCTCAGAAACTTTGATTACAGCCTTTCTATTTGGAAAAGCGGTTAGTAGACCTCAGTTCTTTATAGAAGCTAGCCGTTTCTATCAGCATGGCTTAGGCCAGTAGTCTGTTTGCCATATGACTGGTGTTTATATTTCTTTAAAAAAAAGAAGGAAAAAAAGGAAAGAAAAAGTCATTGGATTATTCACTTGAGGGAACATGGATGTTCAGACTCTGTGGATGTGATTGTGGGTTTTTTGGCCATTTCTCATTGCAGTTAAAAATCTTTGTTTATCTGAAACCGAGGGCTCTAAAGTGACCGCTTATCCAAACGACTATGAATCAAGGTTGTGAAATAAATGAGATATTGAGATAGCTCATTCAACTACTTACTTAGCAACGCTTATTTATCCAATTACACTGTCAAAACTGGTGCATAAAATCAAATGAAGTGCGGCCTGTTACAGGAACGTTGCACAGACAGTTTCCTCGAAAAGTGGCGGAACGTTTACAGCTAGAACATTTAGGAAAAGGGCGAGAGAGAAGTAGGAGTAGGAGGACAGGAGAAATTCTCTGGACCCTTTCCCCTCAAACTGTCAAAAACTGGAGAGGAATCTCTCAGGGATGTGTCATACCTCTCTCTCTCTCTCTGCTCCTCTGAACATACTGCTGGCCACTTGACACTGCAAAAGCTCAAGCGCAAGCATGTTTGTCTTTTAGACATGGAAATGTCTATAATAAGGCTGTCGTTGAATCCTAACATTTTTCCATTTTAGAACATCAAAATAGTAGGAGGATGTTTGTTGGTTCGGTTTTTCTTATAGTTACGCAGCTTCCAGAGTGTTAACTCTGTAAGTGTAAAGATTCACCCGAATGTACATTATATATATCAGCTGAAAGCTTGAGGGGATATTTAATGAGTGGAGCCAGTCAAACCTTTTAAATTAAAAGTTCTCAGTTTTACACAAACATTATCATATTGTAGAATGTACAGTATACTCTTAATGCAGTGCTACATTTTTCGTTCACTCATGTCTCAAATAGGTGGACACACTGCCCTGTCTGCAATATGGTTGTTATAGTTTTTTTTCTTGACAGGCACTCTCATAGAGCTTTTTTCGCTCACATTCATGGCCACCAGCTCAGTTTCTCTTGGGGCCTTTTCCACCAAAAGAACCGTGGTTCAAGAACCAGTGCCTATCAACTTTCTTGGAACCTTTGTTCGTTCTTACGAACCGGCCGCGAACCGGCTTGCGTTTCCACCAGATTGAACCAGATTTTGTGGTTCCCGTTCCGAACCAACTTTTACGGTTCGGAACCAACTCGGTTCTCGGTGGAAAAACTCACCTCTGGTTCATCCCATAGACGGGAGAAAGAACCCGGTCGAAAAGCGCCTCTATGCCCTGTATCAGTGTTTCTCAAACTTTAAAATTTCAAGGTCTTCTCATAACTTTGAAAGTGTACATTTGGTTCCAGTTGTACAATGCCAGACAGAGTTACCAGACTTGTATGGGTCAATTTAGACCACTGCCCTGTATCATTATGCTTGAGCCGTTCTGCATGCCCATAGTCACATGTACATGGTCTCGTTCTCAGGGGGTCACCGTCCCGTCCAGGTGATCATAACAGAGTCTGGCAACCAGCCCGACTCCCACCCCATCCAGTGGAACGCCCCGTCCTCTGCCCACATCACCCAGTACATCCTCAAATGGAGACACGTGAGTCTATCCACAATCTCACCTTAGCCTTGTTAAACTTGTTGTATTTCAGCACTGTGATTTATTTTTGATGCTTACGCCAGGGCTCGACCATGTCTGCAATGGAGCACCCTTCTAATCCCACCCAATTCCTTTTCTTACATCTCTCATTTGACTCTAACAGAAGAACACCAACACTCCGTGGAGAGAGGTGATCATCCCTGGCCACCTCCACTCCTACACCATCTCTGGCCTGAAGCCTGGCATCACCTACGAGGGTCAGCTGATCAGCGTGCTGCGCTACGGACGCCGCGAAGTCACGCGCTTCGACTTCACCACCACCTTCGGCTCACGTGAGTAAACGGAACAGAGTGGAAGTAGCGCTGGAATTCTACTTGATATTTGGAGACATCTCCTAAAAAAAGGATGGGGTCAAGTATAGACCCCTGGGAGGCCCCAGTCAACAAAGTATACAGGGTTGAAGTGGTGAATGTTTGTCTCTCCACAGTCCCTCGAACTCCATAGATCGACCATTCTTTAGGACTACAGTATCATTGCTGTTGGGCAGAAACCTCCTTGTTGTGTTTTTTCGTAAATCTAATGCCCTACTTGATCATACTACAGCGTCACACAAAAAGGTTTAGCTACTTTTAAATTTGAATCCTGAAAAGTAACAGAGACGATATGATACTTCTTGGAAAGAGGCCCAGCTAACTCCATGTGCTTTTTTAGGTTTTCGTTTATGGTTTGGTTCTAAAGCTCTGTCTTGTTTGCAGTGCATCCATCAGAGGGAGAGACCACGCCGCCCCCTCCCATGGTGGACATCTCAGAGTCGGTGACGGAGATCACCTCCAGCAGCTTCGTCATCTCCTGGGTGTCTGCGTCGGACACCGTGTCCGGCTTCAGGGTGGAGTATGAGCTCACCGAGCAGGGACAGGGAACAGGACAGTCCATGGTGCTGGGTTAGTACACGCACAAGTTACAGGACACACACACACACAGTCAAATCCTAGTGTTCATTCAATTCCAAAGAGTGTACAAATGTTTTTGACACGGTTTCAGATTTCATATATTTCAAACCTCGTTTGTTGAGGGTCGTGCCCTTATACTCTCTGCAACCAAAACGTAGCTAACAGAAGAACTAACACTAACACAAGACAGTAATGTCTTGAAAGACAGTAATGTCTTGAAATATTTTAATTACAGACATGTACAGTATAGCTTTCCAGAATGAGCGTGCAAGATTTGGAAATAACAGGCTTTGGATGATTTAAACCTGACTTATACTAGTCGCACGCTGAAAACGTCTATTTTCACATCGCATGGCGAGCGCCACCGCAGTGACTATGGTGACCTCACACCGACCCCCAACAGTGGACACGTCACAACATCAACTGTGTTGTCTTGTGTTCGTTGTCCACAAAAAGAAAACATTGACAAATAAATGTGGACCCTGATTTATTTAAATCCTTGCTATGAAATCAAATGACTTTGGATGCCTGCCTTGGATCCTTTCTAAGTTCACCACCTTGTTTTTCTCACTTTTTTGATACCCACTACAATGGAAATGCACTTAGTAACTAATATAATATAAATATAAATGACATGGTTGACTGATGTGGAGGACACTGTTTTATCTTCCATCAGACCTGCCACGGACGTCCACCTCGGTCAACATCAACGAGCTTCTCCCCGGGAGGAAGTACACGGTCAACGTCTACGAAGTCACGGACGAAGGCGAGAACAACCTCATCCTCACGACCTCACAGACCACTGGTGAGCACACACACTCACGCTCACTCCTCGGTAAGGAATTACATATCGATAATATCAATTTATCTCTTGAGAGTGTAAAATTAAACCCACAGGTCCATTTGGTTGCCAACTCTCCATCATTTACCTGGGGACCACCTGGAACCCCCCCCAAGGACCACTGGTGGTCCCTGGACCACTGGTTGAGAACCACTGCTTTAATCTAAATAAATATATAGACAGTAGACACTGGTGTCTCTTTCTTGTCATGTAGACACCAGTGTCTTTTGTTGACATTCTGAAATCTTAACTCCCCCGAGTCCCCATCTTTAAACCAGTCCAGTGACTTTGATTGGTGCAGGGCACTGAGCATAGATCAGATTGTAAATACCATCATTTATCTATTTCACTGCAGATTAGGTTATCATTCCTAACCCTTAAATTCAACAAATTCTTTCAATGGACTAAAATCTTGTTTTATTTGATGGCCTTCCTGCCCTGGCATTTGGCCTTTATGCCCTCAAAAAATGGACAACACCAAAGGCCAAGTGGCCTTGCCCCTAAAATGACGAAATTCCAGGCCTGTCCCTCAGGGCTCTGAGTTTAGTGTCTTTTCTCTTTTCTGCTATTGAGGGGAAAAGCTGTCCCCACAATAAGTGGCTAACCCTCCAGAGTGCTGGAGCGTGATGATGCATCTGTGAACTACATCTCTCTCCATGTTGTCTGGTAGCTCCTGATGCCCCCGTGGACCACGAAGTGGAGGAGGTGGGAGAGACGTCCATTGTGATCAGCTGGGAAAAGCCACTGGCTCCCATCACCGGTATGCTCTGTGGCCAGTTGAACCTCTATTGGCCAGGATTTGTTGGAGAAAGTACTCTGTCCTGTGTTGTTAGGCCTGCAGCAATCGTTCATTTTCGTAGTGATTATTCATTAATCGAATAACTGAGAAGTGTGTTTATTTTTTGTCAACAATCGTGTGATTGTGAAAAAGTGATTTTTATAATCGACTAAGTCGATTAATCTAATTATCCACTTAGGCCATATTTTATACTTCATAGTATTACAATGTTGCACAAAAGCCAGTTGTGAGGTTGTAGATCTGCTATTTTAGCTATTTTCAACTTAATAATGAATTAAACCCATTACATAGATAATACAACCAACTGCCGCCAATTGTCAGTTTTTCTTACCTTTTCAAGTAGCCACAGCATATCTATTTCCAGTACGATTGATCCCCGATCGTTGAAAGAATGTAACAGGAAACGGACGGTGATCTCAGTAAATTAGTTAATTAGATCAACTGTTGCACCCCTACTGTTTTGACATGGCCTCTCTCTTCTCTCTGTGGTCCAGGTTACCGCGTGGTCTACACGCCGTCGCTGGAGGGCGAGAGCACGGAGCTGACCCTCCCCGACACGGCCACCTCGGTGACGCTGGGTGACCTGCGCCCCGGCAGGCTCTACAACATCAGCATCTACGCCGTGGAAGACAGCCTGGAGAGCGAGCCTGTGTTTGTGCAGGTCAACACCGCCGGGGACCCACTGCCAGGTAAAAGAAAAAGAATGAGACGGAGAGAGTTACAGCCTATTTGTTTAGTTTTTTTTTACCCATTTAGACCGGGAACGCATTATTATGCTTTAATACTTTAACCGTGATTTTATGCTTTAACTATTGAAACATAGCATATATACAAGCTCGCAGCACGGCACCCATGCTATTTTTGAAAAAAATTGAAATATCTGTGAATAACTTGACACGATTCTATTAAGGTCTTCTAAATCCTTCTTCTATATCAGTGGTCCTTTTAATGTCAAGGACTCCCAAAATGATATGACCTCATCTCAAAATATTTAGTTCCAGGGAGCCCCCAGAAGCAAAATTTGAGTTACAAATGTTCGCTTTAAAAATAGATATATTCAAAGATTTGCACACATTTTCACGACGTTTCAAAAAATAGCAGATCTACAAGCTCGCAGCACGGCCTGTGAGCTTGTAGATCTGCTATTTTTCAATAGCTAAAGTATCCACCTCTTTTTCAATAGCTAAAGTATCCACCTCTTTCCACGGGAGTTTGCTGGAGGCGACTGGAGATTATTTGGACCACACTTCCGGTTTAACAGCAGACATACAAGCTCACTTCGCGTCGCAGATGCAGCCTGTTGTGAGCTTGTAAGTCACACTCGGCTGCGGCGCCGGAAGCTCGGTACAGCGTCTGCGCAATGCACTATGGGGCGTTGGAAACTCGTGGATAAAATAATAAGTTAATTACTGGGTTAAGGGTACGAGGAGAGGCGTTGAGTCTTTGGACAGGTCAGAACACGTAACTTGCATGTGTGTGTTTGTGTGTGTGTGTGTGTGTGTGTGTGTGTGCGTGCGCACGTGTGTGAGAGTGAGAGAGAGAGAGAGAGAGAGAGGGAGAGAAGCTAGTATTTGGGAGATTCCAGGGGAGGCCCATCTAGGTGTCTTTATTTTTCTTGCGGTCTTTACTCTTCTTTCACATTCATCTTGGTGGCAACAGTGACCCGTGGGGCAGCTGTGTTTATAGAGGACAACCCCACAGCCTCACAAAGCATTTGCAGTGATTGGGCACTTGTTTAACAGTGTCAAAGACACACATCCCCTTAAGGGCTGTTCACACTGAGCCCTATAACTATAAAAAAGTATGGTTCTAAAAATCATCAAGTCAAGTGGATGGCAGTGTTCGCACAAACTAGAAAAAAAAATACAATGGTGAACGAGTTGTATTAGTTATAATCATGCTCGGTGGGAATGATGCTTTATTCACTCTGTTAACCGTGGTACTTAAAGGGGAAAACCACCCATTTTCAATATTGAACTATGTCATTAATATACCTTAGAGGAGTTGTGTGGAAATGTAAGAAACAATGTCCCCCCTTCAGTGTTGCCTTTGCAATACAACCCCAAAATCAATCCTTCAGTTCTAGGCAACACAGAAGGGGGGGGGGCTTTTTGGATATTTCCCAGTTCAATATTGAAAATGGGTGGTTTTCCCCTTTAACCACATTAAACACTCACGTCAGTCCCAATATACTTCAACATTTATATTAAGGTATTGTTATTTACATTTCGAAAAATAGCAAAAATAGAAGATCTACAAATGTGTATATAGGGCTTAAGTAGATGCCCCATGCCCATATGTGCACAGTGTGTGTGTACACAGGATGTATACACTATACTGTTGTTTGTTCTGAGATTAGTTAATGTGTGTGTACACAATGATGAAGTCTCCTCAGACCAGACGCCCATCTGTTTCGGGCCTGACAATAGCCGACACTCGTGCTGTTGGTGATTTACAAAATTATAGTGCTATGATGCTGTATATCAGCGTTTTATTCCAAATCTCTCCATTAGAGGAAAGGTGCTGTCCAATGGAAAAGTGGAGTCACTGAGTTCACGGCTGTAGTGCTCCCATTCTGTTTGACTGCAGTGGGGTTATGTAAAACCATTTATACTGCCAGGACTCTTGATACTGTAAGGCCAATGGAACAGATACTGGAAAAGTGTGTTTGTGCGTGCACGTGTTTGTGTGTGTGTGTGTGTGTGTGTGTGTGTGTGTGTGTGTGTGTGTGTGTGTGTGTGTGTGTGTGTGTGTGTGTGTGTGTGTGTGTGTGTGTGTGTGTGTGTGTGTGTGTGTGTGTGTGTGTGTGTGTGTGTGTGTGTGTGTGTGTGTGTGTGTGTGTGTGTGTGTGTGTGTTTGTCTTCATGTACGTGTGCTTATGTGTGTGTGTTCTTAAAGAACGATGAAATATGACTGTGGTCTGTTTGCACTGGTTGGTGGTATATGCAAGTGGGAGTGAGTGTGTGTTGGCATGCACGTGTGTGTGTGTGTGTGTGTGTGTGTGTATGTGTGTGTGTGCGTGTGTGTGTGCGTGCGTGCGTGCGTGCGTGTGTGTGTGTGTTTGCACTGCCTGGCAGGCCCGGACGAAGATGTACGACCTAGGTAAAGAGTGTGAGCGGACTGTGCGCTGCCGTCTTTGGACAGACTACCAAGTGTTCTTCTACTGTCTCATGACTGCAGCGGCTGATTTACCGTTTGACAAACAGAGTGAGAGAGAGAGAGAGGGAGGTTAGGCCAGAGAAAGAGCTGATCGTCAGCCCACCCCTGCATGCCTTCATTCCAACTCTTCCCCCTCTTCTCTACCTCCTGCCTGCTTATCCTCACTTACCCTCTGAGTCTCGCTCACACCAGCTCTGTCCCCCCCACGTCTTTCACCGTGTCCTTGGTTTGAACTATTTTGCATAGGACTGTAGCTTTCCATTGTTTTTGAAGGGATTATTCTGTCGATGACTTTTTAATATGAATGAATCGACACGAAACATTTCTAAGTAATGTTTTATAATTGACTAAATCGATTAGACTGGTAAACCACATAAGCCCTATTTTATGCATCTATACTCCCAATGGCGTTGCACAAAATCTGCTAATCTGCAAGCTCAAAGTGCGTTCTACCCGACATTTGGCACAAGGTGGCTCTGTCATCATTGTACATGTTCGTGAGTGAAATCTGACCGTTTCTCTATCCTGTTGGGTTAGGCAACTTTAGGCACGGATGCCAACATTGGCACAGGGGAGGGCGAGCACTGGCACACTGGCATAATTGTGAGAGAGAAGATTGTTCTTTTAAAATAACATATTTAACACAAAAAAAAAAATCAATGTAATCCCCGCCCTCACGTCTGTATGCAAATGACATCCTACACATATTATTGAGTCTAATGATCATTACATCCTGATCAAAAGAATAAAAAATAAAATAGCTTGTTATGCATAGGCACAATCAAAATATGTCGGAAATATATTTTGAAGTGGTGTCAATGTGTCAATTAAACTTAAATTAATGTTGATTTGGCACACTGACTATCAAGAAACTAAAAACGTGACACTTCATGTCAAAAGGCCCCCAAGCCATTCCGTTAAGTTTGTCAAGGTTTTAACCTGGCCCGTATTTCAAAGCACTGTTGTGACTCATCTCCGTCTAAACACATACCTCTGTTAAGTTATGACTTCATCCCATCCCGTCTCTCTGTCTTTGGTGGTAGCTGATGGCCATGCGCTTGTTGTGTTATCCTTACCTTGATGTAGGGGTGGGCGATATGGAAAAATACAATCTCACGATATTTTCCCAAGCTGTATCACGATATACGATCTTATCCCAATTCTTTTTTCATGTTGGTTTTTATGTTATTTTTCAAGCTACTTAACAGTACAACCACATACAGTACAAGGTAACAAAAACTAAAAGAAAAAGGAGTAACAGACCATTTAGACCAGTGATCCTCAATGTGGGGTCCAGGGACTCTCTGGGTTCCTTTTGGGAGGTCTAAATTGATCCTTACCAAGTATGTAACTCTGACAGTATACAAATGAAACCAATTGGTTTCATTTGTATACTGTCAGAGTTAAGGTGAGACCTGAGAACTACTGATGCAGGTTACAAATGCAGGTTTAAATTAATTCTGCAATGAATCTCTGTATTAACAATCCAGCAGGCTTATAAATTGTTTCAGGATATATACGATATCTCTGAAAAGGCATATTGTGTAGACATGGTATCGTCTCAACGCTATTTATCACCATATCGCCCACTCTTACCTTGATGTGTCTGCCTCTTGGCCTTGTCTGACTCACCTACCCATATATCTTTGTACCTGTCTTCTTTCTCTTTAACCCTTCACTGTCTTCACTCTGTTATCGCCTCGCCTTTGTGGACAGCTCAGTGGCATCGTGACCGATGTTGTTTTGTCCTCGCTTCGTCTCCCTCCTAAATCTTTCTGACTTACCTTTCTTTTTAATCTGTCTGTGCGTTACTCACGCTTTTTCTTCTCTTTCTTTCATCTCTCTCTTTCTCCCTCTCTGGGTTGAGTGCTATGATGTCATGTTGTTTTAACCTTGTTCTGTCTGCGTATATATAAGCAGCTGTCTGTGTGACTCATGCTATGGTTTGGAATGGGTTGATCTCGAGCTGTATGCCACGGTTCAGACAACTCCGTTTATTCAGGTGGTTTTTCACTTTTTTTACTTCACCTTTTTTAACAGAACTTTTCTTTTTTGTCCTCCTCTCCAACCAAATGTCTGTATCATCTATGTTTTTTGTGCGTGTTGTTGCTCTGTCCATCTCTTCTATTATGCCTGTTTTTCTTCTCTTGCTGAATGAATGGGTTCGTTTGTCTCTTAGTAATACGTCGTGCCAAAAGGGGTGTCATTTAGCCAAATAATGATTTGGATTTTGGGTTGCATATTAGTTGCTATGCTGCAAAAAAATTAAAACTGCCTTAACTTTCAAGTATGGTTTTATGTTTCATGACACATCAGTGAACTATTGCCACTTCTTTAACTTTAAGCAAGTCAAATTGCCATTGGTACTTCTGTGCGTCATTCTCCTCATCCATATTATTGCTTTTTAAAGCACTGACATACCCAACTAATATGGCTAGGTCTACAGTATTTCAAACAGACTTGTGTTTCTCAAAAGAGAATGTAAGGTCAAACAAGTGAAAACACAAACAAACACACACATTTAAGCTTGTATGCAGAGGCTACCATATCGTTGTTGCTGGGTGGACACCTTGTATGCCCAATACCGTTCGTTTTGTATTTATCATTTTAAAAATGATTTAAACTTAGAGAAAATAGCTGATCTACAAGCACACAACGCCTTGCATCAGTTTTGTGCGACACTCTTGTGTGATGAAGCAGGGCTTTACTTTACGAAAAACGTACACATTCGAAACTTGGAGATACAAGGTTTCTGCCTGACAGTGACGATATACATGTAACACATTGTGTTGTTTAGGAGGTGTCCCGTGCCCTGCGGTGCTCAAAAATAGAACCGCGATATGAAAGAGAGCGAAGGGCTTTTGAGGCGCCCCACTTCACTTGAGCGGCTGTGTGTTCACAGGCCGTGACCGATGATGCGTGACTGAGTGATGTGACTGTTTTATGTCCTACAGAGGAAGTGGTCGCCCCCACGGACCTGCAGTTCTACGAGGTGTCCGACGGCAAGATCGCAGTGACCTGGTCGGGGCCGGAAAACGACATGTCGGGCTACCGAGTGACGGTGGTGCCCGTGGACGAGAGCGGCGAGCCCCAGACGGAGATGACCCTGCCCGTCGTGCAGAACTCCTACGTGGAAGTGTCTCACCTGGAGCCCGGAACCGTGTACCGCTTTAACATCTACAGGATCCACGACGGAGAGGAGAGTCTGCCGCTGGTCGGGGAGCATGCTACCAGTGAGTGTTGTGCATGCAAACATAGTCACATGAGCACTCATAAGCACAGTGTTGATTTTGACAGCAGGGTTTGATTTAGTTTTAGTCATAGTCTTTTGAATTAAATTCTGTTCAGTTTTAATCATATTTCAGTCGTCTGAATTGTTTTAGTTTTCGCCATAGTTTTATTGGTAAATGTGATGCACAATCTCTGTAAAGCGCCTTGGATAAAGGCGCTATATAAATGCACCATTTACCATTTATTTAGTCGACTAAATATCATAAGATTTTAGGCGACAAAAATTGTATTTTGGCCAGCCTTGATGGCGTCGTAATGGCTGATTTTACACTTGGTTGCATGCTGAAAATAGCCAAAATTTTTCATCATAATTTTAGTCGACAAAATCAACACTAACATGCACACGTCCTCCTTAGACACAGACGCACACAAAATAATGAACAGTGATTTTCCATCCATCCACCTTCGTCCGCTTATCTGGAGTTGGGCTGTGGTGGTATCAGTTCCAGTAGAGAATCACCAGACTCCCCATTTCCCTGGTAACGTTAGTCATCTCTAATTGGGGGATTTGGAGGCGTTTTCAAGGCCAGTATGGAGATATAAGGCTCCACCTGGTCCTTGGTCTGCCCTGCGGTCTCTATCCCCGCTGGGCGTGGCTGGAAAACCTCCCTGGGGAGGTGCTTAGGGAGGCATCCTTTTCATGTGCCCGAACCACCTCAACTGGCTCCTCTCCACATTTTAGTGGAGCTGCAACTTTATTTCAAGTCTCTCATGGATGGCTGAGCCTCCCTAAGGGAGATGCCAGCCACCCCTGCTGAGAAAACTCATTTTGTGTGCTTGTATCTGCGATCATGTTCTTTTAGTTATGGCTCACTTTTCATGCCTATAGGTGAGAGTAGACCAGACTGACCAATAGATTGAGAGCTTTGCCTCCTGGCTCAGATCTCTTTTCTTCACAACGGTGACAATATTTCTCAACCTTTTTCAATTTCAATTCCCCCCGTTTGATATGCATTAGGCTAAGGACTCCCATTGGATATTGGATATTGGTTATTGGTTGGTTATTTTACCTCGCAGAGTGTACACATGGAACCAAATGGACTTGTGAGGGTCCATTTGGGTCAATTTGTACATGCCCAGAGTTACAGACCTGTATGGGTTCATTTTGTTCCACTCTCTGAGTTACAGACACGTAAGGGTCAATTTGGTTCCTAACTATCAATCATTTAGCCTGGGAGCCCCATCAAAACCCCTGGGGGTCTTTGAGAGAATAAACACTTAACCTCTTGAACCCCAGGGGGGTCCAGGGGAAAAATACGCCTAAAATGTATGCCCAAATTGGAACAGTAAATTGGAACAGTTGTGGACAAAAAACTACAATGATTGTGGCTACTCTTGACTCACCAAATGTCAGCCAAATGTCAGCTAACCCCTGAAAATTCAAAAACATCACATTTCTCTTACCAAATTGTCCTGCTGTGATCACTTACCTAGGAAAAGATGATTGAAAAAGACCTCCGCCTATGGAAAATGTGCATTTTGAATAGTGAATGAGCCTCAAGACCTCATTGAAAACATATAGTGAATTGAGCATCAATCGATAGGCAAAATGTTATGAATATATTCAAAACTATGTAAACGCTACAGATGTTTTGGTGAGAGTCTAAATAAGTACAGTAACACATGTTTCCTTTCAGAGCCCGACGCTCCCACGCACATCCACTTCACCAACGTGACCGAGGACAGCGCTGTGATGCTGTGGTTCGTCCCGCGTGCCAAGATCACCGGCTACCGCCTGTTCCTCACCGTGGAGGGCTCCAACCCCAAGCAGCTGCGTCTGCCAGGGCGCCTCTCCCAGTACACCCTGCTCAACCTGAGGCCCGACACCACCTACTCCGCCACGCTGCACGCAGAGCAGGACAACACGCTCAGCGAGGGAGAGACAGCCGTGTTCACCACCAGTGAGTTGTCGATGGGTTCACTTCACGCACGCACATACACGCTCACACAACACAGTGTTACCTTAGCTCGAACACCGCGGAGGCGGCAGAATTCACCCTTTGTCAGCCTGCTGATTGGTCCCTGACTGACCAACCAGCTCGCTCTTTCTGCCTTGTCCTGCCCCTTTATTTGAAAATAAAAACATTTAAAAACATGCCCAGTCACTATACTGCACCTGAGAGGCTCCTTTTTTTTAACTGAAACTGAAAGTTAAAAATGAGAATTGAATACACAACATAACAATAAGAAGCAGTTGAATTTCAATGGTAGTGGATGGAGAGAAAGGACTGTTGTCTCGCCAAGACACAGCAACTAATGGGTGCGAAGATTTGGCCCAACTCGTCCCTGTAGTACGACTTGATTGTGAGAATATATGGGCTTGTCTCAGAACCTACACACCACCCCATGCAGCCGTTTAAGGCTTCATAGCACTTTTTCCAATCTCCTATAAACGCTGCTAGCACTAAAAAATGGTTTATTCTTACCACTTCATGTGTCATAAAGTAGAGACGGCCACATACTGTATGTCAAGCGTCTGCTAACCTCGTGACTCTCTCTCTGTGTGTGTGTGTGTGTGTGTGTGTGTGTGTGTGTGTGTGTGTGTGTGTGTGTGTGTGTGTGTGTGTGTGTGTGTGTACCTTTCCAGACCCGCCTATGGGCAACGCTCCTCGCTTCAGCACCGATGTGACCGATACCTCGATCGTCATCTCCTGGACACCAGTTCCCCGAATTGGATACAAGGTATGAGTTTTTATGAACAGAAATGGGTCTGTGTGTCCGGGGGGCTCTCTCTCTCACAAACCACTGGACCGATCAGCACTGCACTTTCTACGCAGGCTGCCTGCATGCATTTCTTCACACACGTTTTATATACATTTATTTATAGCCAACAACCCTATTTCCTAAATAGTAATAAACGCGCCATCGTCTGTACCATTGTTCTACTGTTCTAGATGAAAAACAGTGTCTGGAGTTTAGAGCTTCAGATAAGTGCGGCGTCCCTTTGAGTTCATGAATTTACAGCCGTCTTGACTTCATCTCCAG